>NC_048274.1:33484280-33825947 GCF_009762535.1 Notolabrus celidotus | reverse complement strand
TGCAACTATCACCACTGAGAAACTGGATCACAAGACATGAACGCAACAACAAGAGAGAAGGAGAGATTAAAAAAAAGGACAAGGAGGGGGGAGGACAAGGAGGGCAGAGGAAAATAAAGAGTATTTCCGTTGATGAGAAACCCACCTGAATGACTTGATCTTCAGAAGTGATCTCTATGGCCTCTTGGCTTTGTTCTAGAGCCGTGAAAATAGCATTTCCAGCCCTTATTGGGAAACAAAAGTAACAAAACCATTGTGATAGTATCCAAAAGTCAAAGTTTCAAAGATCTATCAATTCATGGTAGTGTGCAGTGTAACTTATCAAGATTTGAACTACAAAATTTGACGGTACATGACTTACCTCAGTTTGAACTGGGCCCGCACCTCCCCATGCTCCAACTGTAGCAGCTCATTATAACAGGCCATCATATTGGCATTCTCCACATATCTCTGAAGATCAAAGGGCAACACAAAGAAACATGGGTCAACCACAGACAACTAAAATCCAATTGTCATGCCAATGTTTCCATTATAGGACATGCTGTAATGCTAAAACTAACTTGGCAAACAGAAAGAATTGGCAATATGTGTTCCTAAGAATAATAAAAACACAGGCATCAAAAGACACATACACACATTTTCACTAAAACAACGTCACTCACCCTATTAAAGCCGGCATTGATCAGGGGCATCACAGAGGCTTCCTCTCTGTCTGGCCTTAAAATGAGAGAACACGTGTGTACCAAAACATCACTGTAACAAATCTTTGTGCAGAGAACATCAGATATGTGCAGCCCTGAATACCTCCACAGAGTATCATATTTGGATGTATCCTGAGATGAAGGGTAAACAGGAAGTTGGACCTACCTTTTCACAACAGCGACTATCACAGTGTTTTCTGAGGAGTTGACCGCTCTAATTGACCTAAATGTAAACAGAAGGAGCTTTTTAGCAAGTGAACAGACTGGTGGAAAAGCCCATGGCATCAAATCAATGTATTTTGCACTTTTTCACGCTCCGATTCTCCGAGGCAGGCAGGGCCCTGTGGCGGAGCTCTGCAAGCAGGCCTAGGCCTCTGAAAGAATGCAGTGTACAGGGCCACTCATCCGCCGGTGGTTTTCCCCAGCCAGTGGTCATAAAAGGCCCTTTAGTTCCCCTTCAGAGCTTGTGCGTGTACACTGAACATATGGATTGGCCAAAATGAATAGGGTTAACATACACGCTGGGCAGGGCGAATGAATGTTTGTAAATGTGTTTTTGGTTTGGGCAGAGGCTAAAGATAGAGGGTGGTATGGGCAGGCACTGCTCATTTCTCACCAACTTGACTCCACTAGGTAGCATGAGAGGCAAGTTAGTGAGCCCAAAGTGAGCAGGCCATTTACCCCCACGGAGAGTCATGGTTTTTCTCTAACCATATGCACTATAAGTGGAAGAGAACTGTAATTGGTCCTGACAAGATCATCTGGTCTGGGTTATGTCATTGGTCTTGGACAATAATTACAAACACAAGTTTAATTGAATTTAAATCATGGCCTCCACATCCGTGACTCCTAACCAAGAGTATTTGAACCGGACAAAGGGGTCAGATAGTCATCCATTTAACTGCTGGTGGAAAATTTGATTTAAAAAAATGCTTACAAATGTATAAAAATAAGGTTTCAACAGTAAAGATTAAACGATTATGGATAAATGTTAAAAGGTAGAAATATTAAACTCAAGTAATGGATAAAAGGTTTAAATAGTTAACCAGAAGCAGAGGATATTGTAGAGGAAGCTGTCAGCTAAAACAGTCAAAAATGATAGCCTAGCAAAGTAACAGAACTGTTAAAACAGCTTTAAAATATGGGATAACTTGAGGACATTGATCAAACTAATGTATAAAGCTCTAAATAACTATAAACTAGAGGAAAGGTTGAAATGACTTGTTGCTAAATTATGAAATTACTGGCTTAAACAGATAGATTAGAGCTAGCTTACAATATAAGGTTAAAATCATAAGTTTAAACCAACACAGTCATAGTGCAAATGCAAATTGTACCATACTGACCATCACACTGAAAAGTGACAGCTCAAATAAATGAATAAGTAACAATAAAAGATATTAACTTAATCAGCTCATGGTCTTAAATATCACCCAGCTTAAAAATATGTTTACACTTGAAACATAAAAGATAGCGATGAAGTGATTCTTGAGTTGGTCTGACAGAACTCCAGAGATAATTTTCTAAAAAGATGGACGCCACACACAACATCTCTCTTTCAATCCAAGATGATGGTAGAGACTGTCCTACCGGCATAGTGCTTCAGCGTCAAAGTGTCTGGAATGTCTGTGGTCAATGATGATGAGGTCGTGATGCTTCTCCGAGAAGCATTCAAGAGCCGACTCCGGTGTCCGTGCCATGCTGCACCTGAAGTTGGCCTTCTCACATGCCCAGCAGAAGCCATTACTCTGACTGTCCTCTTTGGCAAAAACTAAAAGTACCTGCAAAAAGAGAGATGACTAAGCACATGTGTCCAACTGAGTCATTTCTTAGTCATGTGACCTGATGCAAGGTCACATTGCTGCTACCAAACATGTAGCAGGCTTTGAAGAGAGGGGTAATACATAAGGACTGTAATGATTAAAAGGGAATAATGTCAACATAAGGAGCAGATGAAAACACTGAATAGGGGAGGATTACAAGTCAGAGAAGTCTAACATGTGAACGTATGAATTCAACCATCAATGGAAAAGTGCTTTAAAAGATGAAGTGAATTTACCAGAAGCATACAGTAGTCCTCAGATTATTTATAGTAATAATAGCTGTAATTTAATTTGTACATCTGACAGATGGAGAAATACAAAATGTATGGGATCATAAGTGATCTCTCTTTGGTTTGTCACATTTATTAGGGTATTGTGTGAAACTGGCAAATTGTGCCCGGAAGCATTACTTTAACATAACACTCCATACCATACCATACTTATAATAATGGTATGACATTAGGGAAAAACAGTGTTCTTTGAATCATAACTTGCATCACTTCTATGCCTTCATTCTGTTTGTGATTATTTCAGCAAAGAAAAGTGAGCTACAGTAAAATGTGATTCTAGTGCCTCAGTGTATCACAGCTTTGAGATGTCAGGTCATCACTGATGCGTTATGCTCATTTGTGTCTGTCATTCTGATCAGGCTGCAGTGCGGGCTGGACTGTGACCTCAGGCTTCCAGCGGACGGACAGGCCCTGATTGATCAGGCTCGGCTCGCGCTCGGTGCGTCACAGATTTTATTGTCCGCTGCCGTGATCTATGACACAATTAGTCGAGGTGGCCTTGAGTGGCTGCGGCCCCTCCCACCCGTCTGCCAAGGTTGTGGCAGAAAGTGCTGCTGTTACTGTCAAACCGGCCATTGAGAGCCCGCTCTCCCTCTGCCAGCATACTTTCATATAACCCCTCACTTGCGTAAATACCGGACCAGAGATTTAGGCCCGCCTCCAAGAGCAGTGCTGCACTAAGAGTAGATTCATGAGTCACTCTCTCAAACAGACGTCATCTCCCACTGTTGGCAGGGAGCAGAATGAACGTAAAGAAGGAAAAGTTTGTTCTGCAGTTTTAAGTTTGCATCACACCTGTAAAATTGAGTTAGGGCACAAAGACCTGACTTTGTAGGGAAAACTGGAGCTTCTGTTCCTGGCACAATGAAGGGACAGAGGACTGGCTGTGTTGATGCTTGTCTTTTTTATTCATTCTGACGCTTGGTGTAGCCATATTTAAGTACCAAAAAGCCTGAAGCAGAGAGAGCTTACACGTTGCTAATACAAACCTTATTCCACTCATGAACATTTTCCCTACAAGCGGCAATAAGTGTCCAGGTCATAAAAACATCAGCACTGAGTCCTGCAGCTATGATTGGTACGCACAGGGAATCAGATAAGAATTCCTCATTGGGATGTTGGTAGAGAAGTCAACATACTGCAGAGGTGGAAGAATGGGGTAATATAGGCTGAGATAAGGTCTCTTCAGAACCTGAGCTGTGAGTAGGTAGATAAGTAATAAAACAGCCACATTAAAGGAATCAGTTTGGAGTACTTTTTAAAGTGAGGTTACACTTCTCATGCTCTTAAGGACTCTTTCACTGGGGGTAGCAGTCATTTTTTTTGCCAGTGTCTGATCGCTTTGTCTAGAAAACATGGTTCTTCAAAAAAGAGGAGAGGGCCTGGCCAGATCCTGTGAGTGGCGGGAAAAGAGGGAGAAGCGGAGAGGAGGAGGGCATGACAGGATCAGCTGTGAGTGACAAAAACAGGAAGGGGATATCTCTCTACCTCGTTTTCCTCCTGGTCACACTGGAGCTCATGGAGTCTGTGCACTCATACATGGCATTGAATTACAGGACGTATGATGTTTTGCCTTGCTTTGACTCACTGATTTCATACCATCATTGTGAGGCTAAGTTTGGTCAGTGTTGCTGCTTTATTTGAGTATATTATATATAGTTTATTTGAGTGCTTAACCCTGACTCAGACACTTGTTTCAAACACTTTTGGTGGTATATGAAAAGTGCTCTTATATGAGAGTATTTCAGCACTTTTAAAACTTAAACCTTTTTATAAGTTGTCATGCATGATTAACAACATTTATGAAGAGTGTTGTTTTTTATGCTCTCTTTTCTTAACATCATTTTAACACAGTTTTAATTGTTATTGTCCTTTTCTCTGTCTGATTTCGTTTTGACAAGCAATTCTAGCTGCATCTTAGCATGATAGGCCAGAGAAAACTGTATACATGTTTTATAAAGCACGGTATCTTATGAGTATGTTTATATATTGGCTGAGACAATAAATTGTATTCATGACTGATTAGTTTGTCTCTGAAATTCAGGAAAAAGACGGAAAATTGCTTTGTAAATTTAACATCTCTAAATAGTTTATTCTATCTTCCATTTATGACAAAGGAAAGTAGGACATATCACATTTGCTGCAGATGGAGCCATTAACATTTTTTTTTAATTTTTTTTTAACATTAACATTTTTGATTGTTTGCTAAAATTAAACAACTAATCTATTGTCAAAAATAAGCAGATCACATCAAATTCCTAGAAAGCAGAAATTTTGAAGTTCCAGATTTTTCACGCAGCATCAGCGTCAAACTGTATAATGACCCACTGAACGTCCTGAATTGGTCCATGGGTCCTCTGTGCAGCTCTTCCATAACATGCATTGTTCATTATGGTATGTTCTTGGTCATAAATGTTTGGCCTTGTTGCCTTGACAACTCAGTGCTGCATGGGACACAATGGGTTCATTAACAGAGTTTTCTTCTTGCTCTTTGAATGTTTGCATGGGGACTTTTTTTTCTTCAATCTCTCACGTTTGTAACACTTATTCTTGAAAATGTAACCAAATGCTAACAGTTTCACTACATACAGCTAAAAGCTTTGAAATGACTAATGCAAACATCAAGGGCGAGCTGGGACAGACCTGTTGATCAAAAGAAAGACTTGATGCATTCAAACACATCACCTTCAATCTTTCAGATGCTGAACATTGTGTGCCATACCTGAAGTGGGTCTTTAAATAACTTCATTGGTCCAAATTGCACCTCTGTTAATGTGGCCTGAAAGAGGAAAGAGGAAGAAAACAAGGGTTAGAAAAAATATGTTTATTAATTTTTAAGCATATTAGACAAAAATACTTGACGCACAAAAATTGAAAATGTGTAAAACAAGCAGGGATATGTTAATAACATGTTTCATTTAAAAACATAACCCAAGTCCTCCTCAAAAGAAAGGTAAAATAGGAGGGTACTCCTTATATTAACATCTTTTATTACTATACACAATTCTGAAATGAATGAAAACCTTCCACATATTTGTTATTGCCATATATCCCCAGGTTCTTCCTGGTTTTTATTGGCCAGGTGTGATCTGGAAAGATAAAAAATGAAAGGGCCTAAGATGTGAAAGAGAGACTTGTTCCCCCCTGACAGTCTTCATGCTTTTTATTCTAAAAGCAGACGTGTACATCATTCAGATCATTAAACATGCAGAACATCAAAACTATTCCAAGATAAAGCAAGAACTCTTTTGGCAAATAACAACCAACCCTCTTGATTCTGGGTTGGGAAATACCACCTCCTAACTCTCATGTCCTCATATAGGTCCTGTCTCTGCCACTGTACGGATGACTCTAAGGAATCACCTACCAGCAGGTTGTATATCCCAGAAATTATCATATTTTTAATAAGGGGGGAGCTACTAAATCCAGCGTCATCAACTGCACAGCCCAATATCATCAGAGAGGAATGGGGCATCTAAGCTCTCCTCTGTGTAAGAACAGCTGTGACAGTTCTAACCTGGGGCTTCTGTTCTTCGAAAAATATCTGACGTCTGTTCAGATGAGACGATAAATTACTTGGGGATGGCAAATCTTTCAACAGATACATCAGCTCAGGAAGAACAAGAACTGTATTTAAAGAAAGCCTTTATTGTCAGAGTACACTAGAATTAAGGATGCTTCAGCTTGAGTGCATCACATTAAGGCGTTTACAGTCACATGGCAAACATTGACTCAAGTATCAGTATTGCACCTTAAAGTCTAAATATATAAATATTATATATGATATGATAAAGTCTTGAAATAGTACAAAGATGTATAGCTCTAGTTGAGGGAGAAGGAGAGGAAGATGAGGAGGACATTTTCAGGCTTTTTGCTCAAGTGAGGCAGTAAACATAGAGAGAGTCGTGCATCAAATCATGTCTAGACCAGGAATTATCCCTATGACTAGTGTGACGAGGACTGTAGCCTCTGTACATGGGGTGCTTGCCCTACCATCTGAGCTGAACCGCTGCCTGTCTTGGTTCCTTTATCTGTTCAACTTGATATTTCACCCACCAATTGTTTTTCATGAGTGTTTACAATAATCCCAAGAAAAGTATAATTTTACACCCAAGTATAAACATACCTGTGTCAAGCTGACTAGGATTTTATTTCTTAATTTATTTGACCTTATGAAAAACCCACTGTGTAGAGAAGCATTGACACATCATTCAGTCACATCACAGTAAGGAAATAACTTATTCATAAAATGTTCAAACTATTCATTCAAATATATCTGTGGGTGTACAGCATGTCCTCCTGCTTATTAGGTTAACGCTGCTCACTCGGGGTCACTTTGACTCAATGGACTGCTCATGATCAAAATTAAATTAAACACTCTTAATTGAGATTTGGAAGGGGTAGTGTGATAAATCCTCCTACTCTTATACCAGCAACAGACAGACAACATACACAAAAATCTATTCGTTCCTTTTTTACAGACCCTCTCACAAGATTTATGAAAGTCTTAAAGCTGATAAATGTTAAGAGTTTTTATGAGCTGTTTAATGGTGCCTCCAGGAATGCAAACCTAACACTGGCATACATATAAATCCAGTTATGGAGTATAAATAAGCATATTTTCTTAAATCGTGTAATTAATACCATGTCATTCTATTTTATACTTCTAGTCCGTATAATTTATCCCACAGCTCTACACATCACAGATCGAGCCTTAAAAAAAAAAGAAGATGAATATCAAACTGCTGCAAAAAAATGCCTCTAACACATTATAACAACAGAGATAAAAAAATCAGCAATATCATATAGAATATGCTGTACATGTTTTTGGATTTTCAGTTTTACTTCCGGTGCATCAATGAGCGTTTAGCTTGGTATTTTAAGCCAGTGACATTTGCACTGTTCAGAATACTTCTAACGTCCCTGCTTTTCTGACCCAGTTTTAACTAGTGATGTATTTTTGATGCTGGAAGCAAATGATCTGCACCTTAAACTGTTACAGGAGTAAAATGCTGCCGACACGTATTTGCATCAGTAATATGATCTGCATGAAATGGGTAATTCCAAAGTACTTTTACACACTTCTCTAGAAGTAAACTTTACTTTCACTCCAAACATTGATGTTTAATGACTTTTTTTCTGTGTCGTGGAGTTGTACACCTTTTCTTCCTATGACAGAAAAAGCAAAAACAGTGCTTGAGACTCAGCGTCCTGATTTCTGGTTGAACTCAACAGCAAACTAGTAAAAAATTTAAGATGAAAAAAGTCAAATTCCACACAGACAGGTTTTCAACTCATTACACTTTCTCTTCATAAGCATACACTATTCTGTCTGCAAATAATTTAGCTTCCTTCCTGCTAAATGGGACCCAGCTCAGGGGTTAGTATCCATAGCAACCAAGCCCCTTGCGGACCGCCATCCCTCTAGAATTCCTCTTCTCCGTAAACAATCCACACATGTGAGGGGGAATACAGAGAGGAATTTCAGAGCACGCCGGGCGGCAGTAAATCACTTCTTGCTAAATTGTAAGCCTTTTGAAAGCTCCATGAAACAACAAAGGGGGGAAAAAAGCTGATTAGCCCTCGGTTGTAGCCAAATTGACGTCATCATGACACTGGGCCGTTTGTTGTAGCTGCTCCACAAACAGGGAGTATGGCATTGGGATGGCAGCTAGCTCATACTCTGCGATCATCTGATCTTTAGCAGACACGAGGACCTGGTCGCATGATGGGCTCATGTGAACTTGAGAGACTGTATGCATGTGTTGGCGTGTGTTTCTGTGTGTGTGTGTGTGTGTGTGTGTGTGTGTGTGTGTGTGTGTGTGTGTGTGTGTGTGTGTGTGTGTGTGTGTGTGTGTGTGTGTGTGTGTGTGCTTGAGGCCATATGATGGGGGCTAACACATAAAACAGTCACAAACTCATGCTCTTCTGAAGGGTTTCCCCAAACAAGGCTTGGTTTGTCTTCTTGTCAGGTATGATTTCAATGATTCAGACCACGCTGTACCATCTGGATAAAGTCACGTTTCTTTGGTCCTCAATGCAGCGATGTAGAAGTACTCTGAGTGGTATTGACCAAACATGTATCAGCAGGTTTTAGTGTATGCAGGAAAAACACTGTGTGAAGAGCAAAAGCAGGCGCAGCCCACAATGCCATGATGACAATTTATGTATCTCTATAAACAGATAAACACCAAGTGCAGGACTCTGACTTATTCATTGATAAAGACTGACTCAGGGACTGGACTCTGACTCAACTCAAGATTCTTCTCTAGTGACTCAGACTCGATTCAGAACACAGACGACATAATACTCGGCTCAGACTCAAGGTTTGGTGACTTGACTACAACACTGACTACACTTAAAAATCATGTTTCCACTGCTACTGACAATATTCACACGGTAACCATTTTCCCCCAACATAATTCTCAAGGTGGGAACCCCACAATGTCTGACTTCTGTGTCCCAGGTTACTTATTTTTGAAAAATGATATGCAAATAAAGTTTTTACTATTTTTAGCATTATTAAGTTATTAGTTGTACTTTTTTAAGGGTTTTGACAAACATTATCAATTCATAGCTTCCAGCTTGATCAGCTAAAGCTAAAGCCCATTAGCTACAGTCAGACAACTGCTTATGTAAGCATCCAATCACTGTTTGTTAGTTATTCACAATACGATAGTAAATATAACATCTTATAATAACCTAATGTTAGCTTGGAACAAATAAGTAGGTACTAGGGGTGTAGCGATTCATCTACTACATGAATGTATCGTTTTACATTCCTATGATCCGACTACATCGATCTGTGCTCAGCAAGTTGGCCTTCCGAACAACATATATCAATCTAACATCGTTTTAAAAAGTAATAAATCGATTGTATCCATACTAGGAAATAACGCATTGGATTTAAGCACGGCAGACTTTATATGGATGTGGGTTTTTTGAACTTTTAATGATAAAGATGTTAAACGTTACTCAATTTAGGATGCCTGTCTGTGACGTCATCGCCACACGCCAGCAGACAACAAAACACAGCATGGCGGACGGCAGAGGAGAAGCCGGCGAGCGAGAAATTATCAAGCCACCATTACGGTCCAGTGTGTGGAAACACTTTGGCTTCTGCAAAGACGGAGATGTTCTAAATAAGTCGCTCGCTGTTTGTAGGATATGTAAAGGTCAAGTAAAGTTACCACGGCAACACCACAAATCTATCCAACCACCTTCTAAGGCGCCATGGGATTTCACACAACGCCAACCGTCCAGGCACCTCTTGCAGCGTTCATCAAGGTAACATCAGCTCTGCAGAAGTCTCAGGCCTCACCAGAATGTTTAGTCAGACTACAAAAAAAACTTGGCTCATTAACTGTTGTCTACTTGTTTGTTTATATCCATAATGAATTTATACCTGATTCCCTTACAAGAAACAACAGGAATCTAGGACTGTCCAATATCAAGGTATTTATTTCACAGTCACACTGGATGAATTTTTGGCTAAAAAGTTCCTGAACTGATTTCAAGTCCCTGAATCGTTTCGGATCGTATCGTTCTAAATGAACCAATATTGTTCTTTTATCGTATTGACAACCACGAATCATGATACCAATCGAATGGTTGTTAAAAGAATCATTACACCCCTAGTAGGTACCCTACTGGCTAACTGAATGTTAGCTAATGTATAGTTGACTAGGAGGCAGGTAAATGATAGTGTAAGTTTTAGTCTTACAGCTGTTGATGGGTTATCTTATATATTTTAATACATTTTAGTACTTGAAAATATTGCCAGATTTTTGTTAGCAATTATCCTCTTAGCTGCTCATTTACCAAAAAGCAGTGACATGATAACACACAACTAGAGGGCTTGAAAACCGTGGTGAAATATTAAAGAACTTGAATTTCCTGTCCTGGGCATGTTGTCAGAGGAATATGGCAGCTGTCTGAATAAAATTATACCATTTATTGGTGAACAAGATGAGGTAAGGGTCATTACCTATGGAGCTGGGCCACAGCCTGTAGCTAACAGAGGCCTGGCAAGAGCAGTGTGCAGTGCTCGCTCTCCATCCAAGGAGACTTCCCTCTCCAACTGACACAACCATTGCAACTGCAGCTGAAGTTGTGTAACTCAAATAGCCAGCCAGCCAGCCAGCCAGCCAGCCAGCCACACACACACACACCACACACCACACCACACCACAACACACACACACACACACACACACACACACACACACACACACACACACACACACACACACACACACACACAGACACAGACACAGACACAGACACACACACACACACACACACACACACACACACACACACTGCATGAATCACTCAGCCATGCATTTTCATCCCACAAACATCATGCTGGCACTCAACCAGAGGCGTACAAAGCAGGGAGAGTGAGTGAGCATGTAGGCCAGTCAGACGAGGAGTATGGACAGTGCGTATGGCTACGTAATCCTTGTCCCGCCCTCCAGACGTACACTGCCATTTGTACCAGCCACCCTGAGGTCTCTCTCTCTATTTCTCTCTCTTTTCTTTCTCTACATAGAGCCACTTGTTAACCAGACAACAAGTTGGTTGAGCTGCAGGGCACAGTGGAGATGTAGTGGTGCCCAGTGCTAATACTTTAGAAGTTTGAGTCTAGCATGTTGTAAATTATGTTACATCACACTAACAGATGAAGGTAAGCAACACTTGAAAATGCAACTGCAGCAATGAAAATAAAAAAGGGGCAACAAAAACTGAATGGATGGATTTATAACGGAGGTGTTGTATAAGTCTGCACTAGTTTTACCAGCTGTGCCAAGAGGCTGAAACTACAGTTCATATGTGTCATTTGTTTGTGGTAATTTGGCTCAGCGGAACCAAACTTAAGATGTACCTTGCTAAAACATGATAACCAAAGAACTGAGATATTAAAACCTATGTTTTACTGTCATCAAACTGCACTCACATTTACAAAATGACATTGCAAAAGTAGGTGAAGTGACCCTTAAAAAATCAGAAACCCTTTGTTAGGGTGCTTTTCAATTTCATGCAAGTTTATCATCGTTTAGGGTGCTACAATCAAACATTTTGTCTTCGTCCATCACCTCAACAGTTTCATCCACTTTAAATATGTATGCCAATCTGTGAGGGACTCCCTAGAATCATTTGTATGTACGGGAGGTCAGAGATGCTGTGGTACTTGGAACACTGAGTCACAACAACCACATTGATTCAATGGGTATCAGATGCACAATCAGAATTTCATACTGATACTGGTAAGAAGACTCAGACTATAAAGATGGCTCTGTCATCTTTATAAAAACACCTCTTTAATAATCAGCCAACACCGCACCTGTGTATTCAGTTAACAATTAAATATTTGGATTACAACAATCCAAAACACTGGAATCAAAACTCAAAATCTTGTGTGAGATATTACTATACGCTTCAATCAAAAACTGGTGCTATCTTCCCGTCTGGATCAAATACTCAGACAGCTGGAGCAGAAGTCACCATATTGAAATCACTGACTCAACCTAAAATTCAGTCAACCTAACAAGAGGCGCAGAGGTGACGTTGAGGCAGGCTTTTAGCCTCCTTGCTAACAGCTTGTGTTCCTGCCTTTCACTCAAGTCAGCCATGCCCCTAATTATGTAAAATTTGCAACCTTTATATCTTCAAAACTTATGAGTAGAAGGAAAACCCAAGCCTGTCCAGTATGTACGGATAAGAAATCAGCTATTTACATCAACATACTTTTTTGTACCAGGATGTAAACATGTATATTTCTGCTGCAAAGATTGACTTTTTTGAATGGGTCTGTATGTGGGTTCTAATGCTTCAGGAGCCAGCCTCAAGTGGACATTAGAGGAACTGCAGTTTTTAGCACTTCCTCATTGGCTCATTTCAAGACCAGAGGTTAATGCTTGGTGGCCATTTGTCTTCAGGAAAAAGGTAGGAGCTTTCTGGTCCACATCAAGGGGAAAAAATGTCAGCTATTCAGTGGTTCTCTTAACCCTCCTGGTATGTTGCAGGTCAAATTGACCCTTTTTAAAGTTCAAAAATCCCCCAAAAGTTGTTGAAAGTATTTTTTCGGTATGAAACTTCTTCTGCTTGTCTTAATAGGTGAAACCAACATATAAAATGAAAATGGTTGATTTCACATATTTGTAACCCCCCCTGCATGTTTATAGATATACTGTTTGTGGGCCAATTTGACCCGGCAGTCAAAGTGGAGGCTAAAAGGGGTCAGAAGTGTCAAATACTAGTTGTTTCTTTGCAACTGTGTGACATATTTCACCCCACTCATACACACACACACACACACACACACACCCTTTTAACATGAATTTTCATTAAAAACAAGTGAGATATCCTCATTAAAACATGATCTGTTAGAATTAAAAAACACCATTGCACTAAATATTGATTTAAGTGGTTAGTAATGGAGTTAATAATGACATTTTTTTTGGGGGTTCTCTGACACTTTCGGATAATTAAATATGCCCATGTTAAATTGACCCAGGAACATTATTGCTGTTCCTGAGAAACGAACATAACTGGAGGGTTAACCTAATGGATCATTTTACCAACAGGATGGAACATGATTAATTTTTTTTTGACAACGAACAATTGAATGTATTTTTACCTTTATATCTCTGTGCAACATTTGGTTTGACAAAGTTAGAATAACCATGTCTATGTCAGGCCTAATGCTGCGTTATAACTTGGGCATCTCACACATATCATCAATTATACTCGATCTCAGTATCAGGACTGAACTAGTTGGATAGGTGCGTCCCATCTCAAAAGTTGATCTTTTACTGTGTGGTGAAAGTTTTTAGGCTGACATCTTCCAACAGCAATGTCATGTGATATCACACCGTCCTTCCTTGCTCACGCCGATGTGATCACATGTGAGCTGTTGAGAGTCTGCAGTCACCTCGAGCTGCGTTCAGGACAGCTGCCTGCTTCTCTCATTCAACACACCTAATGTATTTACATAGCAGAGTTTGCCTCTGACCCTATATCCTGCTCCCAGTGTATCCGGCCCTATGGATCTCCTCCTCCTCCTCCTTCTCCTCCTCCTCGTCATCCTCCTCCGTCTGCTCTCCTTCAGCCCACCAGCTTCTCTGTCTCACACTTACACACACACACACACACGCACACACACACACACACATTACAATATACGCACTGGGAGAGTGGCTTTCCACTAAAGTGAAAAACAGGAAATTGGATGACATTGTTCGGTGCGCCGACGTCAGCAGTGAGAGATAGAAAGAGTAAACAGCTTCCTCCACCCCAGAGCTGGGACCAGGATGCAGGGAATCTTGGGATGTCTGCCCCGCTAGTGCTTCTGAGGAAAAACGTGCATGGCTGCCCAGTTTGCTAACAATCTCCAGATCCCTCCAGCTAACATGCTCTCTCTCCCTCCCACTCTCTTGATACCTCTTAAAACTTCTCCACATGTGGTTAAGTCAAGTATTGTATGCAGAGCTGATACCACAACAGCAACACAAGACACTATCTGAGTTTCTTCCTTACAGAGGGTCAAAGTGTTTGGGTGTTCTGTGTGCATTTGTCTACGTCTGTTTGTGTATGTGTTCCTCCTGTCTAAAAGTGTGAATCAAATGGAGATGAATCAATGTTCTTCATTAGGTCTGATTAAGAGAAGCAGCTCCAGCCACAGGTGTGGACGCACACTTTGTACCAGACAGACAGACACACACACAGACAGAAAGACACGCAGACTCTCACACACACTGGGGTGAGTGTTGAGCTAAATGGCACGGAGTGACACATCAGCCTCACCACATGCTGAGCCTCTCAGATAGCAGTGCTAGCTGCTCATGCTGTGTGCGTTAGCTCAAAGGGAATAATGCACTTTCATGTGTAGCTACTTACATTTACTGCCCATAGATCTGCACTGATGCCATCAACAACAACAGGGTTTCAAACCTGCAACCTTAGTCTGGCATCAATAAGCAGCCTGGTATACAATATTTATGTCTACTAGTCTTTTTCCAAATGGTGGCACTAGAACACTTAGAGGTTGTTTTTTAAACTGCTGGGGTTACTTGTGAATTTTTAAAATGTTAAAAGCACTAAGAGGAATTTTTATGTAACGTTGATTGCTTTGTTCAAGATGAGGACTGCCTTTCCCATGAGCACCATCACTCACTGTTGTAAAGATCCGTCTCTTGCAAAATGTGTGCAAATGAATGATCATCTGTTTAAGAAAACTATTAGCAGGAAGCAGAGTGATGAGGTGATGTATAACTGTAAGTTAGCTTATAAAAGGTGAGCAGGCATGCCGGTTTCATGTTACCTGTCACAGCCCCGGTGTTATGATGTTTGCCCCGGTGTCCCAATAAATATTGGGAAAAACATGACTAGGCAGAAAACTTCCACATAAAACTTCTCCTGCTTGCTAACTTTCTTCTCACTGCCAAACTTTACTTATGGTGTTCTAAACTTAGCCACTTCCAGGTGAGTGTGTAACATCAGTTTCCTTTTTTCTCAGCTAAACGCAGATACTAAAATTTGGTATAAAGAAAAAATCAGTCTAATCAGCTAATATAATCTCATTTTACTCT
The DNA here is from genome assembly GCF_009762535.1 of Notolabrus celidotus. NCBI lineage: Eukaryota > Metazoa > Chordata > Actinopteri > Labriformes > Labridae > Notolabrus > Notolabrus celidotus. Next base: position 33,810,540 of record NC_048274.1, on the reverse strand, counting down.
TTAAGTCATAGAGATGCATCATTATGAGAATTTGACTTTTTCAAAGTTGATTTAAAATTCCTTACAGGGCCTTTAATTGAAAAAAAAAAATGTATCTGGAATCCTTCAGTAGTTACAACTTTTTTTAGTAAAGCTGAACTAATCAGATGCACCATCATTTATTCTCTTGAAGCCACCTTTAGTTCTGGGCCCAGTGTGAAGCAATTCATGATGAAGTGACAAACTGATGATTATGTGCTAGAACTCAGAACTGAATGTGCTGGATTTTAATTAAATAATTTATTTATTTTACTCTGCAACAGGAATTTCACATTTTCATATTTAAAATGTCCTATTTAGGGCAGTGAAGGAGTTTATTACTTGGTTCTCCTGCATATTGCCTGGCTGTGTGAAATACTTGATTCTGATTGGTTTAAATCCCCATGATAACTGTTATCATTTATTCTGAATAGCAAGAGCGATGCCAGGGGCAACTATATCACATATCGAATCAATCTGCAGACTCCGGGACATTTACAAAGTTTATATTTCACCTCTTTCTGGTGACAATTTCACAAAAACATCAGTTTCCAATAGGATTGGTAAACAACATGGGGTATATTGTTAATATTACTCTCAATTTATTTGAAGAGCAAATACTTTAGCTGAGTGGCAAATGGCTGACCAGTCACCAGCAGAGAAAAGAAAACAAGAGAAAGCAAGAAAAAGCAAGAGTTGTAAAAACATAAATGAAGCTGAGTGAATGAGACATCAATCAAATTGAAGAAAACACACAAAGCAGAAACAAACAGCATCACTGTATGAGTGAGAAGAAAATACCAACAAAGAAGTTCCAGGACAGGAGTTACTGAGATTTTCGGCTTATGTTGACGATGCCAACAGGAAACTCTAATGTTTTTACTGTGACTGTGATCGCATATGTTTGGTGTGATGTGATTTACAACAGTTAAGCAGGCTAATGTTACATTTACTGGGAATTAAAAGTTAAGTTGAATGTTTATTCGACCAGCAAATAGGCTGATAAGAACACTGTTGCTGTAGAGGTAGTACAAACTGTCTAATCCCAGATACTTTTTTTTTTGTATAAATTAAAATCGTCAAAAAAATCTGTAGTTAGTGTGAACTTGTTTGTGTCTTTCGTTGTTCCTTTGCGTCAGGGTCTTGCTTGGATTCTTTTTCACATAACCACCCGCTCACATACATTATTCCTTACTGCATTAATCCCTCCTCCATCACTAAAGACGCACACATTGCCAGTAGTTACCATCCTGACTCAGAAGTCAGGATACTGATAAAACTCCCCACATTACCAGTGCTTCCTCTCCTTTAATGTTCACCCTCCATTTTTCTGCACAGTTTCCATTGCTTGCAGATGCAGTCAGTCATTAGTCATAGAAACACCTTTGTCCTGTTTACATGTTGAGTTCATTCTCATGTTCTCTTACGTCCTGATGCACAAATGCACCTGTGTCTTCCAGTAAAAAGGTTTGAGTTGAATTGTGTGGAAAAGGCCTCTTTCCTGCATGCATTACAAAGCGTAAATGTAATGATAAAAATGTCTTATTTCAACATTTCTATTTGTAGCTTTTTGTGCTGCATTGCTTTAATTCTGTAGCTACTGTGAGGTAAGCCTTCTGAGTGAAAAAAAACAACTTCAAACCCTCCCCCACCCGAATGAAAACGAGACATTTATCTGACGTGTTAATGTAATTGCAGTTTATTCTATTCTGGCTCCACTCACATGTTTTATCCACGGTGACCGAGCCCACAGTCAGTCAGGCAGAAGACTCTGGTTGAGTCACTGGCATGGCAGCAGAAACTAGGGCACGGTGGATCAGTTTGTCTCAGAACATCCTCGCTTTCTCAGAATTTTGATCTCTGCTTTCTCTGTCTGTCTGTTTGTGTATTGGGTGAGACGCACCACTGAATAAAGAAAAACACCCTCCTAGAACAAAAACTATAACATCTTGTAACCATCCATGTTATATCTTATGATCTAAAACTACATTCAACATCACTCTTCGTGTTATCGTATGTGTGTCAGAAATAATGTCATGATGATTATCCGGCTGAGAGCACATGACTTGACATAAAAAACATTGCTACTGTCAATTACTACTAATTTAAAATTCACTCCCCCATATGTATTTTCTTCATTATTATTCAAACATTTACACTTCTTCAGTAAGCTCATATATTATTGACTCTTTGTTTGTGATGGACTTATCTATTCACCTACAAATTCCTCTTACTATTAAAGATTCTCAATCTCCATCATATGTGATCCTTAAACATGCCTTTATTTACCCTGAATAATGTTAAATCAGCTATAGCTCCTCTTGGCATAACTTGTTTTTTAAAAACTAAAAAAGAAAGAAAATCTGAACAATTGATCGTCAGTTTACACTAACAGCACAAACAGCTGCTGAGAGAGGTAAGTACAAATCTCTGATGGGGGAAATCACACTCCAGGTTGGGATGTAGTTCTGAATATCAGTAATCCACTGATTCAGTCGTAGGGACGAGTCTGCAATACGAGCAGTGCTGATGTTCAGTGCAGCATCACAACCTAGAGTTTAGTATAGCTTTTCTCCAGCAGTCATACAGTCAGTGTATATCAGTAATAATATGCAACAACTGATTATACTTTTTTTGCTTTACCAACTCAACTCACTGAAACTGGATTGTTGCCAAACTTTGAGAACTTTTATGTCAAAAGTTAAAAGTTCTCCTGCACTCTGGTGACTTGGTTTGAGTCCATGGTTACAGCAGACCAGCTGCTTTGTTTCTATTACATGTATCTGTATGTTTTGAGTGAAACACAGGTCTGTTGTGTGATTTTGAGGCAACGCTTGCTTCATCAAGACTGACTCTGTCCAGAACAACTGGCTGTGGCTGGGACAAAGTGATACACAGAGTGAAAAGTCTATGTGATGCTGTTCTGTATCAGCACTCATTGAATGCTTCTAGTCCAATCAGATCACTTAGATCCAACAGTTGTGCAGCACTGAAATGATAATGAGAAAGATCAGAGAAGACGGGACCTCCTTTTCATCCCTGGAAGGTTCCTACAAATAATTGAAGCAGACAAGTTTGCAGTAATGTTTAACCCATAATATAATCCAGCTGTGCTCCCTATCTGTAAGGTATATGAATGCTGAGGTGACATATAAGATATGTGAGCTTCCAGGTGTAGAGGTAGTTCTCTATGTAAATGGCTAAGATTGAGTTGATGCTTTATATTCGCTTAGCTATCTAAAGTTTACAGAGACAGCTCAACCAAGTCTGAACGGACACACACCAATAACCTGCAGCTTTTTTCTGAACAACAACTTCATACTAAGGCCACTCATCAAGGCACAAACACATCTTAACATCACAGTTTCAATGCAAAGACCAACAGCTGACAACACAACAAACATTATCCAGAGTCTAACTGCACCACAGTCCTCAAACTTCCACTGTGGAGAACAATGATGGCCAAGTAATGATTTCCAGGTTTATTCAAGTTTTGCTAAATTCACACTGAGCAGCGGCAATTTGTTTTTGTTCCTGGATTTCCATCAGAAACCAGCAGCTGCTGACTAGCGCTTTGGTTTGTTGAATAACAGCAGGTCAGGGTTAGGGTTAATAATTTGAGTGATGTTAGCTTGCAAGGCTATACACACTTGCTATACACAAACACAAAATCAATATCATGAGGAAAGTGCTTCAACATATAATCTGAAACTTGACTGAAGACAGTAGACAGGCTTCAGGAGGTAAAACACAATAAGGAAACAACACTGCCCCTTCTTACACTGAATATGTTAAAGTAATATTTGCTTTTGATGCACACTTCCTACACACTGATCCAAAAACTGAGCTTTTTAATCAGTCACACATAACAGGGTACACATACACATTCATTGTTTTGTGAGCAGAGCTTCCAGAGTACGCCCTGACCTTTATTCTGTCTGCAGTGACATCCCTCCTACCTCAACAGATAGTGCGGAAATTCAAGCATACGGGAATGTGCTACCACACACACACACACACACACATACACACACACACACACACACAGACACACACACACACACACACAGAAAGGGAAGACACCGTGTAACTCACAGGAGACTGAACTTGTCCTGGAATTCGGTCCCAAATGCCCTTGAATGACGTGTGCGGTTTAAAAATACAGAGTTTGCAGAAAAAGGATAGGTTGCTTCATCCTTGGTGACCTGTCCCTGTTTCTGACTGGTGTTCCATAGCTTGTATGCATCGCCTCACACAAAGCATTAAATGTTAATTTCTGCTCCACACCAACCTCTGTTTTTGTGACAGGTCTGGAAGGAAACATTTGAGTCTACATGCTTGTAAAACACAAGAACACACCTTCAGCGCTACAACAACCTGTCTGAAGAGTGTTTGCTTTTGGCTGGCATGAATAGAATATGTATTTACTGTGGATTATATATACACATTAGTGACATCAGAGTACATGCCGCACTCCCTCAGCTCGTGACGCTGCCTAGGACTGCATGCATAAACTGTGTCCATAGTGGCGCGGGTGTGTATGTGATCCGTGCGTCACTGTGCCAGGGAGAGTAACTGAGGCCTGGCAGCAGAGCCGTCCCTGCTGTCAGGCCCAGTGACGAGGGTTAGAGACTGTTCTCAAAGCGCTCACACTCACTGGCCAACGGGGAGAGGAGGAGGAGAGATGTACTCATTAAACATGGAGGGAAACACATGAGGATGTCCATGACATGCCTACATGTGGGTTAACTGTGGTGATGAAAGTAAGGCTAGTGTTCCTGCTGTTATTCAAATCAAGAAACATATAAGACTGACGACAGCCGCTTTGGCTGTATTTCTTTGAACTTGACTTACTTTTACTTTGTTCTCTCTTACTTTAAAAGGTAACTTGTATGAATGGTGTGGACAAAGTGTGTCAAAACCATAGACTGTATAAAATATGGACGTAGTATCCGTGACGTCACCCATCTGTTTCTGAAGCGCTGTTTTGAGGCCAATCCTGGCGGCAGCCATATTGCTGCTGTCAAGCGATTGTGACGTAAAGAGGGGGCTTTGAGCCTCCTAGCCAACAGCTACAGTGTTCCAGCCTGTCAATCAAGTCAGCTGTGCCTCTCATTGAAAGACTATCCAGACTACACTCGTCTTTCATACCAGGCTGTAAACATGTTTATTTCTGCTGTAAAGCTCATCTCTTTTGAATTGGTGTGTATGTGGTTTCCGGTACTTCTGGAGCCAGCCTCAAGCGGATTCTCGATGAACTGCAGTTTTTAGCACTTGGACTCGTATTTTTTGACCGGAGGTTGACGCTTGGTCTAAACAGCAGGGATGGAGAGTAACTGTTTCCAAAGAAAATACTGAAGTAAAAAAACTACTTAATTACATTTAAATTATTGTTCTTCTCTACATTTTACATCGGAAGAACTGAGAAAAAAATGAAAGTAAAATGTTAAAATACTGAACTGCACACAACTGCCAGCAGATATGATGTCATCGATAGTCAAGTGAACTGGCAAAGACTTCCAGGAATAATAACTCATCAGTGGAATATTGCCTTTACAAATCTAACACCTCTTTCAAGCCATAGTTTGGTAGACAGCGAGCTACGACACGATTTTCATCAGTATGAGTCGTCCTGCAACCTGGACCACTTTTGCATTGGTCTCCTTGGACTCCGCCCTGAATTGGTTTAGTGTCATACATTAATGGTCTCCTGTTGGTTTTACAACAATAAGTTTATCAGAATATTCTTTTGTATAATGTGTGGATCATATCTTACTTTTTGAACATGAACTCACGTACGATCACTTGACTGTAGGTTCTTAGCACCCAGTACTTCAAGTAAATTTGAAGTCAAATAATCTTTACTTGAGTAGATTCACAGACAGGTAGTTTTACTTCTACTTAAGTAAAGTTTCATCAAAGTAACAGCACTTTTACTTGAAGAGAATATCTTAGTACTCTTTCCACCCCTGACAAACAGTTATCTCATCATGACTCTCACCCCTTTTACTAATTTCAACTTTCCATCAGCCATATCAACAAAAATCAAACTCTCTTAATACTTTCATTTCCTAAGCTTGGTTATGAAAAGTGAATGATTAACTGATTAAATAGACTGCATTTATCCAGTAGGCCCACAGGATACAAAAACCCTCAAAAACAATGTTGTGATAAGAGTGCATATAAAAGATAAATCACAGTTTCTGTGTGTGTCTGCTGTTTTGCATTGTTACACAATACCTGTGCTTACAGCATGTCCCTGCATCCAGTTTTTCATCCATACATAAACATGCCATGCAAGGCAACCTGTAATGTTATCACTCACAAACATTAACACAATGTAAGTAATGAGCAACCTGGGGTCAGAATCTCACCAAAGGACACTTTGACATGCTGACTGAGAATCAAACCATCAACCTTTCTACTGGAAGATCACCTTTCTGACTCTTACGATAGAGCACCAAGCACCCTGACAGGTTAACACAGTCATTTATCAACCAGCCAGCCAGCCAGCCAACCAACCAACCAACCAACCAACCAACCAACCAACCAACCAATCTTTATTTGTTTGGTGCCAATTCAAAACAAGGGCTTTTTCAAGACATTTCAAAAGAAGAGCAGGTCTAGACCACTCTTTGTTATATTAGACCCAACATTAATCCACTATGAACAAAGAATTTTGCAACATTAAGCAAGTAATAGTGGAAAAAAAAGCTTCCTTTTAACAGGCAGAAACCTTGAGCAGGACCAGACTCATGATGAACAGCTGACTACTGAAACTGTCGTGCTTGAAAGTGAGACAGAAGATAGATATTTTTGTAGTTTTATAAAAACAGTAAGAAGGATTGAGAGATCCTACCTTTTCAGTGGAGTAAGCTGAAAAAAACTCCAATGGATTCAACATCTCCCCTGATGCAACAGCTTCTTTCACTAGACCTTCCTTGCTTCCCTAAAAGGATCTCCCTTCAGCTCCCACACCTCCACTTTTTAAGCAGGATTTCTGAGACGGCTTTAAAGCAACAATCTAGAAGATTCTAATCTAATTCTCCACGGTGGCACCTTTAACGACCAGCTGTAATTTGTGTGTTTGTGTGTTTCTGGACCACGGCCATAGTAACGGTTTACTTCAGCGTAAGCAGAAGCCGTAAAGAAGAGTCCAATGCCTCACACAGAGGAGAAGAGAGGGAAATCTGTTGGGTTCGAGACAGTTTTACTTCAAACTCACCTCCAACTGATTTTTTGCAGATGACACCATTATTGTCCAATTTGAAATTTTGTAACACAAAGTCTTAGAGCTGTAGATATCTCATTTCTGACAACAGGGTCACATTTTAAACACTTATTCAACACTACTCCCAAGAAAATTAAGCTTCACAGGTTTCACAGGCTGTGTCTCATTTAGAGTTAACTGAACATCATGTCCAAACCTATGAGAGCTCCCTGGTTGGTTCATAGAATATGTTCATGATATTGTCTCTATCTGCCACCGGTGTGTGTAAATTCATTGAAGACAGATCCTTGAGGAACAGAGCACTTTCTCTGATGCTCACCTTCAAGGTATTTCTGTCCTTATCCAGATTACCCTGAAATCCCTGTAAGACCTGGACAATCCTAAGCCATCCAGGGCTCTGGGGCAGCCCCTTACTTATACATCCTCCTCCTCTGCCCCAAGCAGCTGCCTTCATCACAACTGGACTATTTCACTTCACGTTTTATGGCTCATCACAAATAAAATCCTGAGTCTTCTTCAAATCAACACACAGCTGAATATGTATTAGCATGCTCATATATGTATCATTCTCTGTGTTTGTTCACTATTAGCTTTTACTCTCTACTTGTTTGTTTTTAACCTATTGTTATTAGCTGATTCCAGGTAAGGTCAGAGGTCAGTAAAGTAGAAGGACAAGCTAAAGGAGCTTGGGAAGTCTAAGTGGGACATAGCCCAGTCCATTGATTCTACAGTGTACTGTAATCTTACAGGGAACCTTTCCTTTGCAGTCAGCCACTCCTCCTTTAAAGTGCAGCCAAGTACATGACAACAAGACAAGCAGAGGGCAAACAGTGACACAAGCTACACAAGAGGACCGTCTGGCCTCAATACGAGATCATTACTCGACAGCGAATTTGCTGCCAGAGCCATACCAAACTGTACAATCTTAATTACCTCAGCGGCCCTGTGGCCTAAAGAGAGGATTAGAATTAGTAATACGCCCATGTCGGCCACAACACCCCTGCTCTATCTGCAGCCCTGCGTGGCTCCACCTCTGCGCTACAGCTAAGATGTTTTTGAAAATATCAGAGGCGTTTCTCAGAGGCTCTTCAGATGTCTGTGAGGGCATTAGATAATCACCAGTGGACTCCCCCTCCTCTTCACCTGCTAAAACAGGAGCACTGATGTCACCGTTGCATGAGGGATCAGTGAGTGACACGAGCTGGAGCAGCGAGCTTGGCACATAAACTGTCCTTGATTTAAACACACACACACACACACACACACACACACACACACACACACACACACACACACACACACACACACACACACTCACACTCACACTCACACTCACACTCACACTCACACTCACACTCACTGGATGAGGAATGGGGATTTGTTGACTGTGTGCCAACACACACATTCATAGAAGTTGCTAAACAAACCCAGACATTAAGACCAGATTTCTTCTGAATGTGGTGCTATGGTATATATAAACAACTGTGTATCTGTAAAAGATACGAGTTCACTGAATAAATCTGAAAATTATAGTCGTACAAATAAACAGCAAAACAACCAGACTGTTAAAGACTTTCTATCTGAGGAAAGTAACATTTAAAAGCAACTTCCAACTTCAAACCACAGGGAATCAGATCTTGACACATTTATGCTAACCTGTAAATTCAGAACTATCTAAATTTCAACATCAAGTTTTCTGATACAGATAACAAATTCACAAAAACAGGTCCTGATTTCTCATAAAGTTTAAACACTTTTGTTCTCTTTCTGCTTCCATACAAAATCCTGACCTTTAAACTGAGCTTCACTAATATGTTCTTTTTCATTGACATTGCTTTAAAATACATTAACATGCACTCAATGTTGATGTAAACAGAATATTAGAAAAGTGATAAGTCCAACAATCCACTTGAATTTTTTTTTTTTTTTTTACAGCCATACTCCATGCGGCAACTCTGGTGTTGAAAAATGAAGCCCTTGCAGGCAGGAGTGCAAGAAACTGTGGTAATATCAGCGTTAAGGCTGACTCCCATCTTCTTACAGCAGCAATAAACATGTTACAGATTAGCTCAAAAATTAGTGTGTAACTGTTTTTTCTTTTTGTACAAACTGTACTGGGGGTGCCATTTTTTTATTACACATTCTTGTAATTATTATATCAGGTGAAGAGTTATGCCTACATATGCAGCATAAGTGGTATGGCTAAGACAGGGCCTGTTTGAGCTATTTTCCAGGAGGCTTAAGGCCCACCTCTGCTTCACCTCTTTGCCTGTTTCTAGGTTGACTAAAAGTTAGGTTGAGTCAGCATTGTGTCTGACATCGTTGAGCTTCCCAAACCAAAGGGTAACTTCAGACTATGTCCGTGTTTTTACAAAGCATATTGTCTTGTTTTCATCCATTCATCAAGGTTTAAAGTCCACTAACTTCATAGGTCTACATATTAGTACTGATAAGTGAGTCAACCCAAGCACATACTCTTTATAATCCTTTAAGAAAGAATTTTCCGCCTTAAACTTAACTTTGGATTAAATACTAAATAAAAGGACATGAATGTAAAGACTCAGTTTGTAGGGATATACGTTCTTGAGGAAATATTTTTTGGCAAAGGTTTTCTCTTTTCCTGACGACAGACAGTAGGTCCAGAGTGATGTTTTGAAGCACTGGGATATAAAAGATGCTAGAATAAAATACACAAGCTAATTAAACTCCTTTGGTTACGCAGCTAGTGACACACAGGAAAAACACATGACCTGTGAGGAATGTACTCGGGCAGGTGCAGCAGGTACAAAGACAGGTCCTTTTGACAGATGCGTAGGTATGTCAAAACTATTGATTCACTGCTTATGGACAATCGTACGTCTTTCATTGTTTCCATTGTGCGTGTCAATTATTTTTTAAGTAGCATGTACTCTCATAGTTTCCATGAAGTAATTTCCTTCTCTCTTTTGGCTTCCAAAGAGTCATCTGAGTTTGTTACCACACTTATCACACCACAAGGCTGAATGCTCTGATGTGTTTGGTAACAACAGAATAACTGCAACAGGCTGACAGGAAGTGAATATTATTCAAACAAGTAATGTGAATGTTTGTATGCAGGAAAAAGGCACAACTCAAACAAACCAAGCTCAAATATTTTCTCATTCTTCATTATTGATTGTCACTGCTCAAATGTGCCCTGTTCCTTAATATGTAAACATGAGAACTGTACCACCATAATACAGCTTCTGAAGCCATGCAACAGTACTGTATATATTTTATAGTACATAATGTATAAACTTTTGAACCATGTATACGTAATAGGGGTGGGATCCACAGGCTAACTCATGATTCAATATAATACTATAGGGTACAGCATAAATACTGTACTACTATGCACCAATAACTGAAACTATGCTCTGGTACTTTTATATTATTCTAGTACACTGCATATTTTTGAACCATGAGGCTGGAGCCACTAGGTAACCCACGATACAATTCGATACAATTCGATACGATAAGATACGATAAGATACGATAAGATACGATAAGATATAAAACGGTACAATGCGTTAGGATGCAATACATTAAGATAAAATTCAATGAGATGCCATGAGACATGATTGATACAATACAGCAAGGTCAAAGCATGGTCGACGGGGCGCTGGTGGCCTAGCGGTCTAAGCGCCCCACATACAGAGGCTACAGTCCTCGTCACAGGAGTCACCAGTTTGATTCCCGGCCGGTCAACCATTTCCTGCATATCTTCCCCTCACTCTCTACTCCCCACATTTCCTATCTCTCTTCAGCTGTCCTATCAAATCAAGGCAAAAGTACCAAAAATATAACTAAAAAAAAAAGCATGGTCCACATGAGATAACATGAAACGATACGAAACTAACGACGCAACACGAAAAGACACCATACCTGACACACAACCCACAATAAGGAGAATCTCACAAAACATTGATTCTGCTATAACTGAAAAATTAAATATCATATTATGAAACTTCACAATATCTGATTAAAGCTGGGGTTGGTAGTCCGATTTAGATACACTTTTTGTTATACTGGTTAAAAATCATCTTTATGTCTAGATGGCAATCAATACATAATGTGTTCTTAAAAAAGAGTGAAAAAAAAGCTGCTATCTACAGCCGGAGTAAACCTGGGAAAACACCAACCAATCCCTGCCATCAGGAGCCAAATTATGAAACCAATCAAATCCCGTCCTGCCGTTCTGCCCGCCTCCTGCGCGTACATTTCATGTTTGTTTGTGTTTTTAACTTTCACTATGATAATGTTTTGGTGTTTTCTTACCGCTGAGTGAGACATGAGTTGACGTAGTGCAAAACACAAACGATGTGCTGAGGACCGGTTTTGAATCAGTCACCATCATATGGTCGTGAATCAGCGGCGCTAGTGCATGTGAGCGGGGGCCGTCGTTTTGGAGGAGATGAGGAAATGCTACATTCAAATTCATGCTAGTTTTCCGTGACTACCAACCCTGGCTTTAACTGAGGAATGCAAAATGCCGTTCAAAGATAATGTACACAATTGAATGTGTCTTAAAACACAAAATTATATCACATAAATAAATAGATACTTGGCATCAGTGATAATACAATAACCGACCGCATGAGTCAGGATGACAAAGTATTGCAGTATTCATATTTTCTCACTCACATTATACATATCAGCAATCCAGTTACATATATAAACATGACGTCATATCGTGTCTTCATCCTTCATTGCCTTATGGCCTTTTTGAGTATGTGTCTGTACACAGAGAGCCTTGTTAATCACAGTCACAATGTAAATATACTAATCCAGTGAAGTTGATTATGCTTCTGATTCTTAAGTGCTTGAATTTCCAAAAACAAAAGTCTACTGAGGTAGCACTAGTAGACCAAGTTTATTGAAGATCAATAAAACAAAGCCAAATCATAGGAGTACTAAAATCCTAATGTCATGTTGAGAATGGTTCTTGTCACGTTAGATTACCTTGGTAGAACTGGCAAGAAAAATCACAAGCCAATATGCAAATTTACAGTTAAATTTTGTTTTTCCAATCCAGTGCACACAGGCTCACATCCTGTTTCTGCATCACAGCCGACATAAGCATTTGCATGTCACACCTAACTTGATTTTCATGTTACTGTTACTGTTAGATATTCAGATGATAGTGAAATCGAGACTCTGCAAAGACAAACATTAAATAAGCAAAATCTGAAAAGTGACCAAGACCAAAGACTGTGCAAACTGAGTCCAAAACTGAAGTTCAGCTTCCGACAGATTTACAGCTCTGACCCCAAAAAGTGTCCTTGCAACCACACACACACCTCACATTACAAAAACAATGAGACCCATCTGTGCTCTGCCCCGTAAAAACTGTGAGGGATATATCAACTGAGAGTACAGTATATCTTCAGAGCAAAAGGCAGGACACAATCCAGAGAGTTTTGCGTCATAGCCGGTCCATTAAAAACGAGGGAGGAGACGAGCCCTGCTGACTTAATGCTCCGTTCAGCAGGTGAATGAGTGTGTTGCGTGTTTACTACAGCCAATAAGCTGCAGGCCTATTCACTTAAATCCTGCGAGGCTCTTGTCTGCTCAGCGATTCTTTAGGGAAGAAAGACAGCAAAATGAAGTCAAAGCCTCCAGAGCAGTTTGATACCAACAGATTTTCACATCAGCTGCCAAATTCTGCAGGAAAAATACCCAACAGGTTTATCAGTTATTACTAAATCTACCTGCTGCTTTTGTAAACCATGCCTCAGGAGAAGCTTTCAGCATGCTGTGCTGTACACAAAACTTTCGTTAGTTTATTCTGGCTGCAAGAAGAGTGATGTGACAGAGCGTGAAAATGGCCAAAGTAGTCCAGTAACCAGATGCTGTTAACACGGCTTTTAGCATAGTTAGCACGGTGTGTTGTGCACGGTTAGAGCAGGCCACAATCACCACACAAGGCTGTTTTCCAGGAGAGATTAAGCACACGCCTATGGACACTGTGACACTATGGCAGAGAGATGACTCTCAGATGAACTCTACCTCTGAGGAACAATGATGGTGTGTTCTGTACATGCTGTACTTTTCAAAACCACCCCAAAGTGTGGGATACAGACCTTTTGCAATCCTATAGAGGGTATGCACATGACATCGCTGTGAGATCTTAGGGGTGCTTTCACATAGCAAAGAGAAACTAGAGCTTGTAAAAGTTGTGGTGATAACAACCAAATAAAAAGACATTTTATAAATGAAGAGTAAAGAGAGGAGAAATAGATGAATCATTGAAATTTAACTGACAATTTCAAACACTGGTGCCAAAACATAAAGACAAAAACTAGCCAAGTAATGTTGTAGTACTGGCTTTCTCACAGTAGTCTGATCAGGAGACATCAACGTTGTAGGAAATGTTAGAAAAAAAAATATATATATATATATACATATATATATATATATATATATATATATATATATATATATATATATATATATATATATATATATATATATATATATGGTGAAACGGTGTGTTTCTCTAACCCAGAACAGCATTAGTTTGAGTGTCTCTATGGAGACATCAAATCACAGTCCCTCCCTGTTAACTGGTGACTTCAAGACCTGAGATGTCACTGTAAATCTGTGTCGATCCAAAAAGAACAAAAAATGTCAGAAAAAATAAAAGCACCCTTCAAAAGTATTTATTTTCTTTGGCTCTACAACTCTAAGGTTTTCTTTTGAGTGAAATATTTTTTGTGTTAATGTATACAGCATGCCTACCAACGGTTAAATAAAATACTTTCATTTACGTGTTTAGATACATACAATGACAACTGATTAAGATAATAATAAATAAATACATAAACAGTACTACTCAGATAGGGGCATGTCCAGGCTGTTTTGACCAGGGTGGCCCAAGGTGCACTGACATAGGTTTGTGTGCGCACTCATAAATGAATATAATTTTTATAATTCTTAATAATTTCATTTAATAACTATTATTTTAGTATCATACTGATTTTATATTCCTGTGTTTGTTTATTTTTTCCCTTTAAAAAGTTGCACAACAGAGTTGCAACACATCTTCTAAGCTTAATTATTCAAAGACAGAAAAATAACATGTTTGTCCAAAGTCATAACTGAAGGCACATCGCATAGAGTTGATTTTAAAATAAGTCCCACCTCAGATAAGGGAAATGGCCAATCTTAGCTTCAGATTTTTAAACAATAGAAAACTAATGTTGAATTTAGGGAAGGTTCAGAAATTAATATTTGGTGGAATATCCCTGTTTTTTTATTACAGCTCTCATGTGCCTCTGCATGCTCTCCAGTCTTTCACAACACTGTAAGGTGATGTTATGATGTTTAGTGTGTATAATTGAAGTAATCTATAATACCTGGTCCCCATCATGAGAGTTTATTGAGTCTGGATAGGCAGCCGTTGTAGTGAAAGGTTTGGGATGTCACAGAGTTGCAGGAATTACAATAAGTACCTTAGTGTTAGTGGACTGTAAGACCTGCATGATATATTTATTTATCTTTATTGTTTTACTTCATAACTCTCTGGTTTTGAGTTGTTAAATGCCCCTCCCTTTTTCTTTCTTTCTTTCTTTATTGTTCTGTGACTGTTGAGTTATTTTTGTATTGCTCTGTGTATGTATCACATAGGCTTCTCTTTTGATAATATCTGATCTGTTGGCTTGTTTTGTACCTTTCTATATATCAGGAAAGTTCAATAAAGATACAGAAAAAAACAGTATCTCATTTGGGAGAATGAGGTGTGACTGTGTTGAAATTCAACAGACAGTGGAATAAAATTGATTGCATGCATGTGGAGATACTGCATGTTGTTAACTGTTTAACTGTCTGTGGCTTGTTGGGTGATTATACCTGTAACTGCAAGACTATTTAATGTACTCAGTCCTGTGTCTCCTCTGACATCTCTCCACTAAATTTAGTGAGGGAAAGGTTTGACGTGTAGCCAAATACTATTTCTTAACAATGATTTTTTAAATGTGCTGTCTGTGTTACCGTATTTCTATTTTTCAGTCCAATCTAGCATTTTAGGGTTGAAGGTGTCACCTCTTTGCACTAAATTGCTGTTTTGGTGACTGATTAATGATCAACATGGTGCTTTACAAGCAATTGTAGAAATATTTGCAGGACACTTTAATAAAAGAAATGATACTCAGAATAACTACAAACATGTAAGTCTTTGGAACAAGACTGCCGTCTATGAAAGATCCCCTCATTTCTCTACTTCAGTTTTCACCCTGGTAGTAATCCATCTGTTCAGCCCTACAAGTCTAACAACATGGAGCAGGAAGCCACATTAGAAACATGGTAGCACAGCATAGAGACACCTGCAGATACTATCCCAAAGCCCAGATATTAGGAGAGACACGGTCGAGGTGGGGCTTAAAAGGCCACCAATGGACCTGAGCCCACTCACATCTACATTCCTGTGAGCTCCTGGCAGAGAACAGAGAGCGAGTCCACAAAGTAAACACTCAGAGCGCCTTGTTTTTGAAGAATACCGTTTCCATAATCTCATGGAGCTATCACATGCTGACCTTATGATACTGAACTCTAAACCTGGAGGGGGAGCAGAGCGAGCTTTGAATGTGACGTTATTTAAGACTATTTCAAAAACAATGGGAGGTTCTGTGTCATAAGTACACGCATCCAATTGACACCTCATCAGAGAGAGAACTCTCGGACATGAAGAGACTCACTGTATCTGCACTCAGGGTGACAAAGGGATTTATTATGCTATCCTAATTTGATTTGTACACAGGTTCAACGCTCACGGTGTCAGCAGGAGGAGACTTTGGTAGCATTATATCAAGTTTCAGAGCTGCTTCATGCTCAAGAATAGATCAGTTCTAGGAAATTAAAGGTAGAAATGCTGTAATGACACATGACATCAATCTCCGGACTGTGGGTGCTCAATGGGCCCCGTCTTAACTCCTCCTGACGCCTTCTCCTCGTGTTCCAGTGAAGATATATGACAAGGGAACAAAAAATTACCCCCCGCCTGCCCCTGCAGACACTCCAGACAGGAAGGAAAACACAGTCACACTGCAGATGACGTTTTGTTTAAAGAACACATAATGGACGGCCTTGGTCATACTTTAAGACTAGTCAACTAGTTTATAACGTTTCCTTTGATGTAAGTGAATTAAAAAACGTTTGGCAGACAAATTTAAAATTAAAGTACAAAGAAAAATGATTCAGTCTTAAAGGAGTAGTTCCACATTTTCAGAAATGTTCAGTATCTTGCCAAGAGCTTTTTCAGAGGATTGATAGCTGTGATGTCTGCATGCTAAATATGGAAGCTAAAGCCGCAGCTGGCTAGCCTAGCTTAGCATAAAGACTGAAAACAAGGGAAACAGCTAGCCTGACTCAGTGAAAACTTGCTTACTAGCCTCGATGAAGCTTCCTCATAAACTACACTGACACATTTCCTCTTGTTTGTTTAATCTACATGAAAACTTAAGAGGGGAAAAAACAACAGTTGAAGCTTCTACCATGAGGAGCAAAGATCTGTCAGTGACATAGCAGAAGCTTGAGAGGACAGAGAACAGAGACAACAAGCTGCAGTAACTAAAACTGAAGAAATGGTGCTGAGAGACTATGTGGGTTTGTAACTGTGACACAACATACAAAATAAAAGTCCAGGTTTTGAATGTTAATTGAACAAAACATGTGAAAGTAATCATGTGACATATGCCCCCTGCCACACAACTTAACGGGTACTAGCAAGGCAAACCACACCCAGGTGCAATTTGCCGGAAACAATTCCAGAACTATAAAAGGACTGAAACGTAAGAGCAACAGGTGAAACAAACATTAAGGTTCCTACAAGCAGCCGAACTGTCAATCAATTCAACATCTCTGCCCATCCCACAAAGTAAGATTTAAGAAGGGATTTAAAAGAGCTCACTGACTCAGCAGACCTGATCTCCTCGAAGAGATGGTTCCAGAGAGTCGGACACCTCACTGCGAACGCCCTTTCGTTTTCATTTTTGTAACTGGAATGCACAATAAACCTCTGCCCGAGGATCTCAATGCACGCGTCGGCTTGTAGGGTGTTAGAAGGTCTGCTGTATAGCTCGGAGTAAGTCCACGTAGAGCTTTAAAAGTAAAATCTTAAAATCAATTCTGAAACATACAGGGAGCCATTGCAAGGAAGCTAAAACTGGAGAGATATGGTCATATGTTTTTGGTTCTAGTTAAAACCCTAAATAAAGATGTATATGTCCCTGTCTTGTGTATTCATTTATTATTTCATATAGTACTGCAGCTTGTTTGACGTCTTGTCCAGGTCTCATGGGATTTTTAAGTTTAATAAAGACCAAATATTTGTTCCCAAATATGGACCAAGGACTAAACTTGATGCTGATAAATGATCAAACTGCCAATGTAAAATAAAAACTTCACAACACCAAATACTTCCCTTGTGGTAATGTGCCTGGTAGCAAGATACCTGGTCTCTGGATCAGGGAGTTTCCTATTTGATGGACAATTAAATGTTGTCGCCTCACCAGAAGTACTCGTTGGTTAGGACTCTTATTAATAGTTTAATCACTGTAGGTCTGGAATGCTGATCATATGTTATGTCTAAGGTGTAGCACAGCCACTCACCACTAGCCAGGCTGTAGCTCCAGTTAATGGCTACTGCCATAAAGCTATAATGCTCTACATGCCGGATATAAACAAACACAGATGACAGATTCAATCTAGTTGCGTGGCGTGGTTTGTCAGTATTTTGATCTTGAAAATGGAGATAAAGTTAAATGTAGACTGTGTCTGGTTAAAGTGGGATAAAACCACTCTACTGGAGCGATGCATAACCAGTACAGGCATGTAGATGTTAACCTGCAAGGAGGGCTGAAGGCTGGTGGTGCTAGCTCTGCTAACTTTAGCCATACTCAACAAATACATTTGACATTGTTTACCTACAGACGGTTTAATCTTGTGTTTAGCTGTCTTAAATACACTCTGCTCAATTTTGACTGTTTACTGAGGGTGTATATGACACTAGTTGGTTAGTCAGAATTATTATAGTCAGAAAATTAGACGCTCTGGAACATCCTGGATCCAGTAAGTTAAGACATAGGAGTGGTTTTGTTTTTTTTCCAACTAACTCTTGTCTGGAAAGATAAGCATAAAAGTAAAATGTCAAGCTTTTCTTCTTTGAGATCTGAATTGATGATTTTGTCTGTCTCACATCACAACTTCTCCGTGTGAGAATCAAACTGCTAACTATGGCAGCGTGCCAGTGGTTAGTGCCATGCTCTGCAGCTATAAAAGCCCATTGTACATATACACATGACATCCTTGATAGACACAGATAAGCAGAGTCCAACACTCGATCCAATCGGCAGCTGTCAAGACAAAGACAACAGCAGGGCCATTGAAGTCGGATGAACGTCAGCATTTCTTTGGGAGACTGCTCCAACTGTGTTTAAATCATAAATGTCATTGTGATGGTAAAAACAGTGACCAAGTAGAGGGTGTGCAATGTATTAATACTGGATGTTAACAGTGAAGTCTGAGAAGAAAAGTTTCTCCATGGCAAGAGCAACAAAAAGAGGAAGAGCACAGAAAGTTTGATATCCAAATGAAAGAAAGCAAAAGAGTGAGAGAGAAAAAGAGCCAATATCAGTCTCCCTCCTCTCAGCCAGCAGAAAAAGCACAGTGGATTAATTCATCACCATGCAGAGCCTTTGCCCTCCTCTGGAATAAATTACCCAATGACTCTAGACTTAGACTAAACACACACACTCACACACACATTACTGACCAGAGGGGACACACAAAAACAGCAAGAGAGAAATCAGACAAATGCAGAGAGGCTGCCCAGGTCACCGGTGTATCAAATCTTACTTCACACTCTTTAAAAGTACGATGTATCACTTGAGGTGTTCAGTTCGGGGGCTTTTTTAACTTGTGGGAGTCAGCAACAGTTGAGTGATTCCCAGAATAAAGAGTTAGTTTAGAAAAACAACCTTGTGTGCCTTGCCACTGCTGAGGATGGGAGGGTTTTCACGGGGAAGCTTGAGGGATTTCACTGCTTGTGTTGATGCGTACAGAGACAACAGTGAGCTGAACACATTTGATGCACTTCTACATTTATAGGAAAAAAGACATTAAAACTGATTTTAGGTTTGCTGTTGAGGGAGGGGACAGCTACTTGATTTCTTTGAGTCGGGGGTTAGCAGACTGGAAGAGTCAAGGCCAGATAAATGGTGTTATGTTACGCTGAGGTCTTTCTCTGTCTGTTTGGCCAAATACACACACGCGCACACAAACACTCAATGCCCACTATCACAGGACCTTGTACTTGAGCCTTATCACTGCTGGAGCAGCCCAGATGGTAACACAGCCTTGACAAAGACTCACATCACACTCCCAAACTTCTATTGAATCTTTCTCACACTGCAGGCACCTGCACATGCGCGCTCCATCTCTCCATCTCTCTCTGACTGTCAATTAAATAGAAGAATGCAGCACAATTTTTACATTTGTTTAATTCATTCCTTAATGATTGCTACTGCTAACTTGTGTATGTCTGATTTCAGCCAACCTTTAGGGAATGGATGTGTGTGTGTGTTCTGCAGAATCACAGTCCAGAGCAAAAAGACGCACACAGATCCTAAAAGCTTAAAACACAACAATATGACTCACTAACTATTTGGGAACATGTGGCTTTTACAGTTTAGAAACTCTTCAAAGGCTGTTGTTGTTGTTTTCATTTTTGATAAATCTGCTGATAATTTACTCAGTTTTTATTTTAATTGCACATTATTTCACTCACTTAATTTCACCAATGTGAAGTCTTTCAGTTAAGTTTAGCCGTCCAGCAGTCCATATCTAAAATGATGCTGTTTACAACAATATAAGATAAAGAAAAGCTTTCAGAGGGGAAGCACAGATCATTTCAAAATACCTTTAAAAAATAATTCCTTATCAAAAAACAGTTGAAGATAAGGTTTGGGTCAATCACAAATCAAATGTCCGACTATGAGCGCACAGCTCTACTTCACTGACATCTACTGGGATCTGCTGCAGCTCTGCTTTCAAATAAAAAAAGTGACATCTCATAAAAGTTTCCATTCCCAAATATATTCCAGATGAAAATGCTAAATTGCAAAAGGCCTTCCTGAATCCAGTTTGAGCGTGCATGCAGATTACAGTTATTGATCTCTTAAAGCTTTGACAAGCACCATCAGGATGTTTCCCCAATTCCTGAGTTCAGCACCAGACAGCTTATGTGCTTGTGATTCTCCTACGAGTGAATCCGTGTATTACTTTTCTATACATTTGGGTAAAAATGAAACCAGTGGAGCCGACCACAGAGGACATTAAAGATGACACCTTACAGAGCGAGGATTAACCATTTCCAGCTGAAGGAGATTTGTATACCATTAGTCTAACTAAATCAGGGGGCTAATTCAATCAAAGGCACAGTGGGCGTCTTGACGTGGGGGCATCTGTCACACTGACTTCTCACTGCATCCCGCGCTGACATTTGGCCACAAAATTCAGCTTGACAGAGGCCCCTCAAATAGCCCGGGGTCTGTCGCACAAACACACACATTCTGAGGGGGGGAAAGCAACACAGAGACACACTATTAAATTAACAAGATCACACTTTTCTTTTGAGCTGACGTTTTGTGTTTGCACTCGCCTGCAGACGCACATGCAAACATTACAGTGGGAGCTTCCATTGCATACATTAGCAATGCACCACTGTTCAGTGCTTCCAGATTATACCTACAAATGCAATGAGGCTTTTTATGCACACAAGAAAATGAGGACCTCTACTTCCAACTTTGTTCTCACCTCCAGACTGTTGATTTAAAAAAGACAGATAGATTTGAGTTCTGAGGGTTTGAAGCTCTTACACAATCCATGAAAGCCAAATCATACCAACAACCATCATCACCTTGATTAGAAACACCTATTTAGTCCCTGAGTACAAGCAGATGCAACACACTCTGTTATCCTCTGTTAGAGTAATTATTTGTGGGCCAATACACAAATAGGACTGTTATTTTTTGTGATGATGTAACACATCAGTGGCAAACTTTTGGCTTTTTATGTCACTCAATCTTTATCAGAAGCAACTCCTTCTTTCCATTCAGATATTTCCGTCACACGCAGAGTTAAATGCTCCTAAAATGACTTGTCGCACTTTACGCAAGAAACACACCAAAGTTTTGAGAGGGCAAGTCAGTGAGAGGCATAAGTGGTAGAAAGGTGAAGCAGAGGCCAAAGCTGTGTCGAATGAAAAGGAAACGTGTTGCAGGAGCTTTAGATTTCTGTTCTATGGAGTACAAAACACACATGGAGGGACTAAAACTGAAGCAAATGTGTGCTTTATCCACCGTTACATAAACACTACAAAGAGAACAATACAGCAGGTTAGTGCGGAGGCCTGTGACCCCCTGACCTTTCCCTGAGTGTGTGCATCATGGCCTGGTTTCTCTGATTTCCAAAAAAGCAAAAGGTGTGATGTAAGGGGAGAACATATTAGCCTGAAGTGAGTTCAAACGAAAGTAATGCAACATTTTTCTGTCAGAAAATCAGCCACAAGGTAGAATCTGGGCCTGCTGTTCTTGAACATGCAGTGGTTTTATAACACTGACAATAATTATGAAGTGTTATGTAAACGTTTGTCCTCAAACCTGATATTTCAGGGCATATATCATCCTTTCTGTTATAGAGAAGAGACCTACTGCAGAAAAAGTTTATGTAACACACACACATAGGCTGACACACTCCTCACCCTCACACACAGTTTGTTCTTGTGCCTCTGTAAATGTAAGAGTGTGCTCCCTCACCTTGCAGCTCGGGGGTTTCAGGGGTAGTCCCGAGGCAGGATTTCCTTGATGCTGAGTGGTATTAGTCTGCTGGGGTGAGTGGGAATCCTCGGACTCTTTTCCACTGTGGTAGACCACCCTATCAGAGATATGGATACTTGAAGCACAGCCCATGCTTCAGCCCACTTCAGCCTTCTCCTTTTTTTGCGCAAGTGCTTTACTTTGAGGCTACAAGAGTGTCATTCGCCCTCTTTTTTATAGTGTATGTTAAAGGTCCACTCTTCCTCCTCCTCTGGGTGTCATTTCTTTAAATATATATATAAATACATATATGTATCATCTAGGCCACAGCAAAGCCAGTCCTCGAGTTTCTCTGACACAAGGCATGAATAATATATCTTTCTATCCCCCACCCCCTGACCAGGAAGCTGATTTCCTCCCTCTGCTTTTTCACATGAACTTAATTGAAGATGTTTAATCAAAGCAGCTGTCTTATCCTCAGAAACGTGGATCCCGTTATTCTTCAGCAGACGGTTTTATTCCACACTCCGGCTCCTCTTCAAGCCTTCTTCGTACCACATCACCATTTTCTCATTTCTCCTCCTCACAACTTCACTGTTATCAAGTAGGCCTGAAAGAAACACACACGCACACACACACTCACACAAACCACGCAGTCTGTCCCCCCTCTGCCTGCTTCATGCAATAGTTTTATCCATTTTTTGTGTCCAGGGTTTCATGTGTAGTCTTCCTCCCCCACCCCGGAGCCATCAAAAAGATGTGTTTTTTCTCTTTCTGTTAAACAATCCGGTTGGCCACTCCAGCTCAAGACACGGGCCATAAACCGGTTCTCACGACACTTTGCTCCAGTCCTGAGCAGTTCATCATCAACAGGCTGAAATATTCACACTGCAGGCTGTTATTCTGGACACTCGCTCCGATGTCAGACACCGTCCGTCAAACATAATGCCATGTAATCCGGCAGAATACTCCATTTATCACAGATTGAGAAAGCGAGGAAATCTTGGTGGATGCCTTGTATTCTCAATTCAGGCATCCGCTGCCCGGTTGAGGATGATCCGTCTGCTATAAGAGGTCCAAACCCCGGGCGCAATTGGTTACAGCCTCACCAGGATCCGCGATTTTTCTCTCATACTGTAGCAGGAAAAAAGGATGTAGAGGCTGTCAGACTGTGATATCTAGAGGTACCACCTCTGGAGAATGCAATCGCTTCAGAGAGAGACACACAGAGAGAAAAAAATCTCAAAAAAAGAAAGAAAAAAAGAAAAGGAACAAGCCCGCTCCGTGTCCACAAGTTTCAGATATGTGGAATCAGGGACGGCAGGATCGTCCACGGCTGACGCGAGCAGAGGTAAGGCAGGATCGAGCTACATAATGCTGATTTTATGTTTGTCTTTTCTCTGCCTTTTCTGGCGTTTGCCCTTCCAATTCTTCAGCACTGCTTGACAGCGGCACATCCAATAAAAGCACCCGCAAGGATTGACCTACAGCCTTTACTGACGTTAATGCAAATGAGCTCGGCGCAGCTAATCGGCGTCGTGCTCTGCGCCGCTGGGTGGTCCTCCGCTTTCCGTGGGAACTTTGAAAGCAGGAAAAGGAGCTCTTCTTACCGAGGAGGAGCAGAGAGCTGGCTGCAGCCACCCTGTCGGTATATTCACCGCAGAAAACACAGACCGACCGGGGAAAAGATCACCAAAGGGAGTTTTTCACGGCTGTATGTGTGGTTTTCTGTGTGCAATTTAAATCCACGGTAAAGGTTTATTTTAACACAGTAAAGTAGTTCTGGTTGAATCTCAGGGCTATGGGGCAGCCTTTGGGACAAACTTAAGTACATTTCAAAAGCGCACTTGTAAAAAATATTCAAGGTTTGCAAATATATGTTTATAAAAACATAGTTATGGTTATGATAAATTATTTTAACAGTCTCGTGGTCTTTATGAAATATAAGTTCAAATCTGTGACTGACTTATTTTATTGTCAAAACTAGGGGGTGGGGCTTGTAGAGTTAATCAAGATTTAAAGCTAGGGTTGGAAGTCAGATCATTTAGATAAACATTTTGTTATACTAATTAAAATGATCTTTCTGTCCTGATGGCAATCAATACATAATGTGTTCTTTAAAAAGAGCGGAAAAAAGACACTATCTACAGCCGGAGTAAACCTGGGAAAACACCAAGCGGCAACCTCTGGTCTCAAAATGTGAAGCCCATACAGAATTGTTATAAACTGCAATTAATTGAGAATCCACTTGAGGCTGGCTGCAGAAACACCGGAAACCACATACACACCAACTCCAAAAAGACGATCTTTGCAGCATTAATAAACATGTTTACAGCCTGGTTCAAAAAACCGGCTTGGCTCTACGTAGCTCATTTCTCTATCGACTGTACGGGGGTTGAATTTTTTTCTAACGCGACGGTTCAGAAGATATTAAGATTACAAGTTTCTGCCCAAATAAGGACATGACTGACTTGACTCCTGGACAGGAACACATAGCTGTTGGCTAGGAGGCTCAAACCTCTTCACATCACACTATGACTGGTTGAGATCTGCATTTCTAATGTGGCTGCCACCAACGATTGGCTTCAAAACAGTGCTCAGGAACAGATGGGTGGCATCACAGAAAAAAAGTTGCTATCTACGGCCGGAGTACACCTGGGAAAACACCAACCAATCCCTGCCATCAGGAGCCAAATTATGAAACCATCAAATCCTGTTCTGCCCGCCTCCTGGGTGTACATTTCATGTTTGTTTGTGTTTTTAACTTTCACTATGATAATGTTTTGGTGTTTTCTTACTGCTGACTGAGACATGAGTTGACGTAGTGCAAAACACAAATAATGGGCTGAGGACCGGTTTTGAATCATTCACGATCACATGGTCGTGAATCAGCAGCGAACGTTCATGTGAGTGGGGGCGTCGTTTTTGGGGGAAGTGCTACATTCAAATTTATGCTAGTTTTCCATGACTACCAACCCTAGCTTTAATATAATACCCACACATTGCACACACTAACAATAATGTCAAAACAGAGCATTTCCCTTATTACTGAAAATAGCTAGACCATCTTGTGATGATATGACAATATGTAATAAACTAAAGAAAACCAAGCCGCAACCTCTTGTGTTGGAAAATGAAGCCAATACAGAGGTGATAAAACACTGTGGTTCCTCAGTTGTCCACTTGAGGCTGGCTCCAAAAGCCAACGAACCCCAACCCTTGCACATGATGAAATGCTAATTTTCACAGTAAAATGAATCATGTTTACAGCCTGGTTCAAAAATATGTTTTGGTCTGAATAGCTCATATTATTTACTGGTACACATTGGACAGGGGTACATTTTTTATAACGTATCTGGTTCGGAGATACTAAGGCTAAGAGTTTTGCATAGATTTTGATAACTTGGGTTGTAGTTGAGTTGACTTACGGGTGGGCTTGATGTAGCTGTTCCCCAGAAGGTATAAGGCCCACTTCAGCTCCACCTCTTTGTATGACTGACAGTCGGATTGAGTCAGCATTTCCAATATGGCTACTGCCACCGTTGGCTTGAGAAATCCTCTTCAGAAACCAATGGGTGACATCACTGAGATTATGTCCACTACAGTTTATGAAGAATACAAAATGGCTTTAAAAGGTAAAGTTCAAGACTCCGGCTCCACCACCAGGAGCAGTCAAGTTGTGACTGGATGAGTCATTTTGTAAGGGAAATATGTCTGGAGCATTATATTATTTTAAATAAAAATATTTTGTGCTGGTAATACGATAATTTCATACGAGTAAGGCTGACTATATATTGCCACCACTTTACCTCTGCCAACATTGAGATGTTTTAGGGCTCCTGTCAGTCATGGGTCCTTAGAGATGTCCTAACTTTTCTCTCTCATACGGTAACCCTGAACACACCTACATCAAGCATTATTTTGTGGACTCCCTTTAAAGCCTTGTTTTTGTGTTTTTGTGTTTTTGTTGTTTGTTGAGCCACAGGAGGCCAGTTTTAGACAAGAGGGTTGGCATGTCTCCAGTAACGCAATCCATGACGGTTTATTCTTTAGTCAACTATTCAGTGTCAGTAATCCATGAGAGTTTGAACCCTGGTGGTAGCTGATGACAATTATTGTTTTTTTATTGGGCTGAAAGGTGAATTTGTGGGATGCATTTGACCATCTCCTGTTTAGCACAGGTTGAAACATATTTGCTTTTAAGATTTTTTGATAAAAATGTTTGTCTTTCCCTGCAGCACTTGTTAAGTCTTGCGTCAAGTCTTCAGCCTTTAACCCTGCTGCATTTGGGAACACGCATTTTGCTGTCAGGTGTTTGCCTGTTGTAAAAGTCACTTTTCTGGTCCTTACTTACTTAAACAACAAGAGTTCACTGTGTTCCCATATTTTATTTGTACTAAAGCTAACATAACAGAAAAACAAATGCTACACGGATCATTTAGTCATTCCCCCTAAACATCACGCATCCCATAGTTCTGCTATAATGAAGTCTATTTATGATGACTGGCTGTTATTCAATAATTATGTGTTTTTGTTTCAAAGCATTTGCAAAAAAGTATGGGCCAATAGTCATTTTTTAATGCAAATTTTTCACACAATCTCATTTTTCATGAAGATTCCTTAAATTTGACGTTTGTAACTAAGTTTTGTAATTATTGTCTTTCTGGTCAAAAGGAAAAGCCCAGTATCGGTGCAACTGCTCTAAGATAATGTCAGCCCATTCTGTGGGCTGGGCAGATTTACCATAAAGTCTGTGCGGTGACGTGCAACACACTTAGCTCTTAGCATTATGTTAGCTGAGGTGTGCAATTTGTTGCTATGAGCAAACTCGGTGTGCTGTACACCAGTACAGTTTTTCTTGAAGGGATTAACCATGCACCTTGCAAATGTTTTTTATGGAGTCATATAATGCGTCAGTACTGAGAGACAAAGCCTTTTCTGATTCTTTGGCATGCATCAGATGGCAATGAGTTGCAACAGGATGCTGCTGATGTGTGGGCTTACCAAGAAAATACAAGGTTTGGATGTTTTTAAGACATTCTTGGAAAATGATATTTGTACTAACATAATGATGGTTGACGTGCAAGAGACAGACCAGAAAAGAAATGCTCAAAATGAAAGAGGCAGAGCTGATGCTGACTTTTTCTTCCTAAAGGTGGCATAATGACTGGATTCTAAATTTTTTACCTTTTTACTTCACTATGGTGTGTGAAAAGTTATTACATTCCAACTTTATACTTTTGATTTATTGCCATTTTTTTTTTTTATCAATTTAGAATTTATTGCTTGATTGCTTGTGGTCATTGTCATATTTAGTAAAATGCTATGATGCTATGATGCTGCTTAGTAGCAGATTGGTAGCCACACCTTTTCTAAGGTGTTCCGTCCGTCTCTGCAAATTTTTTTCCTGATGAAGGTCTAGGACGGAAAATGTTGCCAATAGATTATTTTTTTTGCAAGTTGGACAGAGTGCAGGATTTTTCTTGTTTTCTTCTCACTCCTCCCCTATACACCATAATGCAGCTAAATGCATCCATTTTTTCAGGCCCTAAAAGTGTATTTACAGTTTCTCAATGATGGTTAAGCTGACCATTAACTGTAAAACTGGTGGCGCTCACCTTTAACACATGGCCAACATGTTTAGATAAACATGAGCTTGAACCGGCTAAAGTTGCAGAGGACACTATTGGTTGTTGA
This sequence comes from Notolabrus celidotus, assembly GCF_009762535.1. NCBI lineage: Eukaryota > Metazoa > Chordata > Actinopteri > Labriformes > Labridae > Notolabrus > Notolabrus celidotus. The sequence goes on along the minus strand of NC_048274.1, from coordinate 33,782,763 downwards.
TCTTGAGGGATTTGAGCGATGTGTCACTATGGATTTAACATTGGCACTAGTGATGATCGCTTTTTACAGCTTTAGGTAACAAATCTCATGAGGGTCTGGTGCAGTTGCTTTAGGCAGTGGATGGCACTTCACTGTAAATCACAGCCTCATATGCTTCATTGATTTATAGAACAAAAACAAACAGGTTTAGGGCTAAGAATGTGAGTGATAAATAAATCTGTGTTAAAAATGACAGCACATAATCTGCTGACAGGTGATGTTAAATTCTTTCTAATGTTTCAGTGACACTGGCTGCATAATTCATGAGGAAATGACATTTTTACTGCTCCCGTATCCACACTTATCATTTATGTCAGTGATCATCATTACAATGTCATTTTTTGTTACATCATTGTACTCAGTGCTGCTGTATTGTTAAACCTAGACTCTCCAATGTAAACGTATAATGTCTTTATGTTTGATGCTGTCAAACAGCCTGTTTTGTAAGCTTTATGTGCAAACTTAAGCCGTGTCATTCATTTTTGTCAAACTGCACTGTATCACAGAAATCACTTCAGAACAAAAGTTCAAGAAACATCAAAGTGAATATACATTTGGACAAAAACCTTCACCTCTACTTTCATTAAATACAACGTTTCTGTTTCCCTCTTTCTTAAACATCAAAGCTACCTGTGACCTGTGAGTACTCCCAGAACTTCTACCGAATTATCTGACGACTTAGTTTGAGTTTGTTTTAGGGGATGCATTTATTTATCTTCACTCTGTTGGTTCTGTCTTTATATTACAATCAACATATTCACATATCAAGATATTTCACATTATTTTTTCGCAACATTTTAATCCAAGCAGACAGTTTTATCTGAGGAGCTGATGCATCAACAGTAAAGTCTCGTACTTATCAACATTTGGTGATCATGTCTGCTCACGACAGCTCCACACTTCCACTTTAAAAACTCTAAAAGAAAATGGTGCCACCATGGTCATATTAACTGTTCACAACGTTTAAACTTCAAATAGCTTTATTTATTGCTCCCTCAGTTTTCTGACATTTATCCCAGTCATGTGCTTTGCCGTCTGCAACAGTGTCATCTTCAATCCTTCCACTAGGGGGCGCCAAATAAGCATACATTTTCCTATTCTAAACTCTGAGGCTTGTAACTTGTTTTCTTTTACAAAATGTAAAAGGTTCTCACACCAAGGGGTCTGTAACTCTGCTTATCTACAACAAAAACACAGTATGATATAAAATAGTCATAATAGCAAGAGGGTGCATAATTAAATAATGTGCAAATTAATTTTAATATAACAGTCACAGATGCTTTTGGTTCTTAAGAAGTCTACATTTTGCTGTCATGTTTGCAGGGGCCCATCTAGACTTCTTTGAGTGGTGTGGCACAACTTGGGCAATGACTCATGCAGGGGGTACATAAGATATACATTTATCTACTTTCACTACTGATGTTAAAGTATATCATTATACATTATACATTATTTATACGTTTATATGTATAATTTATTAAATCTTAAAGTAACACAACAGAGAGGCAACATCAGATCTTCTAAACTTAACTCTTTAAGGACAGAAAAAGAACATGTTTGTCCAAAGTCCCAATTGAAAGTAGCGTCCTTAAAAAGAAGCAGTAGCAAACTCAACGTTGTCTGATTATCAAAAATACTTATATTTGCAACATTTCAGGAGAGTTGCCAATAATGTGTTCTTGACATTTATATGTGCAGGGGTTCACTTTCAGTTTTTTACAGAATGATTCCTCTTCTTCACCCTGCTAGGAGAAATTGCTATTCCTTTTTATTGTACCTTTTATGTTCCAGCAAAAAATGTGCTGAATTGAAATTCAAAGAAAGCTACCAGAAGTCTGTAACACAATCTAAAATGCTAATTTTAACATAAGTCCTGCCTTTGACAAAGCAAGTAGCCCATCATAGTTTAGGTTTTTGGGGTGGCACAAGGGATGGCCAATCAGATTCCAGGGGTGGGGTGAGGGGGACATGCCACCTACAGTACATGTACCCTTAAGGACATTTCAATTTTTTAAAATTGCCTCTGAACAGCCTGGATTCTCTACCAGACAATGGTGTATATTGGGTAATGTTGCTGCGGTCAGTTTCTCTGTTTCATGTCATTTTTGAACTAGATTTAATCATTTAAGGGCCAGTCTCACTTCTCCCAGACACAATAAAGAAAACATGAACATGTTTCTATCTACACTGACATGCTTCTGTATAATGTATTGTCTGCACATGTTGTGCTCACTTCTGTTCAACACACTGTTCTTGGCAGTGATCCAGTGCAAAACTGTCATTCCGGTTACAGTAGACCAGTTAAAGGACAACTTGTTCAAAGCGTTAAATTAAAGCCGGAGCATGAAACCTTGCTGACGTCAATCCACCGAGGATCGTCTCTGCTCTGAGTCTGTGACACATTGCTGCATGAATGCTGCGTCTAATAGTCTTGAATAGTAGTTCCAATGAACTCCAAAATATCAAACGTTTATCACAATTTCCAGAAAATCAAACAAAAACATAAACATATGACTCTCTATTTTGTACTTTACACTATTACTTTCTGGGAAATTCTGGGTCATTCCTTTTCTGTGTTCAAACTTTACAATCAACATGTTAAGGAGGCACTCCACAGATTATACCACAAAGTTCTTTTTTAGTCTGTACAGTCAGTGGAAAATGTTGTCAAATATATCTGACTCTGTAGATTCTTAGAGGTTTGGAGTCACAAAGTGATAATAAAGAGTCTTACTTTAATAACTGAAGGCTCAGGGTTGGGAAGATGTGGGCTCTTATTGGACAGAAAGACACAACCAAAAACAATTCATTTAGTTTTTTACCTTTTAGGAAATATAGAATCCAATGTAACTGGAGTTAACTCAAAACTTATGACTAAAGGTCAGGGTGTCTCATGCCCGGCGGCTTTGGTGCATACTATTCTTTCCCACAAGACTTGCAAATTTATGGAAGTGTTTCTGAATCACTGCAGCAGGTGGTCCATTCATTTATTTATTTACAATGTTACAATGTTACAATGTCATTCAGCAGACGCTTTTATCCAAAGCGATGGACATACGAGAACAAGAACAACACAAGCAAAGATCTGGACAAGAGGAAACAAGATCAGTACGAGTAACAAAGTGCTTCAAGTCCATTTGGGTGCAGGTACTGCCAAGCAGTGTAAAGGCAATGCACAAAGTAAATAAGGAAGTTTTTTTTTTTTTTTAAATAAGGAACATCTACTGTAAGAGCCATATTCATGTTTTGAGCCAAGCTTTGAAACACATTGTTTATTGTGCCACAAGGTGTCATCATTTTGCTCATTACAGGCACAGGTATAAAAGTACGTCACCGCCTGGGTATCAGATGTGTGTCTTGACCCGGAAGGGCAGTTGGTTTTTGACCGTTGTTGCGTTGTCACATTGTTACGTTGTTACCTTGTCACGTTGTTGCCTTGTCACGTTGTTGCCTTGTCACGTTGTTGCCTTGTCACGTTGTTGCCTTGTCACGCTGTTACGTTGGATGCTGTGACGCTGCGTCGGCAGGCGGCATAGAGAACCGCGTCTAAAATGTTTGTTCGTGCAATGAATGAAAAAGTTGTGGACGCTGTCTAACACTTCGTACGGTGATGCAATAAATGGATTGTTTTGTGCTGCAAACCAGAGTTTCGCCTAAGACCTGTTATTTCAACAACTACAGTAAACGGTATTGTATGGACAAACAAATGACAGTACAACGCGTCAGCCAAGTCATTCCCGGGAGACATCAAAAAACACCGGCAGCTTTAGTACGAGACTAAGCTTCTATATCTACAATGAAGCAACCAAACCATTTAAGACATTCCGTTATCATCATCATCAACAATTAACATCACCACAATAATGACCTAAGTACCAAGTGCTGGGTCCCTCAAGAGCTGAACACAGATTCCCAGAGTAGAGCAGGACAGTGAGAGTCAGTTGTAGCTGGAAGACATGATCTGCCACCGGGGACAACAGTGGAGAACAGTCTAGCTAAGTACATAGTGCTTCTTAAGGAGCTGGGTCTTTTGCTGTATTTAAAGGTAGATTCAGAAGAACACAGCCGTCAGTGTGACCACAGACACGTTCTCAATGATGCTCAGTGTAGGGTCATTTTAATGTCATTATAAATCATTTCTGTGAGTGGAATGATGCTGTGTGAGACTGCAGCTGTTCTGTGGTTGCTTTTGTTGAAATTCAAAGAGTTTACACTTTGAGTCAAATGTATGGAAGACAGTTTCGAAGGATTTTCTGACTGTGTCCTCGTCTTCCAACTTTGTTATATTAAAATGATTTATACACTTTAAAGTCTTGTAAATGCGTACACCTACATGTGTTTAGTTTCAACACTACAAATTTACAGGACAAAATCAGTAAAGACTGCTTTATCAACAGGGGGCGCTAAATCCCCATAAACTAGAAGCTCTTCATAGGAGCTTTAAATAACCTATCCTGCTGTATTTTTGTTGATTTAAAACTTTACTTCCTGTGTATGAGATCAATAAAGTGGATATAAACAAATCATATTATACCACCACTCATCATTGTTTGTAAATGTATGGACAAAAAACAAGCAACTTTTGTGTCGAACTTCTCCTCTTTTGATATTCTGGAGGCCCATCTAATAATTTAAACATGTTGATACTCCCTGGCTGAGGCTTCTGGACTTGATTCAGACTATACAATCATCTTTAGCCATGAGAAAAAAGAGGCCGTGTCTGCAGTTTTCCTGCAGCCGTCGAAGCCCGATCATTACCAGATCCCAATCAATGCTTGTGTTTGGAGACAGTTGTTGAAGCAGCTGCAGTGTTGCTCAATTAGGCAGCTGTACAAACAAGCAATCCATCTGCAGAGGGCTACATACAGAGGACACAGGGAAAAAATGAGGTACCAGTGAACAGCTGGAAAAAGAAGTGGCTTGGTTTCGCATAAGCGGGACATCCGATCACCTCCACTGTGTGATTGTAAATGTGATTTATCAGTCGAGGAGGCAGACACAGGCCATATCTGTAGCCCACTGCTAGAGTTCACAAGTCTCTACTTTGGTCACACCTCAGACGACACTAAAGCTTTTGGTATAAAATGGTCTCATATGGTGTAAGGAGGGAGGTGCTACAGCAGATTTATGTGAGAGTATAAAAAGATCATGTAAGTGCGCCCCAACAAAATAAATCCTTTTTTTTTTTGTGCTTTGGTTATGGACAGATGATGTATCAACATGCTAAAGTGTTTAGCTTTGCCAGGTATTAAAGGAGACAAGAATCAGGATCAGTTTTTCTGTTTTTATAGGTTGGCTTGATGGCAATGACAATTAAATATGTTGAAATGTGAAATTAAATATTCCAGCCCAAACATTTTTTTTTTCAATAACAGCTGAAATAACTGTTATGACTGAAAATAAGCATCATCAATATAAACGTCATGGTGTGGTTGTCATTTAGAAACCCGATTCTCAATTAACCATAGAGTGCAGTGGTCAGTTTTCACCACTAGATGGCGGCAGAACAAAGATATGTCCTCATATACACATATAGAAACACGATTATGTTCTGTAGTTATCACTTCTATTAGCATGACAGTCATAGATTATTTCAAATATTGTGTGTTGATTGATGTCTAAAACAAAAAAGGTATATCAGGTCACATGATCAAAACAAAACTTTTAAAACTGCACACAGCAGAAATAACTTTTGAGCACTACACCTTGTCTATTACACATTTCACCTGCGTCACCTTTGACCCCAATAGTGTGAGAAAGAACCGAGAATAAAGGATGCAGTCTTAAAATTGAATTATCTGCAAAAGTAACGCTGACCACAAACTACTGTTCATTACACAGATTTCACTGTATGAGATATTATTATGTAACTGTTACTGAAACTGTTTCTAAAACTCAGCCTCTAACCCAAACAAAAGTAATATGTGAAATAGACTCAAGCTGAAAAGGATAAGCGCTCTGTGAAGAAATCAATCCCATTACGCTCTCATCCAAACATTTATGCTCTGCTGATAAGTTACATAACCTACCACATAACCCCTAATGTCCCAACATCACCCAAACATGAAGATAGATGGGGATGGACAAGGCAGCAAGAGCCAGCACAATACAGGGTTATCAAGTGGGCACCTCCCTCCACTGGTGTTTCATCAAGTTAGGCCCACGACACCTCAGGGAGGCTTAAACTCCAGTGTCCTGGAACCACCCCACTCCATGTCAGCTCCCCCTCCCCTCATACCCACACTCAAGGAGGGCAAAGAGAAAAACAGAGAGAAGAGTATAGCTCTATCTCCCCCTACTCCCTCATTTTTAAGAGCATAGAGGAGAAAATAAATACATGTAGAAGGCAGTTCTTAGTTTAACAGTAATGTAGTATTTGCTTTTGCATGTGGTTTACATAATGATACATGATGTAATCCTCCTCTGACTGGCACATCAGCCGGGTTAATGTTTGCTGACATGAAGGTGCTACAGTAACTGTGGAGCTTTTTATCAGCCTGGTGAACACGTCCATGTTCACAGTTCTGAGTGACCCACATTGATGAACTTTATGCAGCTGAAGGAGTGATATAAAACTTTGCAATGCAACAGGTACATTTAATGGACACTTTCACTTCAGTGGAGTTTAAATGCATCAAAACTTGATTTTTGTTTTTACCTTATGCTACGTTATGCTTCTGTTCCCTCCACCATATTACAGAAGGGAATTCTTAATTATTACTGAACAACTTTTATCACAACAAAATACATTTCAGATTTCAAGTCTCAAACAAAAGATATGATCAGCTTCTGAAATATCATGAAAATGTAAAGATAAAATTATTGAACAGAATATTAGGAAGTCTAAAAAAACAGCCTATTTGACGGTACTGCAATGCTCACTCTTTACAGATGTACTTTTACACCATGGTTACTCCCTGTATAACATATTTTAAGTGTATATAGAAGTAAGTGAGTATATATTTTTCGAATAACTCTGCTTTAAGTTTTCTTAGCTTTATGTTTGAGTTGAGTTGAGTATTGGGTATTTTTTACTCGTATTATCCCTTTCACGCTTTGTGCTTGCACTGCTTCAGGCCTGGATTATTAATATGGCTATGCAATACTGTCATATTGGTCAATTAAATAACTCAAAAAATGTAAATATAACAATAATAAAATCAAAGCAAAGGCACAATGACAAAAGTGAAACAGAGCTGTTTTGAATTACATTTAATAATGTTGCATAATACAAAACATCACAACAAAACACAGTTCATTCTTTAAGCATCTTTGCTTTGCACTCAAAAAGCAGCCAAGCGGTTCAGAGCGAATGAATAGTAGCATATAACTGGCCCAGTTTGCAAAAGGAGAAAACAGCAGAGGCAAAAGGTAGACAAAATCTGATATGGACCGCATACTTTTTAAGTAAATATATAAAAACACTAATTGTCGGGAATTCCAATAAAGAGTATGAAAATATAAATAGAACCTTGTCTGTTCAATCAATTAAAATCTTTACAAAATAAAATACTAGAGGAAATAAGAAATTAATCTTATTTTATGACCTACATAACAACTTTCATACATTTCTTTAAGTAAAAAAAATACTTTGGAAAAAGAGAGAACTGTGATTTCTGACTTTTCATGAGGAGGTAGCTTATCTCCCCGTGTGCCCTTTGTTAGGCAACTCTCACATACCAAATTGTACCTTGTCCTCAAACGTTCTGACTTTCAGATGACTAAGCCATGAACAGCTTCACAATAGCCAGGCCAGAAATGCAGTTAATATTGAGATTACTGATTGAAGTGATGTTCATTTGTTGCTCGAGCGTAAATAATTGAACAAAGCTGTTTGCAAAGGCGCTCTGATGCACAGCCATGTCAAATGAAAACTATTTAAACATGTTCATTTAGGTTAGAAATACCCAATCCAGAGAAAGACACGGGTGACTACTGTGTTTTTTAAGATTGTGTCACACAGGTTTGACACCCAAACACACACATCATGTGTGTATACTTTTTAAGATGGGTTTTCCAAATTTAACAACAGTAAAATTTTTGCATCACAAAGCTCCAGCCTTCATTAACCTGTGTCTACACACACGATGGACTGACAATACAGATTCAACAACTACAGTTATGTTAAGATTTGGGTCTGAGGCTTTCATCTTCAAAGCTCAATAAAAACTGCCTATTTCTGGCATGGCTAGTGGAAGTAGGACTGCAGTGTTCCACGGCGGCGGACATCTGTTGTCCAGCAGTGGAAGCCACCACCCAGGGAGTTGGCATGGCGAATGTTCACCTTTATGGTCTTAATACCTGCAGCACAAACAAAAATGCAATTAATTACACAGCATAGGACCTGTATGTTCTGATAATAACGCTTAAAGTACAGATTACTTCCCCCCAAAATAATCAGAAGTTCAAAATTACTGTTGAAATGAATATTTGAAGGACCAAAACTGATACAAAATAATTGGAGTATCTTGAATAAATGTGTTTACCGAGACTCTCAAACATTTTGTGGATGGTGCTCTCATTGGCGTCCACCATGACACGCTTTTCATCCAACATCAGGACATTCATGGACAGCCACTTGGAGGACATCCACAGGGGATGGTCTGCGATGAAGAGAATAATGCATTATTTTTCTGTGTAAACGTTCAAAATCTCAAAGTTTAGTTGAAAAACTCACCATCAGGAATCAGAGGTGTTGGAGGCTTCACGATAGTCCAGCCAGCTTTCTTGAACATGTCAATCTGAGGTCCAAGGGAAAAAGAGCAGTGGTGACAAAGGGGCACTTTGTGTTTTTTATAAATCAAACTTCAATATCAGTCCACCAGAGGGCAGCATGGGACACTATTATAAATCAACATCAGCCTCTCCCTCTCATAGTACCTGGCGACATGGGCGGTCAGGGTTTGACAGCACCAGTCCTGGCCCAATGATGTTAAAAGTGGCGTCGATGTGCATGGGGTTGGGGTCCTTGAATGAGATTATGTGGATCTTATACTCTGGGGCCAGATGACGACGCATCCACTCAATCCCCATATAGTTTGTAACCTGTGAAAAGATATTTGAAGAGGTTTTATGGAGCCCCCTCAGATGCAAATTCTAAATGTCTGCACTGCATCTTTTATGCATCTGTATCAGTTATTAGCGAGAACAATGGCATTCACAAACACAAAGGAATCTATGAGTTAAGCCATCAGTTTAGCAGTAGCAGATTGTTGCTTTATCTTATCTTTCATTCGGCATGTTGCATGTTGTTCAGCACGTGACTGACATTTGAGCAGAAGACTGTTGGATAAGAACTGGGAATTTGTCCTTGTGCATTCAGAGAAGCAGATGTTCACTCCAGAAAGTAGCAATGTCACCACGCCAAGGTTTAGCATCCTTCATACCTGACTCCTCTGGACAAAAAGATCCCTGCCAGCTCGGATGAAATCTGCAGCATCAAAGCAGGGCTCATGCTCTGTGGTCACAAACTTTCCCTCGGCAGCCAGCTTGTGTCTGTCCTCCACAGTGCGGATGGGGTAGTCCTGAATGGCATCATAAAAATAATACTTTACATTCAAGCTGTAATATACAGCTTATTGAGTTCAGAGTTCAGGGACGATATAGAGTCTAAGGTGTTTTAATGCAGTTCTGACTTTGTATTGCTTAGATACTAGTCCCATATCATCCTGCACACTCAAAACTATTAACAAGTGACAAGCAACAGTCTTAAACATTTTCAGCAGGATGCATTGCATGTCGTTGTCACTCAATGAGGCCTTACCTGATCATAAAGCTCATCTGACATGGTGGGTTTGGGAGCAGTGGTCCATTTAGCACCTTTTCTGAAATACTCCTTGATCATGGGTCTGTAGGCTCGATACTCAAAGAAGCGAGCCCTCCAGGCCATGGGGGCCTCGATAATCTCATTTCCCACAACCATGAGGATGTCTCTGGGCATGGCGGCATACATTCCTACAACAGATTTAATAGCACAGGATCAGGAGTCATAGAGTGCTTTATGGGATACAGTGTGATGCTGCGTCACTGTAAATGCCTTGCATGCGAACATATACCTTACACATATACAGCAGATTCTACATAATGAACTGAAAGTAAAAGAACTAGGCCGTGCTTGTGTTACATCATTGTGTCACAGGACTTAAATAGGGCAGACATAAAGAAACATTGTTTCAACAATTATCTTAAGTCTTTGCGTACTTAAACTTATAAGACCTTAACATCTTTTGTAAAGTGTTCACATATTTAGGTATATATTTTCAGTTTAAAGCAGCATTAAAGTGAAATACTCAAAATAAAACTACAAGCACCTTAAACTAACTGTGAATAAGTACACTATGATTTTTGTCTTCATGGTTTTTTAGCTTGTTATTGATAACTACTTGTTTACACACACACATTTTAGCCCTAATAGGATATTAAAGAGAACAGGAAATAGATTTCCGACATGCAGATTCATGTTTTGAGTTTCTGTTGTTCTTTTTACCTGATGATGCGAAGTCTGGAGTTTTGTACACCATAGACCAGTCGATGGGTTCAGGTCTCATCACATTTACGCCCTCATGGCGCAGAATATTGCACATTTCTTCAATCTCGGCAACAGCTGTTTTCAAGTGGTCCGCAGGAAAAGGCTGGCCCCCATACTTCTGGTAGAAGGGCCAATACTTCTCGTATGTGTTTGCCTGCAGAAAAGTGAACAAAATGACAGCACGGAGTTAATCCCAGTTCAAGTTAGGTATCATTTTACAATTTAGACTCTCTGTCAGTAAGAAACATGCAACATGAGCACTGTGTATCTTACTTTCACTTCCACAGTGAAGGGAGGCACATGGGCATTTTCAGCACGACCCACGATCACCTCCTCAAGAGGGTCCCATTCATTGTAGGCGCAGACAGGGCACTCCTGCTGCACAGGCTCAGTAACATGTTCCTCTTCAACTGCACGCTGTGATTGTGCAGCAGCTGCACTCGAAGTGCTCTGGAAGGTCCTCTGCACCCATCCAGTCACCGTCCGGCCAAGCTGGGGTGGCAAAGGTATTTTTTAAGTCTTTTGTAGCAAAAACAAACAAGCAAAAGCCCTCAGTGTTGTGCTGTGGGAGAGACACTAAGAAAGACTTTAAGGTACATTATGCCAATTCTTTAGACTTAGTAGACTATTTGAAATATAGGCTGCAACTAAATGTAATTTATCTGAAATATAGTTGGGAGACCTACTGATAAAAACAATATGTTTGATAATTGTACGCAAACTATATGTTATAACCACATGCTGATGTTTTTTCACTTGATAATTCATTTTATATGTGTTGGCTGGTAGCCAACACATATAATGGCTATTCCAATTAAAGTCAAACAGTGCAGGCTGATAAAAAAGTCAAAGTGACCCCAGATATCCTCGCAAAAAGCCTTATGTTTGCCAGGTGCCAAAGTACACGTGTTATTAAGCAGCGTTATCTGCACAGATAGGCGTACTGTGGCCTCTGCTGGCTCAGGAGCAGCTCAAGTGTCTCTGGGTTTGGGAGCGCATCTGTGCCAAACAGCTGTTCACTGTCACTCAGATAGCTCAGAAAAAAACTCTCTCAGCGATTAGAAACTTATCAATTCTTGGACCAAGGTCTCAATGACACAATCAGGGTTTTTGAAAACAAAGTTCTCGACTAGATTTGATTTTCTTTAAACGACTGTTTGTATTTTTGTCAAAAAATGATAAAAAAAATAATAAAAAAGAATCAATATATCAAGCAAACTGATCAAAAGTGAAATAATTAGCCCAGATGTAGCCTGGTGAAAAAAAAAAAAATCCAACATATTTTTCTTTATTCGAGTTGACTGAAATGTGCTTTTTTCAAACAAAGTAAAACTTTTCCTAAAATTTTGGAAGAAAATGAAGAGCATTAAACGTCCAGAATACCAACCATGGCTCCGATCAGATGGGCAGCCTCGGCCCCCCTGCTACCTCCTCTCAGACATCTTACTCGCAGCATTGTCCAAAGTAATAGTGAGAGTGTCAGTGAAAATAACACGTCAGCTCAGGATCCACCTCGCAGTTTGTGCGTGAATGAAGACGCCTGGGCTTTATAGCCGTGGGTCTACGTGTCTGGAAGACTATTGGTTGCTTCCATGTTGTGGGGCAACAACGTGACTTGAGAAAAAGCATTTCTGAAATACAATCCCTTACGCCAGCAAATTCTTATCAACTGGGCCACTAGCGTTAAAAATTTCCAAGGCGAACATCTGAAAATGTCTCAAGAATTATCATCCCTGTGCAGAACGTGTTTCGTCTGGAAAGCTGTTATACTGAACTGACTGAGCTTTTGTTTAAGAAAATAAGAAAGTTTAAAAAACACAAGGCATGTTTGCACTGCAAAAGAAACTCTGCAATGCTATAATGCATCTGGTCTGAATCTGGAAATATACTAACACTGTTGCATACTTTAGAACACGAAAACTTAGCCTTTAAGGGATTTATATCATTTTATAATACAAAAGATATAGCCTGAAAAAAAGAGGAACCTTCTAGATAACTGAGAGCCTTCACAGGCTTAACAAAAAAAACATTTTTCATCCCTTGTGTGTTATTACCTTCTCTGTTGGTCACAGTAATACCCATGTTTTATTTTCTTTTAAACAGAAGCACTTTAAATAAGTCTACCTGACAACAGCTCCAGACTTCACAGATAAATATTTGCAGGGAGTGATATGATTCATTCAGATCATGCATGCTTAATTGGATGCTTTGAATATATTATAAGAGCATTGACAGTATCATTTCGAAAAGTGACCACTGCTTCCCACAGTCCAGAGGGTGCAGCAAAAGGTGAAAAGGAGCTCACATAATCAAAGAGATAGATAGCCTTGTGCCGGCTGTGTCACCACATGCTTCGCTGCGGTGTGCTCACAAGAGTTTCACAACTCAAAGACCTCAGTGACCCTCCATAATACTTGTCCTCAGGAAAAAAAAATCCCTGGCTGATGCCCAAGGTTCAAAGGATACACATAGAGGATACCCTTCAGCTGTGAATAGAGTAGATCATTTTATTACATCCTATCACCAAAGCTGCAATAATACATTTTTGGTCATATGGAGGTATACAAAAAAAAAGTGAGCAGATATATGCACAGCTGGACTACTTTGAGTTTCCATGGCTGCTCTTATGAAGAGAGCAAGAGTTCAGTTAGCAGGACCGTCACACTTGGGGGTGAAAGGGGGATCCACAAAAAGCCCCCATGTGAGAAGGGCCCATTTAGATACAGAAACAAAAGGCCATGGATGTTGGGAGGTGCCCATAGAGAATTGCTACATGCAGGGCACAGTATTTCATGCTATAACTAGTAGTCCAGAATACAACATGCTTCAGATGTTATCAGACAATTAAACTGGCTGCTATCAGGTATTATGCCTACTATTAAAGTGTTTCAGACAGACCGACTGTATCTTCCATAAGGCCAGCAGGTTCATCATCACCATTTATAATAATCTTCAGGTTTACAGCATAGACTGATTAAAAGATGGAGGACAAGACAGCTCTCTAAAAGTGATGCTAAAACATTTGGAGCTCCCTCTACTGACTGTCTGAAATAAGTCATGAAGCCTGATTTATGAAAGAGTATTAACGTTTTAGAGAAGTTTAACTTTAACTCTCTTCTCTCAGCTCTGTTGTCAAGTGCTGCTCCTGGAGGGAGCAAGAGAAAACAAACTAGCACAACAGTCCTTCCCCTTTGTCCTGTCACAAGTTTTCCCTTCAAACTGACAAATAAAGCTGTTACTCAGTAAACTTTGCTGACTTCAGGGATCCTTGCTGTTTTATCAGTAAGTTAAATGTGTGATTTTGTTAGCTGAGGGGTCTATAAGTCAATACTGTGGCTCTAATAGCCGATCCCTGGCTCCAAATGACGTAAACAGCCCAATATTCCAGTGCCTGTTGTGGGGCTATTATGACTTCACTTTTGTACAACTGGAGGAGATGGAGATGCTCCTCCATCTTTACATAAGGGAAATGATACTGCATCAGGCGGAGCATTACCAGACTTTTGTGGTCTTGGTAACCAACAGGAAAACACCAGGTTTATATTGTGAGAGAACCAGTGGTTAAAAGACGGTACCAGAAAGAATCAAAAATAAAGCCGCAAGCGGCGATGAACGGGCCCTCACACACCTGCAGCCGCTGCCTATGTGAGCCACCGCCACATATAAACCACCGCCTGATATTTGCCACCACATGATGTGAAAGCAAGATCTGAGAGTATATACTGCCTGTGTCCCTTAGGTGGTGCAAATGTTCCAAGTTTTTGGCAGATTGCCAAGAAAACCTCCAAACTTCAGAGCCTGCCACACCCACAATTTTTGTCTAAACAGAATTCATTTAATAATTTTTAATTGTCTATGTGTCTACTATAGAATGTGCCTACTTTGGACTGAATCGGAGAAAAACCCTAGGAGGAGTTGTCAAAAGTATGTTGGAAAACTGTAGGGGGCGCTAGTGAGCACTTTTTTGCTAATTTTTTTACGAGACCAAAAGAAATCGCAAATTGTTCACCAGGCCTGATAAGTGTGTTGGATTTGGTGAGATTACGTGAATTTTAAAGTCCCAAAAATCTATTTCCCGTTCATGGCGAGACATTTTTTTTTGATGCACCGCCTCAAAGTCTGCCACGCCCACAATTTTAGTCTGAACGGAATTCCTTTAATAATTTTTAATCGTCAATATATCTGCTATACAATGTGCCTCGTTTGGACTGAATCGGACAAAAGCCCAAGGAGGAGTTAGCGAAAGTATGCACCCTTGTTTGGACACCTTTCGGCACCATTTTTCACGTTCAAAGCTAGATGGTGCACTTCCTGTTGAGCTTCGGATATGGGTGCAAGAGGCTTTTTTGTGCGCCCTGATGCCATGAATATGCATATTACTTTTCATGCATGTAGCTCAAAATAACTCTATAGGTAGGGGGGGTTTACCTCTAGGGGGCGCTACTGAGAAAAATTTTGCGAGACCTATAATAACTTGCAATTTTCACCAGGCCTGATGAGTGTGCAAAAATTTGGGTGCTTTCATTCATGTTCAGGGTTCCAAAACTGCAATCTCCTAGGCAGAAGAATAATAAGAAGAATCCTTAGGGTTTCAATCGGGCCTTTGCCGCCACTGCGTGGCAGTGCTCGGGCCCTAATGAAGGAAATATATGAAATATATATGCTATATTTTTTTCTGTCGCATCAAGTAACTCAACTGTCTATTGTTCTTTCATGGGACAAGAATCTTGGTCTCCTTGGTATCAATCTATTATTTGTTTGACCTATTAGTTTGATGAAGCAATGTTTCCTGAGCAGACTCTCTCGCTCTTTAGGCTATCGTATGTGATTTATCAACTGTGCTAGTAAGCTGTAACGGTGCTATGGTTTGGTAATAATTAATGACCCTTTTATGAGTACCCCTCTTAATGCAAATACAGAGTGTTCCACCTCACAATAAATTATAATGACCTACTTGGTTCAAGGCTTAACAGCGCCCTACTATCATATAGCTATGCCACCTTTGACAACTGATAAAGGCAGTTTGATGGGCTAACAACACTTAAATCCACTGGGGTCATAATCCCAAGTAAAACTCCAACCTGTCACTTATTATGCTGGTAAGTGAGTGAGCTCCAGATCTGCAGGTAGAAAGTATTTGTTACCTTGGAGCTATGCTAACTAGGTTACCCTGTTTCCAGTCCATGTGCTAAGCTATGCACACACCAAGCTTACAAGCAGCTGCATCTAACCTTCTGGTACATACGATGTGTGCTTGTTAATATTGTGAGCTGTTAGGGTATGACCCCAGACAATGTTTCGCCATCTAAAATGGCAGCATTTGGTCCCGTTTTCCAACCAGAGTTCATATGGACAGCCTCCTGGTCCCCAGATGAAGGAACGGCCAACAATTGCTCCTGGTTTTAGTCAAGGGTTAAACCTGGTCCCATGGGGTCTAGCTGACACCCTTACCAGTTTCTCGCTGGAGTTTTAACCCAAACCTGCTTTCTGTTTCTGTTATCCACAGTCAGCAATGAGGCAGACAGATCTCCTATCAGTGGTCCGTTTGATGCCTGCTCCTGGTTCTTGCTGGTTCAGATAGAACACGTTCATGGTTTCTGTATCTAGCATAGTGTATTGGAAAATTACCATTGTAATATAAGACAGCATTATAATCCATCTCGTATGTCCATGTTCTTGTATTACCCATCCAGTACACAAGGGTGTAATCACAAGACAGATCAGAACATGCTTGTGTGTTCTGAGCCATAACTGTAAAAGACAATGCCTTGTGACTCATGCTCACAAGGACATGTACCTGTACATGGTCTGGATCATGTAAAACCCTCCTTCCTCAATTGGTCTTTCCTGTTCTGTATATAATATCAATGTACATTCCCTTCCACAGACCTGATGCACTGTTGAATGTTTGACCTTGAACAGTTACTTGCTCTTTTCCAGACAAGGATGTTCCTAAAATTCTAAAAAAATTCTAATACAATAGCATAGTTGCAGGTTTCTCATAAGGCTGCCCGATGGTCTCTGATAGCTTACAGCATGAACTCTCTGAGCCAAGCTGCAGTCTGTAGTTCCTGTGCTACTTTCTTTAACCCCGCTCCAAGGCTCAGACGTCGACTGAAACTCCACTCCAGCCCACAGTACCTGGTCCGGCAGCCCTATCATCACCCCTCTGTCCTTTTCTCCAGCCTCCTATCCCCTGCTCAGCTCTCGAGTGATCAACTCATCCTGAACCCTTTCCAGCCCTTGGCAGCACCAGCATTTGCCACGCAGGCCACCAGAGCAGTAAGGGTCTAGAGCTGCTTCACCTACTTTCCCTACATCCTTTAGAGCAGCTCTTTCCATCTGGTTGACATCTGCCTCCTCCAAAGCTGTCCTCAAAGCTAGGTGAGTTCTTGCCTATCTGGATGTCTCTCAGAATAATCTTGATGACCAAATGGAGGGCAATTCGATCCAGTTTAGCATGCTAGCTGAAGATTAGATTAGATTAGAGATCTTTATTAATCCCCAGTGGGGGAAACTTGTGTGACACTAGGGTCTATGGCTGTTGAACATAAAGAGAGCTGTCTTCGTTGCTCCGTATGTGCCTCTTCCTTCCATTCTTCTTGCATCTATGTTTGTCTTATTCTGTTGCATTTTGTCTTGTATGTGAACAAAATCTCTAGATGAAAAAAATAAAAGTCTCAGGCTGCTTTTCTGAAGTGGAGGAATAAACTCTGAGTTTGAAGTACCTTTCATAAGAGATAATGATCAGACAAATATGAAATACAAACCAGCTACATCTTTGACAAAGAAAACAACATTTTAGTGTCAAAATGAAACAGCAAATGTTCCAAATTGCACTATCATTGAAACTATATGCACTCAAATGCTTATTCTAAGTTATGGCCGTTACATTATACACAATTGTTCAGTGGCAGTATAAAGAAAGAGTGCCATCTGCAGGAATTTAAAACTGCTGCAAGGAAACAAAGACACATCTGGGATATATCTAATTTTGCTAACAGGAGTCACCAAAAACAACACAAAATAAAAACACATTAAGGTGAGAATTGTCTTATCACTAATAAGAGTGTCCACTTTACCTTTGGTGTAAGTTAGCTAAAATAAAGAACTTCAGCTCAAAGTTCTGAGGCTCTTACACTCATGAGCATTTCCATGGGAAAACCGCTAATCTACTTTATTCACAGTGAAATTGTACTTATGAATCTGCAGCTAAGCCCTGTTTTTAATTAGCATTTTTAATATTAAGGCACACAAATAACTTCTAAAAATAGGCATAAAACACATTGCTGTAGATAAAACTAGTGGTTATTGGCCTTGTTGCCCTTTGACCCCTTGGTCACATGTGGTATGGGATCCTGTCATTTATCAGATGTCTGAGCTGTTAGCTGATGAACCAAATTGTAGTTTCAGCTCTTTACTTCCATAAGGGTTTCCTTATGCAACAGTGGGTCTTACAGGGCTAAGGGAGACCTTAGTTATATAATTGTCCTATATTTTACTCCAAAACTGTATTACTGAATACCGTTCACATATATGTTTTTTTTATTGTTAATTTGACAGGGACAAATGCACAAACATTACTTCATAAAGTTACAAAGTAATGAAGATTTGTGAAGCAAAACTTCCCACAAAGCCTGACGTTCTCTCTGGACTTCCTCACCAAAAAATGTCCTCACTAATATGTTCATGAAGGTCTAATAACACATGTAAGAAGATTTAAACTCAACTCCTGTAGGAAAATTGACTGCAAACATTTATTTTGCACAAAAAACACTCCCTAGTGGAAAAACGACCACGCACATTTTTACACTTACATTCAAAAGTAGCTTTATTTGTTTTTTTCAATATCTCAAATACTAGTTACAAAACAATACTGCCAAAAACAACACAGTCAAATATCTCAAGAGTCTTGGTCTTGGTATTCTCCAGACTTTACATCCTCATGGATAGGGTCCTTGGTTATTGGCCAAATATGGTCTAATTTTCCCTGACCTTCATGGGATGCACTCACCTACCAACCTGTAATAATGTCAGAAGGCCCTTTTGTCTGGGTAGTGATCAAATAAACCTAACAGTGCACTTTTCTGTCATCTCAAACTTCCTTTACGCTGAGTAATCCGTGGCTCCACCACCTGCATTTAATCTCTGTCGAGTTGTTTTCATCAGATAATCCCAACAACCCCTTCCACCTGACCCAGAGATTGGGAAACAAGTTGGTGCGTTTTAAAATAGAATCCTCTAACTTTATTTTTCTCTCGTGCTTACCACTTCTATAAGCCACAGTGTATAGGCCACGTCAATGATTCCTCTTTTGCAATATGATGTTAATGGCAAAACACTAATGTTGAGTAATGTTCCCTTACATCGACCCTTTTCTTAATGATTCACTCATTTAACCCCTTCTTTGAACCAACGCACCCTATATTTGAGAAAATGCCCCGCCCCTCTGAAAAAAAAAAATCTTGTATGCAACATTCCCCATTTTGCAGAGCTGCACTTTCTGTTTTCTACTTTTTTTCCTCTGGACTTGCAGCTTTTAAAGTCGAAAGCATAATGGAGATGTACTCAGTTTCAATAGTTTTAGCAAGTTTTCTAATAATACCATTCGTACTCAAAACTTTTTATCCTTATGTTTGGATGGATATTCTGTACTTCAGGGATCTGCTGCGGATTTCAGTGAAGTTTCTTTCGAGGCGGAGAAAGAGACCTCTCTTCTTTGTTTTGGACCGTTTCTTGGAGCAGACTGTTGCACATCCAGACAAACCTTTCATTGTGTTTGGAGATGAAAGCTTCACTTACGCTTCTACGGACAAGAGGAGCAACAAGATCGCCCACGCGCTGCAGGCTCAGCCCGGTTATAAAGCAGGGGACACCGTCGCACTCTTTATGGGGAATGAACCCGCCTTCGTGTTTACCTGGCTGGCCTTGGCTAAATTGGGCTCCCCTGTGGCTCTCCTCAACCACAACATCCGCACCAAGTCTCTTCTACACTGCTTCAATTGCTGCAAGGCCAAATTGCTGATAGCAGCCTCAGGTATGCAGCTGTTTGTTTGTGTTTTGTGAGAAAACTTTTACTCAGGTCTAACATCTAAGTTAAGATAGGTTCAGGGGTGTGCTCAGAGGTGGGGAAGGGGGGTGATCACCTTTGTCCGCATGACTGAAAAATGCCAGAACAAGGGCCCTCTTGGATGCCTATTGTAATAGATTAAATTCAAAATGCCCTCTAGATGCTGTTTCAGTGGCAACATGTGGACATATTCTTGTAGGTGTTCTTTCAGTTAATAAAATGATATACTGCGCCCTCCAGACGCTGTCCAATGGCTACAAAGTGATAAATTGCCCTACTAGGCGTGTTGGACCTGGCTGTATATGTTTGGCTGTTCTGCAAATTTTGTGACTGAAGTTTAATACTCTGGAAAGTTTTTTTCTTCAAGGGTTCGATTGCTAAACAGAATTCTAGAATTTGATTGTGTGAGTTACATTGCACTATTCACCTTTAAACTGTCATAACACTTTAAATCTTACTATGATGTGAGCTTCATGCAGAAAGTAGAGTTTATTTTTTGTCAGTTATGTGTCTGTCATTTTGACACTCAATTCAATTTATTTATTATGATAAACCTCCTGAGGTGCACCGTCTCGTTTTCAAGGGGGTCCCTTGTGTTTTCCCTCTACAGTCATGGCCAAAAGTTTTGAGAATGACACAAATATTACATTTTCACAAAGTCTGCTGCTTCAGGGTTTTTAGGTATTTTTGTCAGATGTTTCTATGGTATAATGAAATACAATTAGAAGCATTTCATAAGTATCAAAAGCTTTTATTGAGAATTACACAGAATTCATGCAATAAGTCCATATTTGCAGTGTTGACCCTTCTTTTTCAAGACCTCTGCAATTCTCCCTGGCATGCTGTCAATCAACTTCTGGACCAAATCCTGACTGATGGCAGTCCATTCTTGCATAATCAATGCTTGGAGTTTGTCAGAATTTGTGGGTTTCTGATTGTCCACCAGCCTCTTGAGGATTGACCACAAGTTCTCAATGGGATTAAGATCTGGGGAGTTTCCTGGCCAAGGGCCCAAAATCTTAATGTTTTGTTCCCCGAGCCATTTTGTTATGACTTTTGCTTTATGGCAAGGTGCTCCATCATGCTGGAAAAGGCATTCTTCATCACCAAACTGCCCTTGGATGGTTGGGAGAAGTTGCTCTTGGAGTACGTTCTGGTACCATTCTTTATTCATGGCTGTGTTTTTAGGCAAGATTGTGAGAGAGCCCACTCCCTTGACCGAAACGCAACCCCACACATGAATGGTATCAGGATGCTTCACTGTTGGCAAGAGACAGGACTGATGGTAGCGCTCACCTCGTCTTCTCCGAACAAGCCTTCCTCCAGATGCCCCAAACAATCGGAAAGGGGATTCATCAGAGAAAATGACTTTACCCCAGTCCTCAGCAGTCCAGTCCCTGTACCTTCTGCAGAATATCAGTCTGTCCCTGATGTTTTTACTGGAGAGAAGTGGCTTCTTTGCTGCCCTCCTTGACACCAGGCCTTCCTCCAAAAGTCTTCGCCTCACTGTGCGTGCAGATGCACTCACACCTGCCTGCTGCCATTCCTGAGCAAGCTCTGCACTGGTGGTGGCCCGATCCTGCAGCTGTAACACCTTCAGGAGACGGTCCTGGCGCTTGCTGGACTTTCTTGGGCGCCCTGGAGCCTGTTTGGCAACAATTGAACCTCTCTCCTTGAAGTTCTTGATAATTCGATAGACGGTTGACTGAGGAGCAATCTTACTCGCTGCTATAAACTTCCCTGTTAGGCCCTTTTTGTGCAATGCAATGATGGCTGCACGGGTTTCCTTGCAGGTAACCATGGCTAACAGATGAGGAACAATGGTGTCATGCACCATCTTCCTTTTAAAGTGTCCAGTCACTCAATCATGACAGATTGATCGCCAGCCTTGTCCTCATCAACACCCACACCTGTGTTAATGTGTGTGACACCTGTGTGTCATTGAAATTATGTTAGCTGGTCCTTTAGTGGCAGGGCTGAAATGCAGTGGAAATGTGTTTTTGGTGATAAAGTTCATTTTCAAGGCAAAGAGGGACTTTGCAATTAATTGCAGTTGAGCTGATCACTCCTCATAACATTCTGGAGTATATGCAAATTGCCATTATAAAAACTGAAACAGCAGACTTTGTGAAAATTAATAGTTGTGTCATTCTCAAAACTTTTGGCCATGACTGTACACATGTACTTTCCTCAAGGGGTGTCCCTGTCCTGAACCTACTTTTTAAGTTTTGAGTGTCTGCCGATGCTGAGTCCTGATTGCTGTGCAGTATAAAATATTTCTGATTGCTGTGTAGTATAAAATATTTCCACACTTCTGAGATTTTAGCCATGCGGTTGCTAATGCTAAGTTACTACTACTAGTTACTGTTTACTGTCTGCCACATATTGGGCTCAGTTTTCAACAGCTGACAACAACAGGTGCCCATCTCCTTTTTCTTGCCCCTGCCTCTCAAACACACATTGCAATGTAACTGCAGGAAGTCTTTGTCTAATAACAAATGATTTCTCTGCTATTTAAGTTTTTATCATGCTTGTATTTTCTATAAAGCTGAACAGTTCACTACCAATATGAAGCTTCATTTAGGAAAGTCTGTTTATACTTCAGGTAACTAGTAATAATGATATCACTGTGTGTCCCCTGTGCAGAACTAAAAGGGGCTGTGGAGGATGTGCTGCCTTCACTGATGGAGCAGGACGTCACTGTCCTCCTGATGAACAAACACTGCGACACACCTGGAATACTGAGTTTCTCTGATAAAGTGGATGAAGCATCAGAAGACTCTCTACCCCGATCCCTGAGATCACACCTCACATTTAAGAGCCCAGCAGTCCTTATTTACACCTCAGGAACAACTGGTACTGGAGTGGTCAGCTTGTTTCCCTGTTTATGTCTTAATTTGTTCCCACAACAACAACATTATTGCAGATTGGGGATTATTAAGGATTGTGCTGTTTGTGTGGTGTTGTATTTCAGGTCTCCCTAAAGCAGCTGTGGTCAATCAGAACCGCCTCCTAACAGCTATGGCTGTTTTATCTTCAAACGGTGTATCAGCTAGTGATGTCATCTACGTCAACTTACCTCTGTACCACACTGCTGGATTTATTATCGGCTTTATTGGCGCCATCGAGACAGGTGAGAGTCAACAGCCCAAACCAAAGACTTTGTGAGGGCTGTTAGATTTCTTGCAGACTGATGAATACTATTCTGACCTGATAAGAGGCTGCTGAGTTATTTTGTACAGACCAGGCACTTATTTAATATAATGAAATGCATAAAAATCATGCAGATTTTTATTAATCTTCCTTTTTACTTAAATGTCTTGGGGAGAAGAATCGTTCTTGTCACTGCTGACACCCGCTGATGTCTTCAACACTGAACAGACATCTGGGTTGCAGGAGCTGAAAGCCAAATAACTGCATCACTAGTCCTCTGGAGTGAACGTTTTCGAAGCCAAACTGTAGCAAGAGGTTTAATCTGCACCAGAGAAAGTGTCATAGTTCACTATTTGAGTTTACAAATTTATCATTGATTTCTATTATGCGAGTCAAAGATCAAACCATCTTTCCTAGCATGTAAGCAGATCAAGCTGCTGTATGCAAGTATTTCTGTTCCTTACATCATATTAACCTTCAAGGTAACCATATCAAATATGATCATTTGTCAGTTATACTTAACAAGAGCAATAAATCACAAAGTTTACAAGACGTAGTGAGTGCAGAATTGCTGTTGCGGGGAATCTCAGCAGAGTGAGACGAATCATTTATGCAGATTTAGTTTTAGTTTAAATCACTGCTGTACAGTCACTGCCAGAAAACCAGAGGTCTTCATGTTTGAGTCATTGAAATCTTGAGATAAAATAATGTTTTAAGTTTTTCTTATTGGTGTGATTAAACAAGATATAAGACAAGCAAACTGTTTTAGGAAGCTGTTGGGTAAGCTAAAAACAGTGGGTAATCATCTTTAATCTTAAAATGTGTTTGTTCTTTTAAAGTTCAAACAAGGTTGGCTTTTAGAGATGCAACAGTTGACCTACAATAAACTCGGTCTTTGCTCAAGGATTAGCTGTGCCCTCCAAGATTATGCAGATACATGGAAGTGTTACTCTGTTGCAAGACCTTTACGAGGTTCTCACACATGATCGCAATATGAGGCTTGGTGCTGCAACATTGTTAACTCAAAAATGATGCCCACACTCCTCCTTCTCCCTCCGAGAAACTCAGTGAAAGAGTCTTTTGTCCCTGGGAAACAGTAATCTGAACAGAGCTGGGTCAACCAAAACCAGATTACCTCTTATTTCTATCTGCTTTTCTCCATGTGGGGTAAAGTTCATTCCAGTGTTATATGTCTGGTTACGCGGTATATTAGATACGTTTATTTAGAATTATCCAAGTCATGCATAAAACACTGTAACTTCTATGTACAACTGTACTGTACTTCAGCAAGATTCACTCTGAATACTGTGTTCAATATATCAGCTATATTTCCATATTTAACAAATGCCAACATGGAAAATGTTGGTCAATAGTTGAAAACATTTTGGACACACATCCTTAATTAAAATAATACTTCTGTTTGTCAATGTTGTGAACAATAGCAACACTTCTGCAGTAAAAGAAGATCAGTAGAAAATTATATTATATTCTTTTGCTGTTTAGCTGAAATTCAAATGTTCTGTTTTACTCTTATTTTGAAGGGTCAACTATTATTCTGAAGAAGAAGTTTTCTACCTCTCAATTCTGGGATGACTGCAGGAAATACAGCGTGACTGTCATCCAGTACATAGGAGAGGTGATGCGTTACCTCTGCAATTCACCAAAGGTAAAACTGCTTTTACTGTTTGTAACTGTTCACGTAGTGTTTTTTTTTTTTATAGAATAAGTAGTTTTAATTCCTTTTGCTCAAGACCATGAGTTCATTATTGTGTTATCTTATGAAAACAAGCATTGTCACCTCAGGATAATGAAGCAATCAAGCAGATATCACAAGAACACAGATGGTGGGTTTTCTCCATGTGATTGATTTGAGCAGAAAATGTCTGATCATAAAGTATCTTTCACTGATTGTCAGATCAGACTGTATCTTCATCAGTGTATTACACAGGCAGACATTACAATGTCTCTGTGTAAGAGATAACACTCAGATGTGTTCTCAGCAGTTCAGGAGGATCAGGATAGCCTTGCAGCTGAATCAGATGCTCAATTTTGGGTTCTCCGTATCTATCCCATGACAGTTGAAAAAAAAGTCTTAAGAACTTGGGTTACGTTAAGGTTTCATAACCTGAGTGTTTTAAACTCATACAGGCTCACAAAGGGTTTAGATAATGCTGTTGTGGGAGCCATATGTCATCACTGCAATCCTTACCCTTCAGGGGGGAAAAGATAATATATCTTCTTCACTAAATACATCTTTAGAGGCTGGGCACTTTGAACCGGCTGCGGCAAGATGCCATCCAGACAGATCTACTCAGAGGTTTACTTTCCAAATCTGTACATTCCTACAGAGCAGCACAGCTGGCTTACCAAAATAGAAATCATTAAATCTGTACTATCGGGTTCCTGCCTTCTGCGTCACCATCTGTAGGGGTCTGAACAGCATGAAACTTAAAGGAAACATTAAAAAAAATCCCAGCTTCAAAAGTAAACATTAATCAAAATGATTGCATTATTTTAAACTCCTCCAAATGTTTATTTACTGCATTTTGGAGTACTGTAAATATTCGACTTACATGTATGGCCATTCAGAGTATCTGGTTGCATCACATGAAGTGCAGTCTCGGTTTACTGCATGACCCTGTGGCAGGAGGAGGAGTGGGTTTGTATGTATCTGGTCACCTCTAGGAATAGATGCTGGCCTTTACGGAGGAAGACCATATCAAGTAGCTGGGTAACCAAATCTCACAGGACTAGTGGAGGACTTTAGGGTCACATTTATTACAAGGAATGATTTTTCAAAGAAAATTGCAGATTTTGGCCACTCAAGCTATTTTTGTTTAGTGGAACTAGTTAATTATTATTTTATGTAAACAGTTATATTTGATTATAACTCACAACAAGGCAATCAGTCAAACCAAACGATTGTTGTTATGAAGCATAAACTTTTCCCCATTCATTTAAAGTCATTACAGTCTTTTAAAGTTGATTCTAGTAGTTTAACTTTTTGAAATAATTAGGTCACTGATGGTTTATTTTGCATAATGTTTGAGCTACTTGTGTTTTTTTTATCTGACAATGCAGAGAGACAATGAAAGAGACCATAAAGTGAGACTGGCCATCGGGAATGGTGTCAGAGCCGAGGTATGGAGAGAGTTTCTCAATCGCTTTGGGAACATTGAAGTCCGAGAGTTTTACGCCGCCACTGAGGGAAATGTTGGATTTGTCAACTACGCTGGGAAAATTGGAGCTATAGGGAGAGTCAACTTTTTGCACCGGGTAAGATTTAGATTGAAAACCCTCTCATGTTTCTGTTATTAGTTCCAGATATTTCGTCCTGTGGGCATACAGTTGTGTGTAGCATAAGGACCATTTGTTTGTATTGCTCTTTCTCCCAGCGGTCATTCTCTTTGGGTCTTTTGGGTCATGAAAATGCCATATATCTATCAAATTAAAAACAAATTAAAATACTGCACTATTATTAGGGTAAAAGTCCTGCATTCATAAAACCAAGTATTGACTTAAAACTTGTAAAATTATGTGAATAAATTCAAGTAATACTGCAAGAACTTATAACAGTGTTTACTAAGCTTTCAAAGGTAAAAGTGCTTATTTGTAAAAATGGTCCCAACCACTTCATTTTACTTTATAAGATGTTATTGTATTTTCATCATCAGCAGTTCATTGTTTTATGAAAAATTCAGATAATCTGGAGAAATGTCTGTACAAAAGGGACTAGGCCAAAAACCAGTACCGGATGGTCTTGATCTCCAGGACCTCATGTAGCACTGCATTCAAAATAAACATGACTCTGTTGTGGAAATCACTGCATGGGCTCAAAATTACCTTCAAAAACCATTGTGTATGAACACAGTTTGTCACTGCATCCACAAATACAGTTTAAAACTGTACCATTGGAAGAGGAAACCATAAGCTCCAGAAATGCTGGTGACTTTTTTGGGCCTGAGGCGAAGTAGTAAAGTGGGCTGTGGTCTGACGAATCAAAATTTGACATTATTTTTGGGAATCGTGCACGGCAAATCTGTCTTAAGAGAAGGGTCCACCCATCTTGTTAGTGCACATTTCAAAAACCAGCATCCATAAGTGTATAGGGATTCAAAAGTGCCCAAGTTGCCACACATCTGGGATGCAACCATTAATGCTGGACAATATACAGTATACCAGGCTCTGGAGCAGCATATGCTTCCACACAGGCTCCAGAAACTGGTCTCCTCAGTTCCCAAATATTAACAGTGTTGTTAAAAGAAGAGGGGATTCAACACGATGGTCAACATTCCCCTGTGCAAAGTGTTTTGAAATGTGTTGCTGGCAAATTTGAAATGAGCAAATATTTTTCATGAAACAATAACGTTTTTCAGTTTCACTGATTTGAATGTCTTCTTTGCCCTATTTTCGATTAAATACATGGTTTACATGATTTGAAAACCATCAAAATCAGTTATTATTGACATTATACAAATGCTCCCAACTTTTTTTATGAGGTTGTAGTTACTTTTAACCCCTTAAAAGAAAAATATGTGAGTTTCATATTTTATTCAGCTGCTTATCAAAAGATAAACCAGAGAAAATAAGATTCATAACAAAACACTGACATCATTGTTTCCTCCTGTAGAAACTCTTTCCCTTCACTCTGATAAAGTACGACACCGAGCGGGATGAACCCACCCGAGATGAAAACGGACTCTGTGTGGAGGCACCCAAAGGTGAAGACACTGCTGCAAATGTTTAAAATAAATAAGAACACTTTATCATTGCCTCTTCTATTTGAGGTTGACATAAATATCTCTACATGTTGTATTCATCCCTGTTCTTGACATTGTATCCATTCTTTGATCAAGTCTGGGCTTGAAGATTGGGCAGTCATTTATTTATAGACAACTTCAGTAAAATATCTTTTTTCTTTTGCTTGAAGGCGAGACAGGTCTGTTGGTGTCAAAGATCACAGACATTGCTCCTTTTGTTGGCTACGCCCAGAATGAAGAACAAACGGAGAAGAAAAGGCTTCGCAATGTTCTTAAAAAAGGAGACCTCTACTTCAACAGCGGAGACCTGATGAGGATCGATAATGGCAATTTCATTTACTTTCAGGATCGCGTCGGTGACACATTCAGGTATAGAATGTCTGGGCGACATAATATGAATCTAAAACGTATTGTTATTGACATACTCCTATAGCTTTGTATACTTAAATAGCAGCTGTATTCTATAAAACACATGAAAGACAAACAAGAAACGGGCATTGACCAACTAACCTGTTGATAAAATGTATTACAGTGTAGATCCATTAGACTTAAGAGTGAGCCAGAGTTAGTGATCATTTGTTTAAAGCCTCTGGTAACCCAAATCAGCAAATACATTCCACCTATAATATTTATAGTCATGCATACTATTATATTATTTAAAATATTGGAACTGAACTTTAATCATTTTTTGAAATATTATCAGCCAAGTTTTTGATACGATTCTAACACTAGGGTAAAGAAGGCGGGGTTAACTTTGATATTTATGACGAAATAAATAATCTAACCAATCAGAGACCATTTGAAATGAATAATTTTCAGATTCTGGAGTTTTTATGTCTGTAGATTCAGAGTCAGACGGCTCAAACACGTAGGCTGTGAACTCTCTTGATGTATCAATCAAAAAGTTAGCCACAAAGTCCTGGAAATAAGCTGTTTTTGAACAGAGTTTTTTCATAGTTATGCATGTTTATTTTTCGCTCAGATTTTTGTTGATGCTTGATTACACATTACATTTTCACATTGTATATGAATTTTAAATATTCCATTTATGTTTCCAGAGGCTTTAAAGCTGCTGTTGGTAGGAATGGTGTAAAAAATGTTCCTTTTTTCTGCTGGGTTTGGAGAAAAGGTCATGATGTCCATCGGTACTCATCAGTAAGAGAAGTCATTTGAGACTATCGCGAAATCTCAGTTTTCCAATGCCTTTGTATCAAGCAATGTTACTATTCCCTCGTTCCTGTTATGACCGACCAATCACAGCTAATCTCCAATCCTCTGTCCTGATTGGTTAATGGGCAGCCTCTACTATGTCTTCCGATTGGTTATGAGTCCGGAACTATCATGACTGCACACGCCGATCTGTGTTAGGGGGCTAAGAGGAAATCTGGTTGGGAGGGATAGTGTTGACATTCAAAGTCCCTCTCTCTGAACAGATGTTTACTCTGTGACTACCAACAGCAGCTTTAAGTTTCTGCAGATAATGTTGATCTCTTCCTTGTTGACAGGTTTCATAAATATTCAGTTTTCATAACACTCTAGAAGGAGACTTTACTTTCTTATTATTTAAAAAATGAAGATCAGCTCTTTAGACAGTCTTTGATTGTAATGCAGCACTACAACTGTACAACCTTTATATGCAATATCACAGGGATGTTTTCTGTCAAGCCCACAGAACCGGTTTAAAGATAGTTACATTTAATCAACAACACTAAATGCCTCGGCTTGTTATGCACCAGGCGCTCATGAGAAAGTTTTGAAATTCTGAAAAAACTTGTGATTTGCTCAGACATGTCTGAAATTAAAAACCTGATATAAAGTCGTAACTTGTTTTATCCCACAGGTGGAAAGGTGAGAATGTAGCTACAACTGAGGTGTCTGATATCCTGACGATCAGCAACTGTTTCAAAGAGGCAAACGTTTATGGAGTCCAAGTGCAAGGTGATGGTCATTTTATCTTTACATTTTGACCTTTCATTATGATTTATTAGAGTATTATGAATTTGAAAAGGAAGAAGATTAAAATGATTCATGTTTTAGTTTGTAAAATCAAGTGTTTCCTCTGTTTTAAATTGTTGTTTGCAATGTAGGACACGAGGGGCGGATAGGAATGGCAGCTGTAACTTTGAAGGAAGGAGTCCAGTTTGACGGAAGTGAAGTATACAACCATGTGGCCAGCTACCTGCCCTCATATGCCCGACCCCGCTTCATAAGAATACAGGTAACTTGGAAACATCAAGTGTGTTTGCAGCATGTGATCAAAATGATGATCAGAGAGGGTACCAGAGGAAGTATGTTCTATTATTTTTTCCTCCAGAGTGCCGTGGAGCTGACGGGGACTTTCAAACAGATGAAGGTGAAGTTAGTGGAGCAGGGTTTTGATCCAGGATGTATTCAGGACCCTCTTTACATCCTCAATGACTCAGAGAAGAGTTACGTCCCTCTCACAGCTCAGGTCTACAGCTCCATCATTTCAGGAAACATGAAATTATAAGGAGGATGATGGTGTCCACTAAATGTGCAGGCTTTTCTCTAAGTGGCTGTATTGACAAATCTATTTTCCAGGAACAAATCTTGTTTTTTGTTACAAATTTTTATATTACTTGTGTGTTTTTATCATGATAATTATATGAAGACAAACACATTATATATATTTGTTTCAGCAGATGCAGCCTGTGGGGGGTGATAATGTTAATGTAAATACATAGATAAATGTATATTTCTATGAAAGTAAGTATATATTGCATATTCATTGGCAATGCTGCTGCCTCAGTCTAATATTTGTGTTGAGAGGTGTTTATATGCTTCTGAGAGTCTTGGTTGAAAAAAAAACTTTATTACAGGGCTATTTTACTTTCTCTGATGTAGTATCCAATGTACTTTAATGAACAGGTTGTCAGGAATTGGACAACAAATGGTCAAGAATTTGTAATACAGTGTTTTTAAGAACTTTCTATTTTTGTGGAAATATCTGTAAATGTGAAATACTTTCCTAAAAATTAAAATGATTCTATGTAAGAATTGTACTACTTTTTATGTCTGCTCTGATTTCAATGATCACAGATGAAAGAACAATGCTGACAAAAAAAATCAAAGACGAAACAGAAAATATTTAGGTGTTACAGTCATGGGAAACCACACGGTGGAGACAAATACACATGCTACCAGGGTCTTTCTGAAGTCCTCATACACACTGTACAGTGCTGTACATGTTACAGGATGACAGATTAATGTGGACATTGCAACAGCATAGTGGCGTTGGACCACATGGTTCAAATTCTGATACACAGCTCCAGATAGCTTGACACACAAAACAACCAGGGAAAGGTTAAAGTTATTTACCAGGTGAGGTTAAAATATAGTCAATACAGAAAAATTTAACCGGGCAGGAAAAAAGGAAAGAAAGCTAGGAGGGGTGTAAAGACTGTAAGTATTATAAGCCAGCGCTGTATATACAAAGTGAGATAACAGTGAAACTTTGTCTGTCAGCAGGTCGGGTTGATGTTATTGCATCTACAAAGACAGTGTGAGTTTGAAAAGGAATCAAGAAGCAGAATGATGGTGCATCCATGAATGGGGTTAAGAACTGACCTTTATATTGCCCTTTCAGAAGAAAATGCATCAAAAAAGTGCCCTCTAGATGCTCCATCTATGAAGAAAACACAAAAAGTGCCCTCTGGATGTCCCTAAAATGCAAAAAAAGAAAAGAAAAATACAGCCCTCTGGATGCCCCTAAAATGTTGAAAAAGTGCCCTGTAGATACCAATGTAGTTCATTATGTTATGTTGTGTCAATTATGTAATTTAATCAATAACAGAGAGAAATAAATACAGGGTTTTGTGTTTTCCTTTTTCATTATTAAATTTCCAGCAGAAATGGTCCTATAAATATTCACCATAATTCAGGGACATAATCCCCCCCCTTCCCCTTTTTGGGGGTTTGCGCCCCTGCCCCTCAAACAGCCTGAGTATGCCACTGCTTAGCAATAACTTCTGACTCATGATTCTCTTGCAACATACTTTTCTGAGAGTGTATAGAGTTAAAGCTTTACAGGTCATTATTACACTGGTGCAGTCTCTGGCGGTGCTTGCTCTGGTAACACGAATATTGAAGACATATAAAGTAGGACTGTAGAAGTAGCCTACACATTTTGCATTTCTATTGACACCAGTAACAGGAGAACTCAGTTCAACGCAGAAACACATTGGCTCTTTTGTTACACGCCCATTGGAGAAAGTGGTTCAAGGTTCAAGAGGCGTAACTCTGAACTTGAATACTTGGGGCTATATTCAGTTGTTATTTGCGGTTACAATTGTGGACTTCTCGGGACTCTACCAGCTGCAGAGCTCGCTCATTCCCTCTCTTTACAATGATTGCATATCTCATTACACTTCTGGCTGTTTTGCCGCTGTTGCTTTACTGGAGAAACCCGTATGTTTTTAGAGACTTACATTACACAGTTACTTCACTGCAAATTGGAATGAAGCTGGCAAAATACAGAAAAAATAAACCATTTTACAGTATTTTGGACTGTTTTCTGGACAAGGTGGCGAAGCATCCGAACAAGAAGTTTGTTATTTTCGAGGACAGCTCCTTCACTTACAGACAAGCGGACACAGAAAGCAACAGAGTGGCACGCGCTCTGGCCACGCACGCACACCTAAAGGAGGGAGACACCGTGGCGCTCTTCCTGGGAAACGAACCGCAGATGCTGTGGGCCTGGTTCGCACTGGCCAAGCTGGGATGCACAGCATCTCTGCTGAACTACAACATCAGATCCAAATCTCTGCTGCACTGTTTCTCCTGCTGCGAAGCTAAGGTGTTGGTTGCCGGTGCAGGTAGGCGAAGCTAACAGAAGATCTATGTGATAATGTACTGAGCTACCAGTCATATTGTGACTCAATCATGCAGATAGATGTCAGAGAGTAATACATTCAAAATATCGTACAGGAGTCTCGTGCAGAAATGAAACTCTCCTCTTCTTTCATAAGATATAAAAAATATAATATTAAGTTCCCAGGGCCCAAGAGGGGAGGGGACCCTTAATGGGCCTGAAATAAAATGTGTTTTCTACTACGCTTTTATTTTGTTATAACTGCTATAAGATAACTAAAATTGTCTGAATTAATAAACAAATGTTCAGAATTACATGGCTCTGGGAGATGTGTGTCTCATGCCTAAAGTGGGGAATTGTCATATATTCACAGCATCAAGTGTAGCTGAATCTGATTGAAAGTAAACAGTAGGTTTTCAGAGTTTCATTTGACTTCATGAGGTTAGATTATACCATATAATGCTCCCTTGTTGTTATTCAACAAGTCACTTGGCTTCAATTAATCTTGTTTAAAGAGGTGGACAGTCTGAAGGTCAATATTGTGCAGGTACATTTGGAGAAATTGTTAAATAAATAATATTGATATGAAGCTTAGATTTGAGTCAGTTAACCAGGATAGTTTTAAACATGTTTGTTTAATGCAAATAAACCAGTATTATAGCAGCAATGTTATATTTTGTAGGGTTGGCTGTGCTGATGGGGACCCCTGAGATATCTTATCAGGGGGCCCAGAATTCCTGGCGATACCCCTGTTTTTTGCATGACATTTGAGACCTGACTGATACTTGATTATTAAAGAAAATTCTGATACCAATATTACTCACAATTAAAGTGCTTTCTTCAACATAAGCGCATGACACAATCCAAAAATATTTTTAGGCTGAAAAGTAATTTAGCATTTCTTTCTGGGGAAGTATGACTCCAAAAAGGAACATGTTTTGAAAAGTAAAATGTTATCTCCAGAATTAAATACTGTATGGATGTGAAAACAAGAAACAGTTTAAACAGAAAACATCATCCATAGTAATTTTGTGTCCCACGCCATGCTCTCGAATCTAAAAATGCGTTATAGGTATATTTTTTGTAGTAACATATATTGAAGACTCTGTATCTTAATAACCTGCACACCCTTTTGCACTGTCATCCATGAAGCCATCACAAATTATTTGTTTTCCTCTTTCTTCATGCTTGTTCCAGACTTGCAGGGGGCTGTAGAGGAGGTGTTGCCAGACTTGAAGCAGCAGGGTGTACGTGTGTTCATCCTCAAAGACGACTGTGATGTGGATGGCATTGAAAGCCTCTCTGACAAAATCAAGCAGGCCTCAGATCAGCCGCTGTCACCTCAGCTGAGGAGCAACATTCACATGAAGAGTCCTGCACTTTACATCTACACATCAGGAACCACAGGTAATCTTTAAATCTTGCTCTGTATTTTTGGTATTCAGGTCTTCAGTAAAACAAAAGAAGACTTTTCAAATATGCTATGCTTGCTTTTAAGTTGATTGTTATATTTTAGGGCTTCCCAAGGCAGCTGTTATCAACCATGAGAGGCTGTGGATGGCAACTTATCTTCAGTCTATTGCAGGCATTCGCTCAAACGATATCATCTACATTTACCTTCCTCTTTACCACAGCGCTGGGTTTCTCATGGGACTCTGTGGAGCCATTGAAAAAGGTGAATTATGGCATCATAAAAACTACAAAACCTGACACCCAGACTGCATTCTGATGAGTTTATTCTAGGTTAAACTTAAATGACCTCAAGTAACAGCCAGTTGTCCTCTCTGATTTAACACTATTTGTATTTCAAAGTCCTAAAGGTCATAAAATGAGCTTTTAGGGTGAGATTGTACTGTGTTTCTAAAATCTGTGTCTCTTCTTTTCTAGGCATCACTATTATTTTAAAACGGAAATTCTCAGCCTCTCAGTTCTGGAACGACTGTAGGAAGTATAATGTGACTGTTATACAGTACATAGGAGAAATTATGCGCTACCTCTGCAACACACCAAAGGTAAAACTCTGGATCAACTCCGTTATATTCTTTCATTGCTTTATATAACTGATAAGCAGACACATAACTAAATTACCTCCGCTAATTTAAAATGACTTCTTCCAGAGAGACAATGACAGAGATCATAAAGTCAGACTGGCGATAGGGAACGGGATAAGAGCCGACACCTGGGCCGACTTCCTGCAGCGGTTTGGAGACATTCGCATCTGTGAATGCTACGGAGCCACGGAAGGAAACGTGGGCTTCGTCAACTATGTTGGCAAAATTGGAGCAATTGGCAGAGAGCATTTCCTCCACAAGGTATGATGCTGGAGATCAGTCTGCTAGTGCATTATGGGAAGGGTTCCAGTATTTATTTGTTTTGTGTCTACATTTAAAGGTCCAGAAAAACCTTGTTTCTCTCAGCATGACAACCTTTCACAAAAACAGTGATATTCTGGGCAGCTATGGCAAGAGTGGAAGAGTGGGTTGTTCTTCATTAGGTGGGTTGGTGGTCCAATCTCTTGTTCCCGTAACCCACTTTTGAAGTTGGCAGGACACAGAACCCCCTGCTCCTGATGAATTAGAAGAGATTACAGTAAATCACTACTGATGGGCAGTGTGGCACTTTCTTTTCCTTCATGTTCATGTGGAGTATGTGGGTAGATACTGTGAGGCTGTCAGAAAGTGTGGATATTTTGTATTTATGTTTTCTGTGCAAGTATACTCTGTAGATAATGGAAACAACACAGGTCTATCTATTTATTTATCTATTTATCTATTTATCTATTTATCTATTTATCTATCTATCTATCTATCTATCTATCTATCTATCTATCTATCTATCTATCTATCTATCTATCTATCTATCTATCTATATCTATATCTAGAATTCATTTTCTGAGTTTTATTCTTGAACTGTTTCTCAGATGGGTTGTCCGTACGCCCTCATAAGGTACGACACAGAGAAAGAAGAGCCGGTCAAAGACTCCAGAGGATTTTGTATTGAAGTCCCCAGAGGTGAGCCAGTTCCCTCCAAAAGTGTACATATATACAGTGTATATATATAGCTCTATCTTAGCATTGTATCTGTTACTTATTCATATCCTATGTTGGCTGTTTTCACCCTCAGGAGAAACTGGACTGTTGGTGGCAAAGATTGGACAAAGAACACCCTTTATCGGCTACGCCAAGAACCAGCAGCAGACAGAGAAGAAGAAGCTGAAGGATGTGTTTGTGAAGGGGGACCTTTACTTTAACAGTGGCGACCTTCTGAAGATAGACGATGAGGGATTTGTCTTCTTTCAAGATCGCATCGGAGACACTTTCAGGTATGTGAAGGAAACAATTTGAGCAGATCTGACTAACTGAACAAGTGATGAAAGTCATTAGTATTCCTGAAAGCTTTGCCAACTCAGGCGTGTAATTTTTAGACAGTAAGATGAAAAATGTGTTTAATTTGATCACAGTAAAATTGAATGTGTTAACCAGAGCAGAACGTTTTAATTAGTCTCTTTTCTTTGTCGTTCTTTCTTTTCATTTGTGCTATAATTGTATTTGTGTTGTAACACATTTTTCCCAGTGCTCAGTAAAAACATGCAGCTCAATGATTCATATTTCTGTCTTTGTTTTGTCACCTCAAATAGATGGAAAGGAGAAAATGTGGCGACCACAGAGGTGGCCGATCATTTACTCATGGTTGACTGTGTGGAGGAGGCTAATGTCTACGGTGTGAAGGTGCCAGGTAATAATGACATGGTTAAAAATGTTTGATGAAGAACAAACTCATGAGAGAAAAGTTATCAGAAAGGCCGTACATTAAAGTGTGCATCTTGAAAAGAAGGTCAAATGGAGTCACAGCTGCTCATCACACACAATCTGTTGAAGTGTTTTTAGAGTTTTAAAAGCTTCCTATATACCTCTTCACTACTAATGATTAATTTATCACACCCATGAACTTTAAAATGTGCAAATCAAGGTAAAAATATACAAAAAAATGTAGAGTTTGTGACAAAAAAAGCACTGTTATCCTTGATCTTTTCTATGTTATGAAACAGAGCTGTTAATTTCATCCTGAAATAAACCCTCTTTTTTCCCCCTCAACCTTGACTGATAAGGACACGAGGGAAGGATTGGAATGGCAGCCTTGAAGCTGAAAGAAAACATGGACTTTGATGGCAAAGCTGCATACCAGCACGTGAAACAATATCTCCCCAGCTATGCTCGGCCACGTTTCATTCGCATACAGGTAGACAAAGTCCTTCTGTGATATTGTCATCATAAGAAACAAACATTTAACAATGCGACTTCAGTTGTCTTGCAATTGTTATATATCTATTAAATGTCTCCTGGCAGAATACGCTGGAGTTAACTGGGACATTTAAGCAGATGAAGGTGAAGCTGGGAGAGGAGGGCTTCAACCCCGCTGTGATCGGGGATGCTTTGTTCTACCTGGAGGACTACAATGGCTACATACCCATGACTCAGGAGATATTCAACGCCATCACAGAGGGAAACACCAGGCTCTGAATGAGTTATTTTATTACCAGATCTTCAGTCTCAAATTGTACAGTTAATTTCTTAGACCAAACAGGATGCCAGATGATGATAAATGATGCACATTAAGGTTTTATCACAGCAAAAAAACCAAAAAAAAACCCACTTAACCTGCTGTGGGGATTTTGTACACAGAAACATTTCAACAGATGTAATTAATGTTAAATATACTTTTGAATAAATATATTTTTAAAACATGAGAATGGGTTAAGTATCCTCAATGAAGTGGCACACAGAATGATGTTCAGTTTGCATAGAACTGCTTGTACTGGCTCAGCACCAGTACAAGCAGTCCTGATACCATCCTGACAGATGGTATTGAATTGTTTTTCATCTCAAGCTGAATTTTTGTGAATGAATTAACTTAATGCTATTTTCAGGGCCTTCACAGGAGTGCGGGTGCATTGGCAGCTTCCATTTGACCCTGAGATTGACTTGTTTTGCCCACAGGAGAAGAGGACATGCAGGTCATCCTCCTGCAGGTGGAAGACAAATGTTTCTGAGCCGTATGTGGCACCTTCACAGGGCAGCACAGTGGGTGCCGGCTGCTCTGCACCCACTGGTTGCAGAAAATAGGCACGCTGTAGAACTTTGTCAGCTTTTTCAGGACCTGGTTTCCCAGAACATTTGAAGGCATCTGAGTAACCTTTGACTTAGGATCTTGTCCTGCTGTTGACTGTGTTTGCAGAGCACCTGTAGCATCTTCAGTGATAGGGCTTGTTTTTAAGCTGTAACCAGATATTGGCCCGATGTAAGTGCATGGCAGAGGCTCGCTGTTGCAGCTAAGAGAGCGCATCGGCCTCCTTGACTGATCCCACGCCTTGTCGATCCACAGCTCCACCTCAGCTTCCTGTCCAACTGCATCTAAGTCAGAGTCTTGTTTTTTTCCTGCTCCTATCACCTCTTCTTTCCCTGGTTTTGTTTGGTCTTTATTGTTCATAGCTGGTGTCTCGGACAAAAGAGTAGAAGCTGTTTTGGAGATGAGGTTCCAGTCTTTCAGGATGTCATCCGCTGTAGTGAACTGGGATGTCAACGTGAATCTGATGATGCGTTTGGTATGAATGTCTGCAGGGATGAGGTACATGGCGCCTGTGTGGGTCAGTCTCCTCAACAGCTCCTGGGTCAAAGCGTTTCCTCTCTAGAAAAAAAGAACATGAAGTAACCAAACCCCTCTTTCTTCCAAACTGAACAAGAGCATTTTCACTGACACACATTCAAGGTTTCTGCCTTTTATTGATGTATGATATTACTTTGACCTTCACATGTGCCTGATAAAACTAGTTAACCTTATTCAGTGGCTCACCTTTGGACAAGGTGTGCCTGAAACCTTGTACATTTGAACAATGATTAGCTTATATATTGCCCCAAAAGGATAAAACACAATCACATTTGTATGTATTACTGCATAAACTGAGAATGTGTGCTTCATACTTTCAGACAAAAAACCACCAGACCAAGGTGCCTTTCTGCAGGAATCTCAAAATGTGGGTCACTCCTGATGTGAGACTCTAAGAGCTTTGCCATCTCAATGCCCTAAAAAGGAAGAAAAAGATATGAATGTGAATTCCCAAACTCAAAGAAAAAGCTCTATTATACGTTATGTTTAACACTTACATGTCTGATATGAGCCTGGAGATTCTTCAGTCCAAAGGAGCGCATAACAAACCAAAGTTTGAGGGAACGGAAACGTCGGCTGAGAGGAATTTGCCAATGCTGGAGAAAAGGAAAAGAAAGTGTTTTTGTATGAAATGATTTGGTGGGACAACAGAATATTTCATTTGATGAAGAACTGACAGTTTAATACCATAAAGTCTGTGGCTGCCTGTGAATGATCA
Source organism: Notolabrus celidotus (assembly GCF_009762535.1). Lineage (NCBI taxonomy): Eukaryota > Metazoa > Chordata > Actinopteri > Labriformes > Labridae > Notolabrus > Notolabrus celidotus. The sequence goes on along the minus strand of NC_048274.1, from coordinate 33,744,000 downwards.
TGTCTGAGGTAAACTGGATCAACACTGAATGTCTGTTGGAGCTTGTATTTATCCTTCACCCTGAGAAAACAAAGTTGAATTACATCTCCAACCAACACATCCTTCATGTTTACTCTGAATTCTTTCATTTCTATAGAGCTGAGATTATGCTTCTTTAAAATATAGTTAGATAAGGCTTTATTGTTATAACTCACCAGAAAGCTGTGCAGTCAAAATGGACCAACATCCACTTGGACGGGTTGAAAACAAAAGAATGAGAAAACTCGATTCCCTCCAGAGACCAGCGGAGCTCAGGACATAAGTATGCTGCGCCCGCGTACGCAGCATCCACATGGAGCCACAGTCCCTCCTCAGCACCTGTGAAAAAGATGTAAACACAAGGACTTAAACTCTCCTTGATATAACAATAGTTTGAAACTACAGGTAGTTTAACAGAATATGTTATTGGGGGGTTCATCTGAAAACATACAGACTGGTCCCAGTTCAGATAGATTGTCGAAGGCACACACTCCTGTGGTTCCCAGAGTTGCACACAGCTGAAACAAGAGACACAGTGCCAGAATATTACTGTTTTAGTCTTATTTCATGTGATAAGACTGTGGATTTTCACAATGAATTTGATATATTGTCACATGTAGTTTCTCTAATGATACAGCAGTTTGAGAATTGCTATACCCTCCAGTCAGCATCGTTTGTGTTTTGTTTCAGTATGATATAAAGTTAAAAGCTTAGCTGTATGCAGTCTAAGGTCAAGGATACAGTATTTGTTCGTGTAGATAGATAAGGTTTACAGTGAGTGAATCACCCTCCTTTTTTCACACACATACAAAGAACACAGGACAGGACATGATAAGCAAAGTGACGACCTTGTTCAGTACTAAAATATGCTTAAAAGAAGAGTACCCATATTTTGATGTTAAAATAGTTAAGTAGAAGTCCTGGATTCAAAGTGAGTAATTCTAGTGAGTAAACATATGTAAGGATTATCAGCACATAAAGTGTAAAAGTGCAACTATTTATTTTCATATATGGAATGATCAGGTAGTTATAAAAGGTGTAAACAGCATATTAAATATTGGATGTGGAGTTATTTCCAAGAACTTAATTAACAGTTCAGTAAACAGGAAAAAAACAGTAAATTAAATCAAATGGACACTTATTTGATTTTAAGATGTATTTAGTTACAATATAATCTGCTGAAATTTACTGACTAAAATATTGAGTGACTTTTTGACACACTGCGGATTTTGCTCTTGTTCACATACTACATACTACATTTTGGCCAAATCAGTACATACAACTAGTATAGTAGGCGGTTTTGAAAACAGTAACAATCAGTGACAATCTTCAGTTGACTTTGAAGTCTGAGATTGACCCTTAAATGCACCAACAGTAAAAGATTGTGAAACACTTTCAGCATGTTGCCACTAGGTGGGAACCTGACCTTGAAAATGAAATAAATGTCCATGAATGCCAAATGCACTAAACTCATTACTGCTAGTTCAGCTCCATCAAAAAGCACTCTGCCCAGTTTGTGATGTCAGCTAAAACATGAACAAAGACACTGGTATTGTTCATAAACTCTCTACCCCCTTATCCCCCTGATACCCATCCACCCGTCAGTGTCAAACACCCACCATGAAAGGGACCAGTCCCCTCCTCCTGTCCTCCTGAATGGCCTGTTTCAAAGTGTCTCCTCTCAGAGACAACTGCTCATCAGTGGGAAGAAACCTAATCTTCACCAGTGAGATCAGACCTGCTTTCTCTACAGAGGAGTGAGCCTGTAAAAGTATTTGCACATGATGTCATCATTTTATTTTGTCTAATTAGTAGAAAGATATTTCACATGCTGAAGCTACACTTACCTGGTCTGAGGCGTAGGCCACTAGTCTTGAATTCAGGATCGAGTCATCCACATCTTGGTCGATTTCAACACGAAGCTGCAAGATTTTGTCTTTTCTTGCAGCCAGCAGAGCGACCAGAGTGCTCTCACTGACCGTACTCTATCAGGAGTCAGGTAGGAGAGACAGATAATAAGCCCACAGTTATCATATACACTTTAGATTAAAACAAATAGATCAAAGTCTCTCAAACCTGTAGTATTCCTCCTCCTCTGCTGTCAGGATGGTGGTGCAGGAAGAAGGAGGGGAGCCCCAGAGCTTTACACAACCAGTCCATCACATTCATCTCCAGCTCTGTACAAGCAGGGCTGGAGGCCTGTTTAATCAAATGATATACTTTATTCTGCAGAGGTAGGAACCCTCAGAACAACAGACTATTTTAACCAAACTTCAGTCAAGACACAATATCATGGGGTGTAAACATTTTATGACATACACGATATAATGATAAAATACACTTAGTGATTTCTTGACGCCAAATTTTGACCCCAAAGAAAAGAAGTAGTCAATTTATTTTTTTACCTAATAAGATACATTTTTCATTCAGTGAGATTCAGACAGTACTGATGTATTTTGAACAATTCAAATTTTACAAAAAAAGGGAAGCAATCCTTTCAGAAACTGTCCCACGGAAATGATGCAATGTCACATAAATGTCTGTTGAAACCCATTCTGACCCCTACTTCCCCATGAGAGAAAGAATAAGCACCCACACACCCTCCAGAAGGACTTCAAAGGCTCCTGTTTAGCAATTGTAGTACACTACTACAATCTTATCTCCATTCACAAATATTGTTTATTGCCCTCCAAATGGATACATTATTACCCAGCAAAATATTGCAATACCATGCAGTTTTGCCTTTTCCCAACCATTCAGATAGTAAGACTCCATTGTTGTGATGTCCAAGCAACTTTAAAGAGATGTAGAGGCCTGTGGTGGCATGAGCCCCCAACCTGAAACCCTAACCCTCTAATGTGCCATACCATAAACTATGATTGACTATCTACCCGGTCAGGAGCTGGACTCAGGGACTCAGGGACTCCATTTTCCATGTCTGCACACATTCTGTATGCCACCCCTGAGGAAGTAAGTGCCCCTGCTGGGCCACCCTTGTAAAAAAGTATTCTGGACATACCCTTGTGTAGTGGAGAAAAGTGCAACTTGTCTCCTTACCCAGGTGAATCCAATACAGTTGATGGCATCAGCCAGCATGTCCCCGAGCATGGAGGGCCATGAAGTCAGACCTGGGAAGTAGGCGTGCATGTGAGGGCTCTGCCAGTGAACCATCTGGAGAAAAACAGAGGAGAAGATCATTTATTTTCCATAGTTTCAAACAACTGATTGTATTTTCTGTGACAGCATGGACTCACCCCAGGCATGATGACGTTCTCAATGTCCCTGAAGATGCTGTCCCAGCTCTCCGGCTCTGAGGGTGCGGTGTCAGGGAGAAGCTCCTTCATGTATCCGGGCTTCACATCTGGAATCACCTTCCTCTCCCTGATGGAGCTCAGGTACTGGGTGATGTAGTCCACCAGCTCCTTACCTGAGCAGAAAGTAACAGTATAAATGATATTCTTATTAAAATCTACCATTCATCTTTATTATGCCTCTTGTTTACTTCTCATTATCTGCAGAGAAATCATACAACACGTCCAGTCAACATTGTAAAAATAATCCTGTATTACCTCTACGGTTGTATTCCTCAGCCTGCATTTCTTTTAGATGAGACCTCTTGGAGTGAGATTGTTGTGCGTAACAGGTGGCTGCAGTGATGCTCTCTGTATTCAGAGACAGAGATCACAGGACTATATAGACTGTTTTGTGAAAGCACGCCCTAAACTGGTGACGCATTTGAACCAACAAATGCTTTTATTATCATTACAAATATTGATAGTGTTTTCTATTGACTTTGTATTTTATGCAACTATTTACCTTGCTGGTTATGCTTTATTTGCTGATGGCTTAGTGACAGGATTTTTAAAACAGCATAAGTGATAATAAACAACAATATTAAAAATCAATCTATTTGTTTATGGACCAAAAATATGTTGGTGTGTGCTTAATAACATGTAGGCTTATTCATTATAAACTGTGTGTTTCCATATTTTTCAGTTTGTTAATAAGTATATTAATTTTGTGACATTTGTTAAGCATATTTGCAAGATTTTACAGGAACTTTTCAATTTTTTAATATTCCACATGTTTTTTTTTACTACCAAGTACCCTTGTAAAAAGGAGAATTGAACATGTTTAATAATATTTTGTGGCATTTTATGCAATAACTCCAGGCAGTATGTGTTTATTTCTAACTAGTTGTTAAAAAGCCCATTGAAACATTAACGTGGCATTTTACTGTTGAAACTGGTTATAATATAGTGGAGCTATGTACATAAGATCATAAATAGAAAGACCCAGTGTGATTCAGGATAGCATGAGCTCAACACTGAACAATCTATTAGCAATCAGTTTCAGGATTAGGATGACGAGGGCAAACCCATTTATGTCACGGCTCATCCCTGCCTTTAAAACTCTGACAAAAGCCAAGGAATCACCTGGCCTGTTCACACACTGTCCTGTTTACTGTGCTTTGTGCACGGCATGTGTTCTTTGGATTTCTGAGGTAACCTGTGGTTGAAAGCAAATGTAACCATAATCCAAAAATGGAAAAAGCAGACACCAATGTCAAATCAGGAAGGCTATGTTGTGAAAGCCGTCATTTCATTCAGTGAAACTAACAAAGCACCAGAGGATGTTAAAGCAGTCATTTAAACCCCATTTTAAAACAGTATATTTATTTCCCATGAAATATAATCTAAAAATGTAATCTTCCTTTGATGTCCAACTTATAACCCCAATTCCTTTGAATCTGAGCAATAACTGCTGCACAGACTTTTGATCCTGCTGCAGGCAGGAAGCCCAACAGCAGGCAACAACTGGAGCAGTGATAAGTGTGTGTGGCATAATACACAGCAATAAGCAGAGCACACTGTGACTATTGTGCTCCCTGTGTGCCTTTACGTTGGGTGGTCTGAGCCTGATCAAAGCAAGTTTAATTGTACAACTGCAACTTGTGACATCAAAGTCAAAGTGCTTCCTGTTGGATCCTGTTTGGTTACTTTTATTCGAATAAGCTGATTTATTAGTATGATATCAGCCCATCACAAAGAAAACAGTGGTGTTGATCAATCAAACCAAAAGTCAGAAATAATTTGCAGACACAGGGTTTGGCTATTTATTTTGACACGAGTAAGTACACAAAGAACTATCTGTGAATGAAGGTGAAGATCATCTGTTGATTCAAAAAAATACAAGTACAATATATTCAGTTCAAATTAAGTGTTTCGCTTTAATGAACTTTTTGTTGCATGTTTTTCTTGCTGTTAGCTTCGTGCACAGTGACAGAGCAGCACTTACAATAGCCTCATTGCTGACACTGAGGTGCCTTTGAGCAAGGCCTTCAGCCCAAAACAGCTGCTGTGGAGCCTTTTAGCAGATAACAGGTCAGACAAGTTGTTCTCCCCCATCCCTATGTGTGTGAGTGTTAAAAGGGCAGACCTGAAAAAAACATCAACGCACCTTGCCTTTTATGTCTCTGATCCTACAGCATTTTGTTAACTCTAGATTTTGAAAAGGGGTTATAATTGATCTAATTTGTAAACTTAATAAACTATTGGCTTGAATTAACACAGGTAGAGTGGGGTTGCCTGATCCACTGTGTTGTTTTGACAATATTTTTGTATTTCCGGATCAAAATATCACTTCCTTTGGCCAGTTTTCATTCATCATTTACATATAAAATGCTTGTACCAAATGTAATGTAATGTATGTAATGCTAATGTACCAAACACTTCTTCTGTATGATGTTCAAACCCAAAGCAACAACCTTTGGGGAATCAATGTTTTGACGAATATATGACATGTTAATATCAATTCCTCTTCCTGTTCCACCATAACAAGAATGTGTTTAACAGACCAACACATTCTGTAATTTTTAAGACTTCATTCTTCATTGAACACAAGTATTTTTCATATATACCTTTCTATTTGAAAATATTTGTTCATGCTTTAATTTGTTTGGAAGATGAAACTCTAGATGTCCAGACTACTGTTTTTTCTGCTGCCGCTGTACAACCTGTTTCCATTATGCAAACAACTGACATAATTCACACATATAATGAAACATAATTGCACAATTGCATGCTGATTTGAGTAAATTTGGAGTAATGGAAAGACTCAAATATGTTCTTGTTTTTCTATATCTCTTGTCAGCCGTCCAATTCAGTTCAGACGACTTTATTAATCCCCGCAGGGCAATTCTGTTTACAGTTTACCCTGCCTTATTGCAACAATTTAAATAATTAGGGAACAAAAACAAACAAATGCAAACATTCACAAACATATAGAAAACCACATTCACATATCAGTGCCAACAGATCAGCAGGATCAGCGATAAATACAATGTCAATGATGCTTCAAGAAGATACACCTGAGACTCCAAATATGGCATAAGCCACAATTGGTTCCAGTGAACTTCTCAGCATTTAGCAGGCTGATAGCTGAAGGTATAAATGAGTTAGATAATCTCTTTGTTTTCCTTGGGGGTGCATAATAGTATTAGAAAGGTTCCTGTGGGAACATGACTGTATTTATCCACAGTACAGAGAGCAAACTAACTGGAAGATAGAAAATAGAGACAAGCGAAAAATACAAAGAAAAATATATTATAAAGCAAAATAACCCAAAATATTATAAACAGGAGAGTTGCAGTATCAGATTGACATTGTAGAAAAATCAATAGAGTTGCAAAAGTTGTGCAAGACTACAGTGCAATGCACTTGCATGTTAACAATGGGACATGAGAATGTGAGCATAACACATATCAGGAACAGATCTAACTGGTTTATGAACAATGCAAAGAATCTGAAATATCCAACACAACCTGTAATAGCATAAAGGTTCATATACACATAGATTATAATAAAGTGAGATATCATAAGAGATTTTAAAGGTTTTCTCAGATTGGCAGCATTAGCTACTGAGGTGGTAATCCATTTATCAGACCCCAGAGGGGGGCAGTGATACAACATGAAGGCATGCCAGCTACCACAGAGCAGCAGAGAAGAAGAAGAGGAGGAGGAACTGAGGGCGGAACAAGGAATCAGGAATCAGCTGTCAGAAGAAGAGTGTAAGCAACCCATCAGACTGAGGTAATTTATACATTAGTGTTATTTAATCAAACTAATGGCGCCTTTATATGTGTGTGCATTATTTTAAGACAGTATCTGTTTACTTGTTAATGTGATTATATCCGTGTGTGAAACAGCTCACTGAACCCAATGCTTAACTGCGTGAGCTGCTAACGGAGCTAGCTTTGCGGGCTAACTGGGAAAACAACAACAAGTTAGCTTTAAATTAATCTATAATGTTGAAGTAAAACTAGTGTTTGGTTTGTGCTCTAAGCTGAAATACGTTAACTTCGTTTTCATTAGCTGGCCAACACGTTTCCAGCTGACACGGATGTCTGTGGCTAACGTTAGCCAGTGAACTCTTACATGTTGTCAGTGTTGACATTTCCAGCTCGACTCAACAAGCTAACTCATGCTGACTGAAGAGCAGACATTCAGGGAAACAGTCTGCTGTGAATACATGAGAGCTAGTTGGATGTAACGTATCATTGACATGCCGTTTCTGACGTTCTTAGTTTCTGTTTCTCGCCATTTTTAAATGCTACATGACAGCTGAGACATTACTGATCAGATTAGAAACCTTACAGAGAGCAGTGGTGGACAAAGTACACAGCTTCATCACTTAAGTCAAAGTATAGATACTCCATTTCAAATATTACTCCAATACATGTGAAAGTTGTTCTGTCAGATTATTACTTGAGTTAAAGTACTGAAGTACTTGCTTTTAGAAATACTGAAGTACTTGCTTTTAGAAATACTGAAGTATTCAAAATACTTTTAAAAATATCTCAACACTTTGTATTTTCACAAAGCATGATGTCAGTCAAGAATACATAGAAGTACATTCTGTTACATCATGTTTATTTAGAAACCATTATTTGAAATCTCTAAAAACTTTATCATGGAATAAAAACAGACACTAAGTTGCTCCAAAAACAGACAACTTAGTTTGAAATGTTCATCAGGAATGAAACAAATGTTATGCAGCTCCAAACGCTCTCTCAGGTTGGACAGTGAATGTTTGTATGTTTGTGCAGAGTGGGAAACAGGGAGAACATTTCAAACCATACGTATCATTCTTCATTTCAAAACCTCTAACACGGGCTGAAGATATGCCCATGGGTGCTCAGGTGGAGAATTCAAATTCATGAGCTGACTTCAAAGCTAAAGTAGTGAGTAACTAGAGCACTGATAGACATGTAGTGGAGTCAAAAGTACAATAGTTGTCTTCTGAATGTAGTGGAGTTAAAGTAATACGTTTCCCCAAAAAATAATACTCAAGTAAAGTACAGATACTCAAAACATGTACTTAATTAAGTACAGTACCCAAGTAAATTTACTCTGTTACTGTCCACCACTGACAGTGACTTGGCAGAAGTTATTAGATAAAATGAAGCAGCGTGTGTTAACTTTGTTGTTTGTCACAAACATGTTTCCAGAGATGTCCAGAGCTTGTTTACAGCTCTGACTGCTGTTTCCCTGCTGTGAGCTCTGACTGTACACACCCGCGAAGATGCCTGCAGTGTCCACCGGGGTCAAGGACCTGTACCTGTCCACATCCCTGGGAGAACTCAATAAAAAGGCTGAAATTAAGCCTGACAAGACGAGTACCAGAAGGTAGGCTTTATGGTTACTGCCATATAGAGATGTGTTTAACTCAGCTCAACTCAACTTTATTTATAAAGCACTTTTCATACATATAAACATGCAGCCCAAAGTGCTTCACAGAATAACACAGAGACAGAAAACAACAGCAATGGTAAAATTCAAAAAGGCATTATCATGAATAAAAAACTTAAAAATAAAATAAAATCAACACAGTAAAATTAATGAAATAAGTAAGAGTGGAGATGAAAGTTAAAAATAAGGTAACGTTAACAAGATCAGATGAATATAGGGAATAAAATAGATAAATAAATAATTAAATAAGATGAATGAATGTTAAAGCAATGATTATAATACTGCAGTCCAGGGCAAAAAATAAATTACTCCAAATTAAAAGATAGGTTAAAAAGGTAAGTCTTAAGTTTACTTTTAAAAACACCCAGAGAGCTCGCCGTTTTAATGTCCAGAGGCAGAGAGTTCCAAAGCTTAGGGGCGTAAAAACAGAAAGCTCTCTCTCTTTGTGTGAGAGACACGAGGAACATTTAAAAGGGAAGCATTTGAGGACCTCAGTGATCGGGCTGGAACATTAAATGACAGGAGATCAGTGATGTATAGACTGAAGGAGTAAGGCTGTTAAGAGCTTTAAAAACAAATAAAATTACTTTAAAATCAATTCTAAAAGAAACTGCAGAGTTTTAAGAAGAGGGGTTATGCGATCAGTATTCTTTTTCCTTGTTTAACTCATTTACAAAACAAAAAATTATCATTCTGAATGATATAATATTTTCTCTACAAGTCAAAGTTTTTGTAACCTATATCGTACCCAATATGTCCACTCTTAGTAAGCTGGTTTTGAATGTGGTTGAGTTTAAGGTTCACTCTTATTTAATAAGTTTGTCATAAAAATTAACAGCTGCTGAGCCAGTGATTGTTTTGACCAACAGGAAAGGGTTTATGCCTTTACTTATAGGTCAGCTGAAGAGAGACATGAAATGTGGGGAATAGAGAGTTGGAGATGACATGTATATGTAAGCGCATTTAAACTGTCAGGCCAATGGCGCCCTAACAGGAAGGATTTTAGAAAAACCTGAGAAGGGGAAGTAGTATAAAGTTGCTCAAAAATGGAGATAGTCAAGTAAAGTACAAGAATCAAAGAGCTTTGGACAAGAGTAATTGTATGTATATGTTTACATTCCACCACTTTGATATGAAAACACCTGGCGATATCCCCCCAGTAGAGATCATGTGAAACCAGTAACTGACTTGTAGCTGAATTTAGCAAATTTGTCTCTTCTGTTCTTGTATAACTAAATGAGGTCAATGAGAAAGAGATTGGGACATCATGCAACATAGGTCTCCAGTAAAACTTGGGCTCAGAGCGTTGCAATCATGGCGAGCTAACGGTGTGTTTGTTTTTTCTTGATGTTTCAGCTATGTTCAGAGTGCCTGCAAAATCTTCAAGGCGGCAGAGGAGAGTCGTCTGGACAGAGATGAGGAGCGATCATATGTGCTGTACATGAAGTATTTAACAGTATATGACATCATCAAGAAGAGACCAGACTTCAAGCAGCAACCGGTATAATGAAAAACTAAAGTTCTAACTTTGGAATGTTTGTTTTATAAAGTGTGCTTATATGGAAGTACTTGTTTATCAGTTGAAATGTTACCACATTGAACTGAACTGATTTTGTTTTCTATTGTGATGTTTAAAGGAGTATTACATGACCATGCTTGGGCCAAACAGTTTTAAGAAAGCTATTGAAGAAGCTGAGAAGCTCTCTGAAAGCCTTAAACTCAGGTTGGAAGTTTCAGTTGTTTTGACCTATCATATAATACACAATCTACAAGAAAAGTCAGCAGAATATGAGTGTTTTTATTTTACTCAGCTGATCGTTTTAAACAGGTATGAGGAAGTTGAGGTTCGTAAACAACTTGAGGAGAAGGAGAAGCAAGAGGAGAAGAAAAAGAGGGAGGAAATAACGGAAAAGGATAGCGGTCGAGGGTCTCCTAAATCATCAGCTGCAAACAAGAAGGACAGCAAAAAGGTAAATATTTCAAGAGACGGCTCAGTGGGTAGAGTCGGTCATCTATCAATTAGGAGGTTGGCGGTTCGATCCCAGCTCCGGGGGTCACATGCTGAAGTGTCCTTCAGTGAGTGAAAGGGTGAGTGCGACGAGTTGAGTGAAAGCACTTTGAGTGGTCAGAAAGGCTAGATAAGCCCAGTGTACACAGTGTTCCAAATTATTATGCAAGTTCAATTATCTAAAAAATATGTTAACAGTCATTTTCAATTTGGTTAGGAAGTCAGATAGTGAATGCATTTCCTCAAATGTGTGGTTAGAATTATGCTTTTCAAAGCAAGTTGGCTGTATTTTCAGATAAATGCAGAATCTGCAGAAACGAGTGCCAAATTATTATGCAAGTTGGTGATAAGAGCATATAACTTCTGAAAAAAATAAACTAGGCACATTTAAAACATCTTATTTATTGAAAATAAAAATATTTACTACAAATGTATTCAAACTTCAACAAAAGAACCCTGTATAATAAAGCTGCTAATGTCTTTGAAACATTTTAAATCTAAAGTGTTTCTCTAATGTCCAATATAACCTCCTTTTCTTTCAGTGAGGGTCAGAGGTCACTGTAAACTGATACAGTTTCTGATGACTTCTCTGCTGACACTGTGAGCTGTACCTTGTATGGCTTTCCAAAGATGCTCTTTGAGCTGTATTTCTTGCCATTACTGTAAATTATCTTCTTTATTATTGACCACAAGTTCTCAGTCGGGTTTGATGGGGTGAGCAGAAAGGCCAGTTCATGAGGCAATCATCTAAACGTCTTCACATAACGTGAGGCATGTGATGGTGCATTGTCATTAGGGTTGCAAAATTCCGGGAATTTTCAAAGTTGGAAACTTTCCATGGGAATTAATGGAAACGTATGGGAATGAATGGGAATAAACCAGGAATTGATTAAATTGAAGGTTGGCTCTTAATAGGGAACTTAAATATAGTTGGGGAAAATATATTTTATCATAATCCTGACTTAAACAACCAGATTTCATGCAGGTACAGTTGAATATCTATGCTTTTCCTCAATCACATGCACATAGCACACTGATTACTGCAGGCATAGATTGTAAATAAATAAAAATAGACTAAATGGATAAATAAATAAATAAATAAATAAATAAATAAATAAATAAATAAATAAATAAATGTAAATAGACTGCAGGGCTATTGAGACCACGCCCCCTACATGCACTGTGCATTCCTCCATCACATGCACACATGATTTCTAGAATCCTGCAGAGGCTAGGTTTGACAAGCTTGAGAGAAGATGCTTCTTTATTTAACATTTTGGGACTTTGTTGGGATTGCATCTTTGTTCATTTTTGAATGGGTTGGGTAGGGGGGGATGAGTAATATTTAACACAACACTCATGTTTTTGTTCTTCAATGAAAGAATTGATCGTTCAATAAAATATTTAACACTTGATAAAGTTCTTCTAACAAATAAATCTGTTTTAATTGTATTATTTTGGATGGATGTCTGCTTATAACAAAACAAAATATTTATGCTTGGATATGATACCTTTCCATTAAATTACCCTCAATTCCCAGTTCATTCCCATAATTCCCATGGAAAGTTTCCAATTTGGAATATTTCCAAAATTCCCCAGCTTAACTTCCCATGGAAATTTACCGGAAACTTTCCAGATATTTACCAAAAATGTTCCACCCCTTTGCAACCCATTTGTCATGCATGAACACTAGCATCTTCTTGTAGCAGCATGGCCACTTGAAATCCAATCAGATGTCCACCCATCTGGTCCATCTAGGGTTGCCCGGCTCTCATCAGTGAATACAATTTTGGAGAAGTCAGACTTCATGTATTGTTTAGCCTATTCCAGTCGTTTTTCATGTTTATTTTCTTCAGTGGAGGTCTTTTCTCTGCCTTTTGGACCTTTGCCATTGGTCTTAGCGTCCTACATGGAGTAGACCTGGGTACATCATCGAACCCCACAGCTTCAGAAATGGCCTCATTTGTAGCTAAGGTTCTTTTAGCAACCTCTTGTTTGTTTTTTTGACAGTTCTTGACTTGATAATGTTCAACAGGCTTTTCTCCTCTGGGTTTTCTCCCATCCTGACTATTTGAAAGTATCTTTTTATGGTTTTATGGTCACGCAGTCAAACCTGGCTATATCATTGGTGGATTCCCTCTTACTCAGACTCTTGACAGTTTGACTCTTTTCCTCTTCGGTCTGGTCACTTTTCTTGCCTGTGGACAAATTTGAATAGTATTTGCATAATAATGTGGCACACCTATATACACGAAGTCTGTGATAAAGAATATCAGAAAGCTTTGTAGATTCAAACAAAAATGTTTTTGTTAAAGCACAAGGCCTTAAATACATCAGACTAAAACACTATTTCTTTCTGAATAGCAGCCTTCCAGATGTCCACGAAAAGGTTACCTGCATAATAATTTGGAACAAGGTGTAAGTCCAAGTCCAAATGACCAATAAACTGAAGAGTGCAGATTCAATGTCCCCAAGGCGCAATTTGGTTTGCATTTAACAGACTGTAGCAGTGAACATCAACGGTGCAGACTTAGCTGCATTTAGCAGAACAAACTTGTTGGAGTACAGTATTCATAAGTCAGTTCAAATGAGTGTATGATTACCTGGATATAAAATAATTTTGTTTTGTTATCTTAGAATGAACCTTTTGTATCTATACAGCGGATCCTCTTCCACTGAGGCTGTTAGTTTCTAAAGTAGCACAGAATGGACAAACTAGTAAAGGCCACATGCATTTTTGTATGCAGTAAGTTGCCATCTAAAATGCGCTGATTGGAAGATAAAGAAGAAGAAGACGAAGAGAGCGGTTGTTTTGCTTAATAGCAACAGAATTTTTATTGATAGGATGGAGGATCATCCTTGTCATGCATGACGGCAGCTTCTTGTCCTCGAAGGCCTCTATCCCTTGTGAAGCTTCCCCAACGGGAGGGTTGAACATGGAGCTTTTCAGTCTAGAATCTTAACGCCAGATATCTCCAGATATTCCCATTTCTACACCCTGTACCTTTTAAAATACAGTAACAGCTTAGAAAGCAGGACATCACTAATCCCAAATTAAATCCTGTTTTGTTTAAAATTGTTATTTTACATGGACGATAGCTGAATCAAAGACATGTACACAAGTTATTTGAGCTTCTTCTTGTGTCTTTCTTTTTCAGGTGAAAGGAGAACAGAATGAATTGAAGAATGCAACCTCAAAAGGTGAGCAGGTGAACGTAATGAAAGAAGTCTGAAAAAAACGTCTAGTTCATTCTACCACATTAGTAAAAAGTTGTTCTCTCAAAGTAGAACTCTGCAGTTTTTACATGTCCTTCTCTCGTTTGGTTACTTCTTATAACAGCTGCGGGGCCAGCTGGTGGGATCACAGCAGAGAAACTTTTCCACATGATAAAGGACCAGACAATCACAACGATTGTCATGGATGCCCGCAGCCACAGGGACTTCGAGGAGTCTCACATTCAGGTCCCAACTCAGACCTGCATCTCTGTGCCTGAGGAGGCCATTAGCCCAGGGTGAGAAGGGTTAGGAAGCAAAGGAGGACCTGGATGTTCCATCAGACACTGAATGTGTAATTACATCTGATTTCTTTTACTCCTAAAACTGACCTCTTGTCTCGGCTTTTCAGTATCACTGTGAATCAGATCGAGGCAAAGCTCCCAGAGGTGTCCAAAGAGCATTGGAGGCGGCGGGGATTAGTGGATTATATAGTCCTGCTGGACTGGTTCAGCTCTGTGACAGATCTTAAACTTGGCACCACCTTACAGAGCCTAAAAGATGCCCTCTTCAAGGTAACACTGTGAGGAGGCTGGCTTTCTGTGAACCTGCATATGCATGACTTTTACTTTGAGGAGCAATAACACATTGACTCTCTCCGCAGTGGGACAGCATCACTATCCTGCGTAGTGAACCGCTGGTGCTGGAGGGAGGCTATGAGAATTGGCTTTTGTTTTACCCCATGTTCACTACCAATGCCAAAGTCAGACCCCCTAGACAGACCTGCATCAACACCTTCCCTCAGTGTGAGTATCACCAGTACAGAAATAATGTGACAGCTTTACCTATCAGTCTGGTGGGGTTTGTGTCAGTGTAGTTGTTCTTATTTTATCACTTTAGCACTCAGTGGTGTTGAAAAGTGAAGCCAATACACAAGTGCACAATACTGCCGAGTCATGAGAGTCCACCAGAGACTGGCTCCAAAAACCAAGGAAGGCCCATTAACTGACCCCAACCCTAACCCTGTTCTCCTTATGTCTTTTACAGTGAACTTCAGTTATCCATCTCTAGAAGAACCAAAACCTCCGACGCCACCTCCACCAGAGCCTGAGGTTGAACCTGAGCCTCAGGAACCCTCAGCTCCTGTGCTGGTGAATGGGGTCACACCAGCAGAACCTCCCACATCTAAAACCTCCATGATTGCTGACAGGTTGCCGGACACTGTTGATTCCCACGTCATAGGCACTACTAACTCCGGGTTAGACCTTAATAAAGGTCCCGCAACAGGCAACTCCAGCCAATCACCCACAACTGCCAAGGCCTTCCCACAGGTGTGGTATCCAACCAGATAGGTATTAGAGTTTTGGCGATTATAAAAGATGATGTGTTTTTGATTCTTATGTTCTCCTCTCCAGTTTGACCGAACTAAGAAACCCTCTGTCCGGGTTTCTGATGAGCCAAAACCCAGCCAGAACGGTTCAGCAAAGGATCCCACCCAGAACGGCCCCGTGATCCCTGACCGCTCAGTCAAACCCCCCTACGACACCAGCTCTTCTCTCTCCAAAGAAGAGCAGAGTCAGATTCACTCCGAGGCAGTGGCTGGGATGGAGAAGGCGAGACTTGAGCAGGAGAAACGCAGCCAGGAGCGTAGATTAGAAGAAGAGAAGCGGGACAAGGAGTCGAAAGAGAGGCTAGAAAAGGAGGAACGTGAGAAGAAAAAGAAGGACGAAGAGGAGAAGGGACCCCAGGACAAAAAGAGACTGGAAAGACAGAAGGCTGAGGAAGAGGAGGACAAACGGAGCAGAGTGTGGGAGGAGAAGGAGAGGAGGGGGAAAGAGCAGAACTCTGATGCACCCTCAAAGAGTATGTCACTGGACTCCCCTGCTCCCAACCATGTTGTAAGTGAAATCAAGGTGAGGGTCAATGTTTGAAGCGAGTACACTCCCCAAACTGTTTGGTGCTAAGTGTTGTAGCTCGTTGCATAAAGAGAACTTGAGAAGTAAAGGATCTTTTGTGTGGCTCTTTTGCTGCTTGGATGTCATTTGGGACAACCAAATCACTAAATTCATAAATGTTTTCTGTCTCATGTAAAATACTGGAGTTATTATGTTGTAGACGTTCTCAGTTTTCTATAAAGATCCAACAGAGTTCATGTACATGGATGTTTAGTTTCTGTGTCTTACTGGTTGACAGATGTTAGACAAGTCCGTGGCATTAGGCTTAAAGAAAAAAAGCTTTGAATGAAACGTTCTTAGGAATGTTTTTTGTGTGTCCTCCACAGAGGGAGCCTCTCACCCGAGCAAGGAGCGAGGAAATGGGTAGGAGCGTTCCAGGCCTTCCAGACGGTTGGATGAAGGTAACTGATGTTATAAAACTGTCTTCTGTTTGGAAGTAGTGTTAATGAAAGTTCAATAAAGATGTCAAGAGACAAACTGTTATTTCTCCTTTTCACCCACTGTTCTATCTCCTCCCATATTCCCCCTCCATTTCTGGATAGTTCCTTGACACAGTCACAGGAACGTACCGGTACTATCATTCCCCGACCAACCGAGTCCACCTGTACCCTCCTGAGGTCACTGTTCCCCAAACCCCACCTTCCACACCACCCACAACAGTCAAACAGAAGCCACAACAACCAGCTGAGCCTGAAGCCAACCCTGAGCGAGAGCGGGAGCAGTCTAAACTGAAACGCTCGTATTCCTCTCCCGACATTAGCCAGGACCTGAGAGAGGAGGCACTGAAGAAAGCTGTCGCCCAGACTGCTGCTCCTGTCATACCCACCATCAACAGAGAAACCAAGTAAGGAACCCTGAAGATGACCCGTCTGTCTGTCTGTCTTTTACAAAACATGTTCAAAATTCCCCCGTTCACACTCCCATTCATACTCCAACATGTAGACACAGCAGGTGCAGCCTTAGGGAGCAATTTGAAGTCCAGTATCTTGCCCAAGGATATTTTAACACCTAGACAGAAGGAGCAGAAAATCAAACTGCCAACTTTCCCTCAGTAGTTCTGCTCCCTGGAGAGTGGAGACATAATTTGACACGCAGTTTAATAAGTCTTTGTCTGCTGGCTAAGCCTCCAGTCATTTCCAGGACATATTGTGCTCTGTCCAGCAGCTGCATGTACACTTCAGATCAGCTTAAGCCTCTGTTTGATCAAGAAAAAGCTCATTCTTTTGTATGAAACATGACCGGACAGGACAAGATGGTGTGAAAACAGTTAGCTGAGCTGCCCTGTATCCTCTTTGATTTAAAAGACGTTGTAGTTGTTTTAGTCTTTTCTCTTGTTCCAGTCTTAATATGTTCTTTTGTCTCTCAGACCTCCCCCTGTTAAAGTCTACACTAAAGGTGAGATTGTGAGGCCTTCAGCTGCCAAAATCCGCAACCTGAATCCTACATTTGGAGGCCTGGGTGCATCTCTGACTGGCCTTCGTAACATGGGAAACACATGCTACATGAACTCCATCTTACAGTGTCTGTGCAACACTCCTGCCTTGTCTGAGTACTTCAACAACAATATGTACATGGAGGACATCAACAGGTCAGAGATTAAGTCCGTGGACGTAGCTACCATTGAGTATCTTTTACGAGAATCATTTTAAATGTCTCTGTTCGGTTTCTCTGACAGGTACAACATACTTGGCCATAAAGGGGAAGTAGCGGAGGAGTTTGGTGTGATCATGAAGGCTCTGTGGGCCGGTTTGTACAAGTGCATCAGCCCGCGGGACTTCAAGGTCACCATAGGAAAGATCAATGATCAGTTTGCTGGCTATGACCAGCAAGACTCCCAGGAGCTGCTGCTGTTCCTCATGGACGGACTCCATGAAGACCTCAACAAGGTAAGAAGCAAACTTGTTTCATGATACTCTACGACTTGCATTCAGATGCATTCAGATTCAGATAGGGTATTTACAGAGAAACATTGACGCATAAATATCCTCCTCCTGATTAAATATTGAGGGAATAAATAATAAGTAATTTATTTGTTTCAACCATGGCTTCTAAGGCGTCTACTACACCCCTGTATGTTGTTGCACATTTGCCTGTTTACAATAAAAACATAGTTTCATTTTCCTTCTTTCTGTTTTTCACCGGGTTTCATTTTGATGGGAAATTAGAGAGTAAGTAAATAGCTGTGTGTCCTTGGTCCTCCTGCAGCAGTGTGAGTGTGGAGTGTCTGCATCTGTCTGATCTGATACTCTTGTCAGAACCTCTGTGCATGTAGACCCAAGACATGCCTTCATTGCCTGTACAGACTGATTTTACTGGATTCATGTACATTTGAATTGGGGGGAAAGGACAAGTTAGATCTGAAAAACAAAACATGGGAAAAGATCATTTCAAAGCTTGGTCTCTTTTTTTCTATTTTAAACTGGCTGAAACATCAGACACCAGATCGTTTCTCAAACTACTGAAGGCTGCCACAGAAGCTCTTTAGATTTCGTCTCCCCCTGGGGTAGACTAGAGGTCGTGCATTCAGAGCACTTACCTCATCAAGCTATTCACTCTCTCAAATTGAAAGGATGACATACATTTCTCACGGCACATTTTCCATCTCATCACATCCCTTCTGTGTGATGTTAAGACCTGTCTGCCATCAGACTGGCCCAGTCCCAGTCTACTTTAACCCTCCAGGCTAGCTGATAAATCAATCAGTGTCACTGATATTTGATATTGATTAGCAAGTCTTACCCTTCCTTTCATATCTTCCTGCCTCTCATACCGAAAGTGAATTGGCTGAGCTGCATGTTAATGAAACTGAAAGTTTGTATCACTTGTATATTGAGTATTTTTTATTTACTGTTATACTATAAATGTAACCATGAGGATATATTGGAACCTCGAAGGCAGGTTTTTCTAACTCTTAAAGGTGCAGTTGTAACCAGTCATGTTGTTTTCTGTGTCAGGCGGACAACAGGAAGCGATACAAGGAGGAGGAAATCGACCATCTGGACGATCAGACTGGAGCCGACCTGGCCTGGAGCAAACACAAGCTGCTGAACGAATCCATTATTGTAGCGCTGTTCCAGGGTCAGTTCAAGTCCACTGTGCAGTGTCTCACCTGCCATCGCAAGTCACGGACGTTTGAGACCTTTATGTACCTGTCACTGCCTCTGGCCTCCACCAGCAAGTGCTCCCTGCAGGTCAGTGAGATATTAGTGCTGGCTGTGCAGTTTCCTTTACGTTACTTAAATAACATCAGAGTTCACTTTAACTTTCACTTTGCCCTACTCACTGATTAAGGCTCTACTTTTAGAGACAATAGGTTCAATAGGATCTTTGAACAATTATTTTGATGTCTAACACATACCCAAAATGTTTGCTGCTTTTTGGCAGGATTGTCTGAGGCTGTTTTCCAAGGAGGAGAAGCTGACCGACAACAACAAGGTGTTCTGCAGACACTGCAAGGCCCACAGAGACTCCACCAAGAAACTGGAGATCTGGAAAGTTCCACCTATTCTCCTGGTGCACCTTAAACGGTCTGTAGCGACGCTTGAATTTGAAACAATAGTTTCACATGTGTAGTGTTTGGGATGAAAGATTCAGTTATGTGGAGCTGATATTTTGAGCATATTGTTGTGTAATCACGTTGACACTTTTTTATTTTATTGTAATCATTTCTGCAGATTCTCCTATGAGGGCAGATGGAAGCAGAAGCTGCAGACGACTGTAGATTTCCCTTTAGACTGTCTGGACCTGACCCAGTATGTCATTGGACCCAGACCGACCCTGAAGAGATACAGCCTTTTTGGAGTGTCTGTAAGTAGAAATGATTCTTTTTTGTAGCTCTGAGACTTTTCTGAGATAAGCTCCTGTAATTATTTATTAATTATTATATTAAATATTAGGATGCTGTCTAAAATGTTGTTTTAAAGAAGATTTTGATAGTTTGAAAATCATTGAAAGCCTAAATGTTATTGAAAATAAGCAAAGACAACATAAAAAAAAGGTTAAAAAAAGAAACATTTTATATAAAATCTGATACCAGCAACATGTTTCAAAACTGTCAGGACAGGGACAACAAAACACAGTGAAATGCTAAAATAAACACATGGAGGTACATCTGCTGACTAATTTGGTTAATGTAAAACAGGTTTGTAACATGACTGGTTATACAAAGAGCTTTCCAGAGAGGCTGAGTCTCTCAGAGGTAAAGATTATAAGAGGTTCTCCATTCTGTTAGAGACGGGGTGAGGAAATGGTTCAACAATTTCAGAACAATGTTGTTAATGAGTTTAAAATGGCAAAACTTGAGATTTCATCATCTACAGTACATCCAGTATCATTATAAGATTCATAGAATCATAAGAACTCTGTACAAAAGTGACAAATTAATACTGGATGGCTGTGATCATTGAGCACACAGGCGTCACTGCATTAACAATAGTCATGAATCTGTAGTGTAAATCACTGCATGGGCTCAATATCCTTTCCAAAAACCAGTCTATGAACACAGTTTGTTGCTGCCTTCACAAATTCAAGGTAAAACTGTACCAAGCAAAGTGAAAACCATATATAAACATGACCTAGAAAGGCTAGTTTGGGCTTTTTGAAGTGGGGCTGTATGTGGTAAATATTACTACATACAGTGGATAAAAGTCAGAGCTGTTCTTGTTTAATGAAGCTGGTTGGGGTTCTTACAGGGTTGCTAAGCTATGTACTTCTATGAAGCTGTTTCCATAATAATGTTGTTTCTGTGACTTGTTGTCTCCTTTAATAACTGATGACTCAAACAGCTGTTCTGATACTGCGTGCTGCATGGGGAAGTATACAAACATAGCACCTGTCTGACGTCAAGTTGATGTAAATCACAAATATGGTCCCATAGTGTTTAGTGTATACATGCTTGTAATATAGTTTACAACTGAAATGATTTTTTTTAAATGTAGGACTGTTTTTAAGTCACTGAAGCTTATGGGACGTGTGATACCATCTGAAGCCGTACATGACTTTTGTGTAGGAACTCTGGCTGGCTTCTGTAGTGACTGGTATATACTGTACGTTGTACACCAGTTCAAAACTTTGAATACTTTTTGTTTTCTTTTGGGTTTTATTTTGAAGAAAGGGGTGTGTAGCAAAAAACTTTTAAACAAGAAAGCTTTGCTAATTAGAAGTAGTAACCAGTGCTGTGCTGACGAGTATCTGTCTATTAAAAAGGCCTTCTTTTCTTCCTCTGCCAGAACCACTATGGCGGTTTGGATGGTGGCCATTACACCGCCTACTGTAAGAACTCCCCCAAACAGCGCTGGTACAAGTTTGACGACCACGAGGTGACTGATATCTCCACCTCCACTGTCAAGTCCTCCGCAGCCTACATCCTGTTTTACTCCAGCCTGTGATGGGACTGTAGGACACGGAAAGAGAACACTACACCAGGGGCAGCGACGCTCAAGCCTAGAGGTTGTTTTTCTCCCCCCTCTTTTTTAAAAGCCCAGCTCTGAGGATCTGGTGTACGTAGCTGTGGGTTCAGCAGCTATGTATGTGCACGCGAGGACGTACTATAGCGCGTGGCATAGAGATCCCCCTCTGTGGTGGATCGGAGAACGGTGCAATGCTTCAGCTACTAGAAGACTGTATACCTGTTAAGAAATGCTGTCTGCTCATTTTACTGATGTAGTCTTGAGACTAATCAGATGCTCCTTTAACTTCTATACCATGATGGTTCTGTTGTAGGGCGGACAGCTGGTTCAGATGCTCTTCACTCTGTTGCACTCCGCAAACGCAGAACTGATTTTCAGCTTTCCTGTACTGTGCAGACACAAGATTAAGATGGCATGTAAATACTTACCAATGCTAATGTTGCACATTCAGACATGTATATACTGGAGGGCAAAGTGTTTCTCTGTTAAGTGACCAAATTTTTTTTCCTTCAAAGTAGCAGCCATCATAGCGTCATCATACTCTTAAAAAGTAACCACATGATTTTGGGGTTGAGCTCTTCGACCCTCTGATGTTTAACATGATGTTAAAGATGGTAGAGACTGTGATTGTTGAAACTTTGCATTCTTTAAAGAGAAGAGGGAACTGGGATGGTTGCTTGTTCATAGATACGCCTCATTGTTGCACTCACACAATATGCAATCAAGTTATGTTGTTTATGTGGATCACATTGTTTAACAGCAGACATTAATCCTCGACTCAGAATGCTTTAAACGATACCGATGCTGTGATCTTGTCTTTCTCCTCTCTCTGAGCAGAGACAGAAAAACCTGCTTCTAAAATCTTTGTTATGAGATTTTCTCTCAGTTTAACATGCTTAAATCTTAACATTAATATACTCATACAAAGGAAGTATTTAGAGGAACACTTACTGGGATTACTTGGCATCTTTCTAGGCTCTAACTAGTGATTGTGGATTTGAAGGAACGGGTTTCTAACTGCTGAAATTCAGATTTCTGTGACTAATCTTATTTCTGTGTTTCATATTGACCCGGTAGTATAAGAATATGTGACGAATTGACCTTACTCACTTACACTGGTGTGTTCGCATCAACATTTGCTGCCTGAATGACTGACTGACCCACCGGCTGACTGACTGACATAAGCAAGCACAACATATACTGATATTTTCTCTGAATGGACCAGAGACATGAGCTGGCAGGATTTGACTCTCTTCTTCTTGATTACAGTTTTATTGCCTAGCATGAGATCATAATCTGTTTTCTTTTTACTTGTAAATGTTGATTTTATTTCTTAATGCTCTATACAATAATTTGTTTCAGATATAACGATTATAATAACCTCAAACCGCTCATATGACTATTTATTAAAAGTGCTACAAATTAGCATGTGTGTTTCTGTATGAATGACTGCTCACATTGTCCCAACAGGATGGATGAGACCTTTCCTGTAGCTTCTCTGAATCCTTGATTCCTGATGATGTAGGGTAACAAACAGCTCCTGACAGAAGAAGTCACACAGACACGTTAGGGTTGGATCTTTGCATTTATTTGGAGTAAAGAAGGTTTTTGTATTCCTGATCAGTAAGTTATCTGATCAGGAATCAAAATGCTCCAAAAGAGTACTCCGTCATTCACTGTTGGACATCTACAACATGGTTTGACTCAGGAAGTTGAAGCTCAGTCTCCTCTTGGTTTTGGTATGCTGGTTAAAAAGCTCACAGTCCACTGATCTTTGGTTTTTGAAATGGTTTACGGCTGTAGAGCAGCATGTAGGCATTAGGAGATTGAACATGGCTGTCCTGAACCTCTCTGACCGCTGAGTCGTCAAAGCAGTGCCAGGTCCGAGTCAGGGAGCTGTGACACACAGCGGTGTAGTGACCCATGTTCAGATGACCTGAATGGTTCTGGAGAAGAGAAGAGTTATGAACCCCGGACAGACAAAATAAGGGAATAAGTTACGAGGTGGAAAATGATAAATCTGCTCTCAGTTAAGGCAAAGATACAATATTTGTATGAATTTATTTTTATATATTCTTGTTTTGCAGATTTTTTTTTTAAATTGCAGCCATTATCTAGAAATAAAATCTCCTGTAAACTTTAGTTAACATCACAACATCATTTGATAACCACTGATAATCAGTCTGTCTTTATATAGCGCCAAATCACAACTGTTATCTCAAGATGCTTTACAAACAGAGCAGGTCTTGACCATACTCTATGTTGTATTATTAACAAAGACCAAACATTAAGACAGGGTAAGACTCAGTCTGATCTCATCTTAATCCACTATGAGCAGAGCACTTTGCAGCATTTAGCAAGTTACAGTGGCAAAAATGTCCTTTTAACAGGCAGAAACCTCGAGCAGAACCAGACCGAGTTTGGGTTGGAAGATACCATGACACAGCTGCAGCAACTTGTTGCCATTCCTAGGTGTGAAGCTGTCTTTTAAAATAGGCGAAATTAGAATGAGGCCGATTAAACAAAACAAAACAATAATGTTGCAGACTCTGCTGACTCTGCTGACTCTGCAGACTCGCGTCATTATGGCTGCTGTCAAGCAATGCTGTGGAATTGTGGGAATGCTTCTATCACTAGATTTCACGTGATGTGACCTGAATACAAACGGTAAGACTTAATACCTTTTCTAGAGCTTTTCAAAGCTTCATTTGAACAGAAATCCAAAAGTCTGTTGCAGTAATATTTTACTGAGCCAACATAGTTTATTAAAAGAATGATCTGTCAGTTTCAGAAATGTTGTTTCTCATTTGTTATCATTAAAAATGTTGTATTTTATTAAATGCAAACAAGACTTGATATCAGCATTATATTTCTGTCATCAGCCTCCCAGCTCTCTAATTATCGGCCATCATCAATCGACCACCCATTACAAAGATTCAACAGTTATTTAGTTTAAGGTTAAAGGGTTCCTTTCTGTGTACTCACCACGACAGCATATAGGTGGTATGAGGAATATGTGATGTTCTGCAGTGAGCTGCATAGAAATGGGTTGAGGTCCAGCTTCATAGAGAACAGAACATTATTCTTCAGTTTCACCTGGTTCTTCCCCTTACAGCCAAACCTGCAGAGATTGGAATGATTACATTGATTTTACATGATAGTAGGCGGCATCCAACTAAAAACAGCCACCACACGTACTCTATGATAAATCTATAGGTAGATCTTCATAACAGAGTACTTTGCCCATGTTTGCTAATAAACAATGCATGACTCTGGTTGAGTTAGTAAGTGGCTAAATATGACTGACTTTGGTCTAGGCTCTGTGCATCCACAAGGCACTGTTAGTTTGAGTACTCAACAACAGTCATACTGCAAGAACTGTATGACTGAGTTAAATCATCCACTGTCAGAGTTTTGAATGCACAAAAAATAAGCATGTGCAGGACATATGAAGGCAAATAGAGGTGTATAACTATGAGCATGGTCATTATGTGATTTAGAGCTCTTTAACAAGCAAGAGGATCTCAGGGTGTGAGTGTTTGTCCGTCTTGATTTAAATGTGTTCAAGTCTCATATTGCAAAGTCAACCTTTACAGATACTGAGACATTTATTACCCACCGTTTCAGATGTAACATGAGGATCTCAGGAGGTTTGTCCAAACACGTCAGCACTGTAGTTTCTCTCCTGAGACCACACACTGAACACAGCATCTGCTCTCCACCAGTCAGGACAGTCTGCTCAAAGAACAGCGCCAGGCAGTCCTGCACCGCACAGACACAGAACAAGATGACCCAGAACTAAACTCAATCAGGAGGAGGTTTTAAAATAAAGCCAAAGTGAGACCCGGTGTACCTGAATGGAGCACTTAATGCTGCCTGTTGGTATTGGTAGTGACAGAACAGTGAAGGTCTGTGTGCTGTGAGCCTCGTGGTCACAGTGCATGCACAGGGTCATGTAGCTCAGCTGGCCCTCAAACAGATGAGAAACGATGGTGGACTCCCCTGCTGCTGTGGCGTTGTTTCTATTCTGGACTTGTCTTTGCTGTTTAATCTGGCGCTTCGACACCTTGTAAACACACACACACACACACACACACACACACACACACACACACACACACACACACACACACACACACACACACACACACACACACACACACACACACACACACACACACACACTGAGTCTCTCTGTAGGTGTGGTGATTTGCATAAAGATATATGAAAGATGTTGCTGTACCAACCTTTTTGAGGTCTTCATGAAGCGCATTGAGCAGAAAAAGCAGCAGCTCCTGGGCGTCCTGCTGGGAGTAGTTGTTGAACTGGGGGAGGATGGAGGTCAGCACAGATCTGGCCTCTACAGGTGAACAGCGGGAGCTCCTTCCTAACCACATCTCCTGCAGCAGGCGCACAAACACTTCAGCCATCCGGCACTTCGATCTGCATGAGGAGAGGCTAATCAGCTGGAGAAACATGGCTGTCTTCATTAAAGTGAGACAGACGGACAGATTAGTGTGTGGTCTTACCGTGCCAGCTCTTTGCGTGTGTCCTGATTAAGGAGGTTCTCCACAAGGGGCACAGTGGAGCACAGACACTGCAGTACAGCGTTCAGATAGCAGGAGTTCCCTGAGTTGTCCAAACCACAAACTCCTGGTCTGTTCAGCCTCTGCAGCCTCACTGGAGAGCTGCTGCCTGGTTTCTCTCTTTCCATCCGGGCAGAGCTGCTCGTATTTATCCTGAGAGACCAGTGACAGAACAGAAATAAAAAACTCTCTCATTCCTCTGCCAGTTTTTATTCCATAACACCCCAAAAACATTAAATAACATGCTCCATTTAATAATTCAATTCAGGAGTTCCAGTTTGGTTGCTCCCTCTGTTTGTTACAGGTCCTGTATACTTGAAACTGTTGTTCCCCTTGATGGTAAGGCATATGACTTGTCACACCATGCCAACCTCAGGACGTCCCATACACCCAAGTAACTGGCCTGCAGTCGGTTGCCACCCATTTAACAATTGCTGTGGTTAACTTCTTTGATTTAGTTCATCCATGTGTCTGGTGATTCGGGCACCCTTAAACAGTGCCCTGCCAGCTTTTGTGAAGCTGTTGCCGGCTGACATCAGTCTGATCAGCTGCACCTGAATGCTTCACTCGTACCTTGAGGCTAGAAGTCAAGAAACCTTAGTGATACTTTAATTTCTGTTTTACACAAAGTGCACATTGACTTTCCACTTGTCAACTGAGTCACTGCCGTCTGGGAGTTTTTTTTAAAGTGAAATGTGCCATTCATAAGTGCAGTGGTGTTGTTATTTTTCATTATGGCAGCAAAAAGAGCAGCAGCTTAACTACTGTGCACTGAATGGGACATTAAAGTGTGTTATTGTGTTAATTTCAGACCTTCATCATATAACAAATCACACATCATTGCTGTCTGCATGCTCTGGGCTTCTGTGGTTATTGGCTGAACGAATAATCAATTAATTTCAAATGAAACCTAAAAATGATCATTATGGGAAATATGAATAGTTGCAGCCATAGTTGTAGTGTAAAAATACATAATACACTCTTATCTTCTTAGTCTTCCCTGCCTATTTTACTTTAAATTCTAACATTACTAATACTATTATGTTTTAATTGAGATTTTTTAACAACAACATGAATTGTTTTTTATTAAAAGGAACCAGAAATGCTCAGAGAAACTTAAACAGTCACTTTAAATTGAATTCTGCTGAAGTTAGCTGAAGCATTTTACCATTTGCCTCCATTCAAACACTTTTAAGAACACAAAGTGATCTCTGTTTTTGCCTCTCGTTACATTTTATTATTTTATTTTTTTCCAGTTGCTTGTTTTGTAAAGGCTGGTAATGGTTGGTAACAAACAGTCAGACTAACCTTTGCTTGGACAGATTTGTTAAACTCGCCTCCTGGCATGAAGTGCTGTTTAGACGCTGCAGAACAGGCACAGTGACGCTGCTGTCCACAGCTAGCTGAGAGGCCAGAGCCCTGGTGAACTCTGGGAGCTGAACCTGCCTGCCCGAGCCTGAGCTTTGCAGAGTGTGGAGCACAAATGTGTTGATGCAGATGATGTGCAGTGCTGCCCAGAGGCCAGGGAGAAACACATCTACTGTTCCTCCTTTCAGGTCTGACAGAGGAAACAGAGCAGGTCCGGTCCAGTCCTGCAGGTGGGCTATGAGTTCAGACGGTGAGTCCTCGCATGTTTGTTGAGCAGATGGAACAAAACTGATTTCAATTCTTGAACCAGAGAAGATGTCCGTGTGTCTGCCCTCCATCCAGGCAGATTTGTCCAGCTGGACCAGGTGTCTGTGGCTGCAGAAAGGCCTCAGTAGGTGTCCCACCACCTGCTCGACTACTGGTTTACGACTCTGCTTCTGGAGCTGCTCTGGACAGTACAGAAACAGGTTGCAGATAAATCCTGTGCTTGTATCACAGAGAAGAGCCAGATGAAGAGAGCAAGGACTCTGCTGGGAGACAAGTCTGTATTTCTTCACAGCCAGGTTGGGACCAGGCGTGTACAAAACCTGATATTGCCTTGTCACGTGGCTGCAGAAAGCAGAGAGTATTTCTAGCTTTTCTCCATCCTCCAGTCTGGTCAGAGACAGGAGGCTTGTCTGAAAGCTGTTCCTCTTCAGGACACCCTGCCAGCCGTCCATTTTCAGGCTGAGCTCGGGTCCAAAGCTGCAGTTCTCTCCTACAGATAGACCACTCTGCAAGACTATGGAGAAGCATGTTAACACCTCTGCATACTCCCCCTCAGACAGATCTACACTCTGCTCTCTGTTCTGGCTCTTTGCTCCGGATTTCACCCTTGCTGCTCTCCTGATCAGCTCCCGGACTGCTGCTCTGTCCAGCACCTCCAGAAGAAGCTCTTTGGCCGTATAGTAGACCTGGTAAGTGGGTCCAGTTTGAATCCTAGTGAGCGGCTTGACTTTTTTGGACCTGAAGATGTTTGGTAAGCAAAGGCCATCCCTCTGGGCGTCTTCAAGATCATTTACTTGGTGGCACTCCTCTGTGAACCAAGCGCACTCCCTCACTGACAAAGCTTTGGCCTTCATCTCAGCCTCACTAAGAGAAATCCATCTCTAAGTCGTGACTGCTTCTCTCAAAGCCTCTCATCTGAAACCACTTTAACAACATAAGACATAAGGTAAAAAAAAAACTGACTGCTGTGCTCCTGGAAGTCCTCCCTGTGGCCTGGTTGGTTTGGTGATAAAAGGAGGAGATAACCAGAGACAGAACACATTGCACTCAACGTGTTTCATCCTATAGGATCTGCTCCCAGGTGGATCACACTCTCATGAGAGTTTTGCTGCTGGTGTAAAACAGCAGGCGTCTAGTGCAGCCAGACAACTGTCTCCAGGTAACCCATAAACAAACTTAAGTTCAGCTCTGGTGACATGTTTCTGTCCTCTTGTGGGTGATGTCTTAGTTTGTCTCGACTCCTAATAATAATCACAAGCTAAGAGGGGCCCCATGGGTTATCATTGTCCTCTGGTTATCAAGTTTGACAGAGAGAAGTTAGAAAAACAAAATTCACATCAAAACGTTTCACGTCAACCTGGCCTTAATCACCCTCGACCTTGGCTTGATGAATACCAAAGCAAGGTTCCACAAACCGGTGTAATGTCACGGTTTCATGTAGAAATGGTTCAACATGAGACTTTGTTACCTGTGTCTTATTACACAAATAAAAAAAGGAAAAAATAAAAGACACATTTTGACTCCAACAGTTTTCTGTTCATGTTTTAGTCGTACCATCCCCTCCACTATAGAATAACTGTTATTTTCCACTCCAGCCTTCTCACTGCTAATGCCTTTATTTTTCTATAGCTTTAAAATCATGCAGTGCTTGTAATTCCTGCTTTAATCAGTATA
The DNA here is from genome assembly GCF_009762535.1 of Notolabrus celidotus. Taxonomy (NCBI): domain Eukaryota; kingdom Metazoa; phylum Chordata; class Actinopteri; order Labriformes; family Labridae; genus Notolabrus; species Notolabrus celidotus. The sequence continues at coordinate 33,714,753 of NC_048274.1, read as the reverse complement.
TAAGATATGCACGTAGCCTGTGGGTCTCTTATTTGAATTGAACATGACAGTAAATTAAACATATTACATAATCTGAATATATCTTGTTTGCTTCCCTAATTTATCAATACAAAAATGTCAGGGAAAGAACAAAGGAGGTGCACCTTCTCAGGTGTCCAAATTTTTTTAAAAAAGTATCAGCTACAGATTCTCCACAAGAGGGAGCTGTTTAGTTGAAGTTGGATCAGCTCTGCATGAACCTACAATGAAGGTAAAAGCATCATTTTAGACCTGATAATAGCGCCTCGCTCAGGTTAACTGTGATATAGCCTCTACAGTTTAAACACCAGGACATTTTTCTAACCTGTAAGAAAAATCGAACCTCTACAGAAATCTTTCATCAAGGCAGGGCTGATTTTAGGATCAGACCTCGACTCAATTCAACTTCTACTTTGTCACTGTAGGTTCACTGGTTTCACAGCAAGGTATAAGACATAGAAAACACACACACACACACACACACACACACACACACACACACACACACACACACACACACACACACACACACACACACACACACACACACACAAAAAGTTAAAAAACAAAGCAGCCAGACATTATAAAAAGCTAGTGAGGTAAGGCACTAAGTATAGCAGCATTGTTTGTTTTCTAGACTGGTAGTCTACTAGCTAGAATTACATAACATACAACAATAACGCAGAGTCAACATAAAATATAAATAAGCTGCTGCATTTCATAACAGATAAAGGTCACTTGTGCAAATCACAAGGTAATACAAATCTATACAGTAAAAGACTACAAAAATATAAGGCTACATAATGAACTCTTGATAAACAAGGTCAGATACAACCTGTAACCTTACAGTCCATGCCAGCAACATCTTGTTACAACAAGAGCAGCAATAACAACATCCTCTTAAGAGAGGTCCCTGCTCCTAAAGATATGTGATATGGAGAGTTTCTTACAAGTGTTCAGAGCTACCTCGAAACCACTCATTTTACTGAACAACCAGAAATATGTTAATGCATAAAAATGTTCTTAACAAAACAGCAATACTAAATAACTTAGGTATTGCATCACAAAAGGTACGTCTATTGCTACAGGTAGCCTAGGATTGTATGAGGCAAGAGGAAGTAAGGAGAATCTACATTTGATAACAAAGGGATAGACACATTAATGTATCAACATTTGTGATACATTAAGATGATTGCCTACATATGTTTCTGAAATGTAATGTACTCATGGTCCATTACAATTATTTATCTGTGCAGTCTCCTCCAACTTAATATTATCAACATCAGCATAAACAACTGCCCCCTTACATTTTAATCTCTGGGTGTTGCTGTAGGAAGAGATGTTCCTTTGCATCTTGACATATTCAGAATAAAGTGCTTTATTACCTCTTATTTGCAACATTCTGTTGTTAAACTGTCAGCACACACTGTCATAAGTTTCAAGCTGCTCTGAGCTCCACTTGTCAAGATTAAACAGGATGCTACTTTATCAAAAGTTAGGCTATAGGTGACGTTAGCCAGTGAGCCAGAGAGCTGAACCACCTGAATGAGGAAAGGCTAATATATATAGCAGAAGTATGTAGCCTACAACTTGTAGTGGTACCATCCCCTCCACTTTGGAATAACCTTGATTTTCCACTCCAGCCTTCTCACTGCTAATGCCTTTATTTTTCTATAGTGTTAAAATCATGCAGTGCTTCTAATTCCTGCTTTAATCAGTATAAAAGATATGCACGTACAGCCTGTGGGTCTCTTATGTGAACTGAACATGACAGTAAATTAAACATGCATTCCATCTTTTGGAAATGAAAACTGAATATATCTCGTTTGCTTCCCTAATTTATCAATCCAAAAATGTCAGGGAAAGAACAAAGGAGGTGCACCTTCTCAGGTGTCCAAATTGAAAACATTTTTATCAGCTACATCTTGTAATCTTTCTTGTTTTCACGTTTTGGTATTTTGATGTTTTAATGCGCACTTCTGCAGCTCACTGCTGCCCTTTGCTTCAGTGTCAGTGGGTCTCACACGTGCCAGTCTGATGGAGAATTTTGGATGAAACCAACTGTAGAGAGGAGGAGGGGGGTCTTTCTCGGGTATGATCATAAGTAAAGAAATATGTTTCACTTAAGTTGTCATGATTTACTCAACTTAATCAAAATTATATCTAGAATATAAGATAAGGAAATTAAATAAAAAAAATCTTGTTAGGACATGTCGCTGCTATTATTTTTTCAGGGGTGCATCCCCCTAAAAAGGGTCTTTAAATTTGCCTTTGCAACAAGGGTCAGGTATCTGTAATTGTTGGTAAGTTATTTAAGGTTATCTTATTTTATAAGAATTAGAGATCATAACCTCTGGAAGCAGGAATAGTGGTAAAACATTCATAAGGAGCCACAAGTTAATCAGTGAATGATGTTTATCAGGCACATTTCTTGTTTGAGGCCCACTTCCTCCCTTCCTCAAAGTGACAAGGATAACAGTCATTCAGGGCGACAATGGAGCATGTTCCAGTCAAACATTTGTAGGACTAAAATGAAACGTATGTATGCAGTCACATAAACTAATAGCTATAACAAATGAGAATAAATGCACAAATCTCCCAAATGTGAAAGGTCTGACTTTTCTTACAACCTGTGCGTTTCAAGTGTATTAATGATTATTGTGGTGCTCTTTGTTAACAGAGCTTTTTCTTTGGGGGTTAAATGAGTTCAGCAAATACAATCTGGCGAATTTCAGCAATACGATTTCAGCCAACTGTCTGTGATGTGATTGAACACTTTTTTTATTTTAGAGATTTGATCCAAGAATCACCAAATGGGTACAGAAATATCTGCTGCTGGTTTTATTTTGGCTCCTGCATAAGTGTGATATTCCAAGCTGTTTGGCTGTGACATGTGGGCTTATTTGGCAAAGAGGAAAAAAACAACAACAGACATTTTGACCTGATTCTGATTCTAACCTGGGAGGTTTTCTATAAGAAAGTATCTACAAACAAGGTTGAAAGCTGGTGTCTTGAGTTGAAAGAAAAGGTAGAGCGATTGAAAATGACCCAAAAATATGTCATCCATTGTTGGCAAAAAAAAGTATGACACGAGAGAAAAATTAAGTATTGGTGTAGGTTTACATGACCTGGGTTCTGTTCCACTTAATAGATGGCCAAACCATAAGAGTCTCTCTTGGCGAAATATATTTTCCATGTTGAATCCTCTGAGCTGCAGCACAGAGGCATCGTGACTACACCCTGCCTTTGTGGTTAGAGGAATCACACAATTACCTCAAGGGCTCTTGGAGCTCTCCTACATAAATTAAATCAACTTTCAAGCTCAAAATCTGTTAATCCAGCGATATCAAAAGACATCTTCTCTCCTCCAGAACGCCCTTTGAGCTTTCTGCACTCTCTAATACAAGACCTTTTCATGTACCCAGAGAAAACATAATCCAGCATCCGCACTTACAGGATGTGCTTTTCAGTGAGGAGGCCCGATCGTGTCACCCACACAATGAAGAAGAAAACACAAAGGTGCTGATTTGATTTCATGTAGGAGTCTCAAGTGATACATAAGTAGGCGATATTTTGCACCACATCACCACTCCAATTATCTTCAGGGAACATTACTCCAGCACCTGAGCTGTTTGTCTTTTAATGCTCTCTGTGTGAAATTGACTCTCATTAGTCAGAAAATGAGAAAAGTTTGACTTAGTTTTTGCAAGTTTGGGGAGAAATACAAATTTAAAGACTTTCTAAACACATTATTTCAATAACTTGAATTCCGATTTTGTTCAGTTTTACATTTATTTTCGTAAAAGTTTCACCTCTCCACAAACCGCACATTATATATGAACAGAAACATTTTATGATATGTGCTTCAAATTACTAACACGTCAAGTAGTTCAAAAAGTTTCAGAGTTCTTCAGTGAAGTTTTGCCAGAAATGCACAGGACACTTCTAACTTAAAAATACAACACATGTGGAATGTACTGAAGTGATATGACAAACTCAGGGTACCAAATTTCATCGCTTCCAGGAAGAAGGCTGTGGGGTTTTGTAATATTACATTTCCTAGTTCCTTCTTGTTGGAAATCCAACATTTGTTTTCTGGCAGACTTTCTAAATGACAAGCCTTATCTTTATCTTTATCTTTATCTTTATGAGCCTTATCTTATCACAGTCATTTTATGACATCTCAGGAAACCGTTGTAGAAGATCCGGAGATATTATTTATTTTATCTAAAAAACACTTGGTTGCAGGTATAAGTCTCAAACTTTGAAATCCCAGGCAGAGGTTACGGTAAGTGGCAGTGAATATTTGCATCAAGATAACTGCAGATTCACCTATTTAGTTATGTTATACTATTGACTGTGAATCAATAAGGACAGTGTGCTTCCCTCTCCTCCCATTGTGAGATGTAAAGCCAAAATACAGCCTCAATGGGCGCTACTACATAGGACCTATTCTGACAGCAGCCATGCTCCTTTGACGTCACACTCAGGGTGGGGATCTCAAATATAACTGTTGCAGAAATGTAGTTGGGTGAGACCTGAAATAAAGACTAAAATAGCAACCAGCTTTTCAAGAGATGTATTCTTTGCAAAGAAGGTCAAGCAGTCATACAGAGTGCTACACAGTTCTGCAGTGTGTGACAAAAATAATATGAAATAAGCTTCTCTTATTAATACAGAATTTGACAGTTTGAAGTTCTCCGTTCCTCTTTTGGAGAAGGTCAGACCAGAGCCAACTCGCCCAAACCAGTGCTGCGATTAGGTCTAGACAGTGTTGTGGACATGAAGATACCCTTATCTGATGGAACATGTGCAAAACAGAGAGCTGAAATGGTCAAAGCAAATACAGAAAAGTAACAATAAGGTCAAAGGAGCAAGCTGCACTAAAATCTTCCATTACAATTACTCCGTCTCACTGCTTTAAGTCCTTTTGTTAATCCTTTTTGGTAAACTTGGCCAATTCCTCAGCCAGTTTTTTATTTGTTTGGAGGAAAGTGGGGGTACTAAGGTTTGTCATCCAGCAACTGAATTACGGCTTATATCCCCAATGTTGATGGCAAAAACCACAAACGACTGACCAGCATTACTTGAAAAAGTATCTTTTTTTAAAGCTATCTTGAAGTTGCTGCAGGAGCTGGATTTGTCAACAGAGCTGTCAATCAATCATTTCCAATCAAACAACTAATTAAACTTACTCCAGAATGTCTCTAAAAATGAACACATGCACTCAAACAGCTTGATGAAAATGAACCATAATGAAGGAAATGTGTTTGAGGGAAAATGTATTTGTTGTTTATTTTAATTTTCTAGTTTGACCCATGTTCCATCTGTTATAATGGAGGAGGCAGGCTTTAAAACCTATGCTGCAGCCAGTCACTAGAGGGAACTTTAAAAGTTTTGGCTTCACATGGGAGAGCTATTGTTCGGTCCATTGTTTACTACAGTCTTTTCTCGTTTTAATACAAGTGACAACATGGAAGCACATGGCTCTTTTCTCTCTCAGTACAAGTTGTACAGGAGTGAAATTATTTTAATAATCATCCATTATATCAAGGCTTGGAGTTGTGTATATATTTGCATAACAAAGGGTACGGCTGAGTTTACTGACAAGAGGACACATTGTTGCATAAGGCACTTCTTTGCTTTGTTAGAAAGTAGGCTAAGTCAGCATTTTCAATGTGACGAATGTCACTGAGCGGAATTCATAACGCCTCTTCATATACCATTGGGTAACGTCACTCACTATGTCCATGTTTGTGTGTGTTTTTATCTGAAACACTGTATCACAGTTGAAGTAAAAATGAACAGGAAACTGTAGTTTTTAAACTACTGTAGTAGTGTGTTGAAATGAAAAGATTTCCTCCATGGATTGAGTTTTGGATTCAAATAAAATATCGAATGGAAATAAACTTGTATGTCAACCACGGGGGAGTGTGCTAAGTTAAAGAGTAAACATCACAAAGACGTCAGATGAGTTAAAACATCACTGCTGACGTTCCTCACTCTCTCTGCTAATTACCTGAAAGGTCACCTAAGTTCTGACTCATAGCAAACCACTCAGACTTCTCTCAGTGACATCTTGTCTCAGGCTTACCTTTGCCTACCACACACACGCACACACACACACACACACACACACACACACACACACACTCACACACACACACACACACACACACACACACACACACACACACACACACACACACACACACACACACACACACACACACTGTATGAACGAAGCATAAAACTAGTCATTTGCAACTTTGATTACCCTCAATTTCATTTTCAAGTATCAGTGAGAACACTGAGTCACTGGACTTTTTTTTTTTAGTACAACCACAAGTGCTGATGCTGTTTTCTTCTGGGCTCTCATTGATATTAGTGATCCCCCCCCCCCCCCCCCCCCCCCCCCCCACACACACACACACTTGTTCTTCTATGGGGAACAAATTGTATTCACCCCCTCTACTGCTGTGTTCTGGTAGCAGGACGTTCAGTAATTCAGGAGGAGTGAAGTTTCATTTGAATAAAAAGCTAAAATGCCAGACTGAATAAAAGACACGCTGTCTGAAAGAGCATTTCTAATAATAGCTGCTGCGGTGTCTCCTGAGAGGTCTGTGGAAAAATACATTATGTGTCTGACAGATAATACACATGGCTGAACATCATTTTTCGTAGATACGTCAGTCATATTTCCGTAGCTATGTATGAAACAGAACTGTCTGTATTTTTTAAAGCATCCAGTTGAAATTCTCACGTCCTGAAAAAGGTCAGCTTTATTTAGGAAAACATGATTGTTATTGTGGCAGGAATGTATGCAGGCTTGCTCATGAGTGTTTCCCCTTAGAGGAAAATAAGGGCAACTGATAACTCTACATTTCCCCTTTAAGTTCAGCTCAGGTTAACATCTGCAGACCTGAGGCCAACTCGAACTACGTGAGTGCAGTGCAGTGATCCCAGACATGATTATTCATCTGTGGTTTTAGTACACAGATCGTGTTTATTTTGACTACGTGGGAACAATACAATCAAATTTCCTTTGTTTTGGTTGGATAATTTGCTTAGTTTCAGTACTGTATTCTCATTACTGTTACATTTAATTAAAAACAAGGAATAAAAAAGATTACAAGTCATCTTGTGGTGGAGAAAATGTCATTAAGATGATTTATCCTCATGAGCATCCTAGCCAAGTTATGGGGCAATAACAGTTAGAGGCAACATTTGAAAACAATGCTGCAAATTCAGGATCAAACAAAGTGAGATTTTAAAAATCACACAGAGCAGTTCTATTAAAAAAACAATGTGATTACACAACCTTAAGCAAGACCTGTGCACAGCCATTAAATTAACCTGGAACAGCTCTAAACTCATTTCATATAAGTTTCTATGTAGGGGACAATGTTTAGTGAATGGGTGGTTGTGCAAATCAGAATCCTGACAAGGTGAGCAGGACCACCTGTACACTTTACATTATCCTGGTTAAAACCAGGCTACCCACTACAGACATAAACAAGTTGACAACAAATATTGATTAAAGGATGATTTTAATAATTTAAAGATGATTTATTTATACATCTTAAAAAAATTGTCCCTCCATTTCCGTGGTTGGTAATGCTTTCATGGCAATGGATTGTCATCAGCCACCACACGGGACAAGTTAACAATAAACTAAACTTCTCAATTCAAGGTCAAGTTAAAACATTATTCTGATTATTTAATATAATTTACATGTAAGTACACATTTCTAACAATAACAGGTTTGTTAATATATGTACTGCTTGTGGTTTAAGTTTCTTTATAGCAATTGGCTACTTAGATATGCTCTCACCAGCTCTGTTGTGGTTGCATGGATGGGGCCCAGGAGCTCCTCATGCTGGTGTCACATCAGAGCCCAGTAACTTTTATTATTCCCCAACACACAAGACCAGCCTGAGAGGGTAAGGAAAGTTTTTACCACAATGTTTACCAATTTAGAATGCTGACAAAAAAACATAATGTTTTTGCCACAGTGTCAACAGGCAGAGGTGAAATGTATTGGATTATTTAATCTGGATTGATCCGATGTGGTCTGATGTGATCAGGTTGTCCCTTGCATTGTGTGTGTTGTTGAGAATGAATCAGTATAGTTATTAATTCACACAACTGGGTAATAAGATATACTTAAAGCGTGAGTAAGGAGCTCTGTTTGTGTTGATTATGGCGCTCCCTGTGGACGAAATACGGCTTAATCTCTGATCTGATCATGCCTTCTATGCATATCAATGTTTTTGCAGTTTAAGATGCAAACAAAAGCTGATTCTTCAGCGTGCTATTTATCGCCTCATCTGACACCTGACTGGCAGCAGTGGTTAGGGGCTTTAAAAATCTCTATATAGAAATAGCTCTTCTTGTGGCCGGTGGTCTTGTTGGCTTTGGTAGCTCACTGAGAGACACTTCAACAATTTCTAGTCTGTTTTCTGAACACCTAACAGATGTTTCAGCATCATCAGCTGAATGAGAAGACAAAACCCCTGCAGCAATTTAAACATGGCAAAAGATTTTAAGTTGTCTCATGACTGGCTTATCAAATATAATTTCCTAAGGCTGTGAAATCGATCATGGATGAGGTCAATTGTCATAGTCTAAATTGGGCCTTTCCAGTAGATCACACATCAGATGATTTCTGTGGAGACAAATCTGTCTTTGAACTACAGGCAAACCAATTTCATTGCATGACATTAAAAAGTGAAAATAAAAACCTGTTTCTTTCTGTTACTCACTGTATTTGTACACTATGTGTGTGTGTGTGTGTGTGTGTGGACAAGCTGCCTGGTAGGAATGAAAAGTTTAGTCATTTATAATACATTGATTCATGTTTCCAGTGTTATAACATCTAAGTACAATTGTTTCTATTGCATAAGATGAAAAAACAAACAAGAGGAAGAGATGTTTAATTTGGAAACTCTTTGACTAAGAAAAGAGTTTCCAAATTAAAAAGTGGCTGCTCTACAAGCATCATGAACATTGTGTGATGAGGTCATGTGAATAATAATAATACGCTTTGAATTAATATCCTTTGAATAAAAGCAAAAGTAACCAGGTTAGTCACCAGTGTTTATCACTTTAGCTCCCAAGACCTAATTAAGCACTAAGGCATTTTCTCAATTTGATCTTCTTTCCAAAGCTGAATACAAAATAAACAAACATTAGCTTATTTACCTTGTTTCAGGGTGCCATTCTGAAGACAGTAAAGTTATAAATACTCAGAATATATTTTAAGACACATATTTGGCCAGATGGACACTGAAAGAATGACTGCTGTTGTCATTCCTACAGCTCATGCTGGCTAAAAAACAAATCTGTTGTGATGAACAAAATCTACAGTCCCTGCTCTTTGAAAGAAATGACTTCTAAAGCTAAAATGAATATACTATCAGACCCTTGCAGCCTATTTCAGGTCTCTAATTTAAGGTCATATTCATACCAAACTCCCCTGTCTTTGCTGCAGCAGAGGGATTAAAAAGAAGAGAGAAATTTGAGTTGAATAAACTGTAACTTTGGGAGTTTCACATAATTTGTATAACGTGAATCATAACTCTGCCAAGGCCTTACAGATAAACGTTTAAATGTTTTTGTAACAAGGACTGATTTTTCTTTCACTTCTTACATCTGAGTCCAATCATGAAGCCTCTCAAGGACAGTATGGAGAGAAGAAATGAAAAGCCTTTCGGTGTTCACATTAGGGAGTGTTTGGCTCTAAAACATACTTTATAAAATCTGACCCGATCCGAAACATTTTTATTACTGGATGTTCTTGAGGACAAAAATTGCGAACTCAAATTTTAAGAGCTAGTGAGCATTACATTTAGCATATTACTGTGTCAAGGAAAAATGTCCTTTTAACAGGCAGAAATCATGAGCAGAACCAGACTTATGTTGAACAGCAATCTGCTGAGACCCTGTTGGGATGGAAAGGGGGATAGAAGGAGGTGCAGAAAGAGAGAGATGGATGGAGACAACAACAACAATAGAAACAGGTCATGTGGGCTTATGGTTACAGTGTCAATACTAATAATGGTAAATGCTATTTGCAGGAAAAGCAAATGAACAATGATAAGAATAAACTGATCTTAATGTTTATGGAAGTCAATCGGTCTCATATTAACATTTACAATAATGCTGAAAATAATAGAAGGAGGAATGTTAATATCAACTATGAGAGTTGGAGTCAAGCACTGCTAGGATTAACATTTGGACTCTGAAAGGGATAATAATGGTTAGACTGATATTAAGAGTTGTAGTGGCTGGAGTCAGGCAGGTCCACAGCAGCATTACTGCTGTAGAGCAGTGATTCGGAGGACCCTACGGGACAAGGGAGCTCAGGGACTCCCTAGAAAGATCTATGGCTAGTAACTGTAATGGGACATGAGAATTTAAAGTCAGTGAGAAGCAGAAGATAGAGGAGAGTGAGGAAAAAACAGGAGCTCAGTGTGCCAGTCCCACCGCTATAGAAGCATAACTAAGAGCTGGTCTAAGCCTGAGTCAAGGAAAGTTTTAAGCCTACTTTCAAAAGTAGAGAGTGTGTCTGCCTCCCAGAGCCTTACTGGTGTACGATTCCAAAGGAGAGGCCTGATGACTGAAGGCTCTAACTCCCATATTACTTCTGGAGATATTTGGTTTCACAAGCAGGCCTGTATCTAGGAGCCTAACGTTCCAATGAGGTAGTGGGGCACTAAACAGCACCCATGTAATCAAACCTGCAGGATGCTTATTAGTCATATAAAATGATACGACGATCAGATGTGAATATTCAGGGCCCTGTGTCACTTTGTCAGGAGGTAGTTTCAGTTTTCAAAGTGCAGGTCCCTGAGAGCTGCTGTCTATTTATGAAGGCACTTTGTGTTCTAACTTTAGTTTCAGCAGCACTGTGCACGACTCGGGTCTGAATAAGGACACGCATTCTGACACTTAGCAGCCATAATGAGCTGCCTCCAGTTGGAGCAGATAACAGTCAGACGCTTGTGCTTTGTCTCTTCATTTCTTCAACAACAGAGCCAGAACCTCTGCCAATCAGGTCATCACATGTACACAAAGATGTTACTTCACCACTTTCCGTCGATGGAAACATTGCAGAGGCTTATGCAGCACCCGGTCTGTGCTGAAATCTCCAATTTTGAGCTTTAATTGGCCTTCCAGGAAAGAGAATAGCATTCACAACGTTGTATCAGCAGGTGCTGTGTTAAGCTACTGTCAGCTGATGAGTGCTGAGTTGAGCTGCTTATCCTGGAGTTCCTGGTCTTTATTTTTAACCTGACAGCACCTGATGGGCCTGAGAGCTAGGGGAGACCTCAGAGGGTGACGGATGAGTGGCAGCGAGGAGGAGGAAATAGATACAGGGGTGCAAGAGTGAAGAGAAATGCTCAGTAATTAGGTGCAGAAAAATGCACAGATGAATTCACAGCAGAGGGTGAGGGTGGAGGAATGTTTGTCATGGTAGCGATAATGAGGAAGCCTGTTGATGTGAGTGTTGCCATCTGAGCTGTTAAGACAATTTACTGAGAAAAAAATAACATCTTTTCGCAGAAGAGAGGCAGAAAAGCTGTGAAGAAGAGAGGTTGCAGAAACAGTTTGGTGGAGAAGGAGGACAGTGGGAGTGAAAAATAGAAGATGAATAACATGCCATCTTGGATTTGACCTACTTTTGGCCTTAATGCACCCCTGCTCCTAAGAACTCAGCTCAAGTCTTGCACCTTAGCTTTCATCTGAGTGTTCCTGCAGGGTTTAATCATTGTGGCAGGGGGGTTGCATTGTTACCAAGAGAGCAGATAAACACACGTAGCTGGCCTAATTTTTCCCAGCAGGAAGTAGCAGTGGTGAAAAAATCCCGGCCCAGCTGCAACTGATTATAGCGGGACAAACAGGTCCAACCTTTGGACTGAAAACCTTTCTCTTCCTGCAGGGTTTCAGCTCCGGTCTGCACGCTATGAACCAGTTTTTAACCGGTTTAGCTCATGCAGATAAACATTTAGATGACGTATTCAATGTATTCATATTCATGTTTTGTTTAGAGGCACACTCTACACAATAAGATCATGCTACATTTACATTTTAGGGTTTTTACTGGAGAAAATCAAGAGGATCGAAACTTGCTTTATAAATGAGCAACAAGACAGTGAGAGTATGTACGAACATTTTCCAGATTTTTTAATCTCCTTTCATCAATGAGATAGAAGAAGTTGTCCACCAATATTATCCCTCGTGCAAACAATACAAGTGCTAGACGACATAAAGCGGCAAGGTATTGGAGCACAGTGAGGAAAGCTTTGAAAAATAAGACCATGCAGGACTGAAATAAACCACTTTGCTTAGAAATAAAGAAAAACAAAGAAAAAAGGAAGGATGAAAAGTTAAAGGCACTATGAGGAGTTTAAAACTGATTTTGAAACAGCCCTTCTCTTCGTCTGATGCCTTCTCATGAGCTGCAGAGTCAAATGAGATTATCAGCTACAAGATTGATTTTTTTCTGGACTGAATTTCAGTGCCTGCGTTTGGGTCAGATTTCCCACCAAAAATGTTGAGTTAAGATGAGATCAGACTGAGTCTCATCCTGTGTTGATGTTGGGTCTTTGTTAATAATTTAACATAGAGTATGTTGTAGACCTGTTCTGTTTGTAAAAGCGTCTTGAGATAACATTTGTTGTGATTTGGCCGTACATAAATAAAGATTGATTGGTTGTATAAATGTGTTCTATTTCATTCCTATACGTCTTACTGATCTTATGTGTAGGTTTTGCCCTGATATAAATCAAGTCTGACTCTTATGTGAAGGTTGACAGCTGAAATGTTTGGCTGATCATGTGAAATATTTGTTCCACTTGTACAATAAAGCATTACTCAATATATTGCTATGAGCTGGTCGTGGTTGCCCTACATTAAGATGTTGCTTTAACTTTTGCACTCAGGTATATTGAGCTGTTTATACTCAGGTCACGTTATAAGCAGCACGTTTTATTTTTAGTGTAGTATTTTAACGCTCAGAATTACTACTCTGTCCTTTATGGCTCCTGTGCTACATACATTCTTAGTAACAAAGCAGGTCATATTCAATACTTAATGTTGTGCTATCTCTAAATGAGAGGATTTCATTTAGTATTACAGAACATCCAAAGCTCACATTCTTTTAAATACATAGAACACTAAATTGCCCCACAAAGCACTCTTCTTGTGGTTACAATGTAACACAACATTCTCTGGTGTGAGTTACTGTCAGTCAGACTTTGACAATGTTACCTCAACCTGAAGGAGCACATATTTCAACACAGTCTGATGTCATGTCATCTAGTTCTCACACTGTTAGGTAAGTTTGAAAACTCTTACAGTAAGGCTTCCTGTGACGGAAATTGCTGGTGTCATTTCTGCACCTTCATTTCCTTGATTATAAAACTGCTTCACTATTAAAACATGAAGGACATGCAGCTTTTCTTGTTAACCTGCTGGTTCCTCTGCAGTCTTCTGTACCTAAAGCAGGTGGGACCTCGTGTTCCCAAACATCAGCTCTGATTTATGGTGGCCTGAGTCAGAGCTACATTTAGCTGATGATTCAAAGCTTGTCCCAGCAATCCCAGTGTAATTTAGTCTGCCTCTTAAACATTAAAAGTGGAGTCTGGAGGTGGCCGAGCTGAAGTCAGCACTTCTTCCCCACCAATAACTATCTTGTGGCTGTGCAGTTAAACCAAATCCTAGTCACCTCTAACGTGTGCAAGATCTTCCTTGCTCCAAAAAAAGGACAGACAAGAGTCAAAGTTTTTACCAGTAATTTTATTGTGAGATATTTTGTAGAACAGGGGAACCAATGATTACAAAAAAAGTCCATAAGTGTTCTACATGCTACACCTTAACCTAATTCATCATGCTTGCCTGGAAAAAGTACATAGAAATTGAACAAAAAACATACAATTAAAACTGACGCACATTATACTCACCATTAACTTTACTTTAACTGTACCTTTCTCCTGCCTCCATGCACGCATTTACAGAACATTTAGATAAAAAATTAAGACTTTAGGCGCTTCTTGAAAACCATAAAGCAGTTTTTCCACTAGAGACAGAACGCACCTATAAATAGAAAACAAAACGAACAAAAAAAAGAATGATATCCATTTGGACAGTATCGATGGAAAACAGAAAGCCTCGACTCTTTTAGAACATAACAGATGAATTTGCATCCTACCGTATAACAAAGGAACACTTACACGCCCATATAGTGCCGAAATGAAACTGGAAGTCTGTCCAACTCCTCCATCTTCAATAATCACATTGAAATAACACATTTTTGATAAAATAAATATCGCACATCTGCTAGAAATAAATAATGATTACTGAAACACCTCACTATGTTAAATGCTAAAGTGAGACAGATTTCATCTACGCGACCATTTCATTTCATGGCATGAGGATGGTCATGTGTGTAAAGCACTAGTGCGGCTTCGAGTGTCTCTCGCGGCTGTTACCTTGAGGTAGATAACACATTTACATTAACGCCTACAATAATGGTTGCTGCTGGCATTATGTGTCGATTTACAGTATGAAAGGGTTATTAAGGAAGCTTTCTTCAGGGAAAATAAAAACGTCATAAACAAGTTTTTTAGAAAAGGACATCCCAACCCCCTTTTTCCTTGTAACCCCTCCCAAGAAAGTGTGTTTGAAAGCACTTGAAATGCCTACAGCAATGTTAGCATCTACCAGCCTTCCTTGTGTCACACCCAAACAACCAAACCACGTCTCTTTAATCAGAAATCCTCTCCTTACATCCTTCTCTCCCTCCAGATAGTCTCTCCTTCTCTCCATTCCTCTACAGTACTTTAAGTGTGCGAGTGACATGCCAGTTTAGCAATGAGGGTGTAGACATTAACCCATGAAGGCCTGGTGATCAAGGCTCAGAGTGATGACCAAAACTCTTTAAATATTATAAACCACCCCTCTCAACTCTTAAAAAACAAAATTAAAAGTAACCATAATAAAAAAGGTATGAAATGATTCAAGTACAATAATATACCATGTTATTAAAAAACATAAAAATAAACTGCCTAGTTTTTGCACTGTAAGGGAGGATATATATATTTCTTTAATTAAGATGCTTGAAGATGCTGCTGTATGTTTTATGGGCAATTTGTGGCGAGCATTTGACAGCGCAGGGGGTGAGCGACGCCTGGATGGATTTTAGAGGCAAGTCATCAGTGCCGTCAAAGCCGGGCAGGGCCAGAGAGTCCAGCTGCACGTTGAGCACAAACTCTGTGTTCCTGCTGATGAAGCTCTCCTCCAGCTCTCTCACCTCCGAGGGCTCTATCTCTGCAGTGGGCACAGTTTCTGCGACAACCTCCTCCTTCCGGCTGAACAGGCGGTCCAGGTAGCTGGTGTAGGTGCTCTCTTTCTGCGAGTGGTCCTCTTTGTGAATGTCCCAGCACGCTTCATCTATCAAACAGCCGTTCTCACCAATTCTCTCCCCGGAGCCAAAGCTCTCCCAGGGCTGAGCGGGCCGGACGCTGTCCGCCAGCCCTCCTCCGCCTAACTGAGCAAGGTTAACCAGGCACTTCTCCTCTTTCTCCTGACTTATGGATTTAGACATAGAGCCCGAGCGGGGAGGCTCCAGTTGGGAAACAGAAGAGTTCAGCTCGTTCAGGAGGCCTACCTCGTGGAGCAGGGCAGCCTCCTGACACGGCTCTGGCTGCAGGCTCAGTTTGATGGTGCTGGCTATGAAGGAGTCAAAGTCAAAGCCCTGGTTCTGCTGGCTCTGAGGCTTCTCAGTCTGATGTTTCTCTTGCTCTCGGTCCTTCTCCACCGGACTCTGGGTCTTCTCAGCCTCCTGTAGCGCGATTTGGGCCTTCACCAGCCCGTTCTTCTCACACTTGCTCTTGGCCTTGCGATCGGCCTTCTCCTTGCTCTGCTGCTCCTTCCAGTTGGAGAGGTCGATGATGAGCTTAGGCTCGTAGTAGTGGTTGACTTCACTGTCCCGCCAGATGAGGTTGTCCAGGTAGGAGGGCGACACGGCCTTGTAGTTACAGGTGTGGCTGCACTGCAGGTCACAGTATTTGTTCTCGTGGTGGTCATCATCCTGCCAAGAATGCTCTGGCAGGAACATGGTGGAGTAGTCATAGGACGGCTCGTCCAGGAACTTCTCCCGATCTCCATCAGCATATTTACGAGGATCCACCTAGAAACAGACCACAGCGACCGTTTAGTCTATGTTTTCTCCTCAAATGTAAGAGTCAGATGCAGAAGTGTTACGCTTGGAAAGTTGCTGTCAGCCTATGATGCTTTACCAATTCTACATTGCTTATGTAATTTTTGTTGACCAATACAACACTTGATCTGTGCTTCCTCTTATTTTCTTTGCACATCTCTTACCCACAAGCCTTCAATACTGTAGAAATAAAGTAAGGGGAAATTGTTCAACAGGAAACAGACTAAGAATGGGGATGCTGATGTCAAAACTCAAACATACCTGAACCTCCTCTTCATCTGTCACATCAGAGAGAGCCCTTGGGTCAACTTGAACTTCGTCTGGGTCGTGGGTGCTGTGCAAGTGCCAGTCAGCTTCTGACAGCTGGCTCTCATGATACCTGACAGAGAACGACAGGACAAACTTAAGTACACACAGAGGCAGAGCTGCAACAACCTCAGTACAGGATCTTACTAATCAAACAAACCACTAAACTAGGCTCAAGCATACCTGTCCCAGGTGTGGCTGTGGCTCTGGTCCATGAGCAGGATATCATCAACTTCATCCTCGATATGGAAGGGGTGCAGAGAGATGGGCTCGTCTAGGGGGAAGGAGTAGTCAGCCATATAGGGGTGGGCCAGGGCCTCTTCTGCAGTCAAACGATCCATGGGGTTAAAGGTCAGGATCTTCTCCAGGAAATCCAAGGCTGCAGAGAGAGAGAGAAGGGCAACAATGAGATTATCAAGTAGGAAACAAGCCATATGACGTGTTAGAGGTACGACCCTGATCCTTTCATGAGAGTACCATCATGATCCAGAGAGTCCTTCTAAACTAACAAAGTGCTGGTGCTCACCCTGAGGACTGACGTCAGGAAGCAGCTTGGCCAGTGGTGTGTGAGGCGTGGACATGTCGTTACGGATGAAAACGGGGATGACGCTGTGGAGCTCCTGTCGGTCCTCCTCTCGCAGTACCGGGATGGACTCCAGTATCAGCTGCATCTGCTCCAGTTCATGGGCTCCTGAAAGAGCAGGTCAACAAAACATCAGGAGCTTTACTTAGAAGAGTTACACAACATTCAACATTGGCATGACTGTGTTAGTTTGTTCTGAGTCAGATGGAGCGCTGCGGATCATGAGAACTGGGATGTTATTTGCCCTGTGCTCAGCTCAAGGCAGTTTCAGCAAACAAGAGCAGTCTCTCTCTCTCTCTCTCTCCCTCTCTCTCCCTCCCTCTCTCTCTCTCCCTCTCTCTCTGCCTCTCTCTCCCTCTCTCTCTCCCTCTCTCTCTCTCTCCCCCTCTCTCTCTCCCCCTCTCCCTCTCTTCATCTCTCCCAGCTCACATAGATTTGGAAGGAGGGTAATAATAAGGGCAGTAAAAGCAGACAGACTGAAGGCCTGTCTGTTCTGAACAGATACACACTCATTAGAAGGATAAATACACCTCATCAGATCTGTTACATCATCACCAGCTCATCAGAGTGACCCAGCCTACTTCAAAGATTACACTCAAGTGTATTTACATATGAGGTGTTACAGTGAGTCACACGTAAGAAACTGAGTCAACACTTACCAGCAAAGAGGGTTTTCCCTGTGAGCATCTCGGCAAAGATACAGCCGGCGGCCCACATGTCAATGGCTTTGGTGTAGTTGTTGGGAGAGAGCAGCAGGCGAGGGGATCTGTACCACTTGGTGACCAGACCTTCAGAGAGATGGCCCTGTGAGAGGAAAGAGAAGGAATATTTAATGGGATGGAAAGAAACTAACGAGGGAAGAAAGTACAGACAAAAGTGATGTGATACTTTGTAAGCAGCTCATGAGTCTAAATGTTTATTTCCCTGCTAAGAGGCTTTACAATCGACCGTTTCTCACAAATATGATCTTAAGACTTTATTTCATGTGCCTGTGATGTTTGCAATTCCACACGGCTGTTCAGCACGAGTCCACTGATCACACCATGCCTGCCGGTCCATACTAAACCCCGTGACCCCCTCCCCGTGCCCTCTCCTTGACGGACCTGCTCTGTGCTGGTCACGTACGCAGCCCAGAACAGGAGACAAAGACCCCAGAGAGAAAAGACAGATGAAAGGGGGGAGATCGGACACGTGCGGGCCCTGTCAGCAGTCTGAGAGAGCAGGATAATCCCCCGCTGCCAAACACTCCGCTCACCAACGACACACCAGTGACACCAATCTGCACTCTGCTCTCTCTCATCGAGCCTGACTGCTCACAGAGACAGGGGACACTGGACACAAAGGAAACTGACCTGTGTGTGTGTGTGTGTGTGTGTGTGTGTGTGTGTGTGTGTGTGTGTGTGTGTGTGTGTGTGTGTGTGTGTGTGTGGACTGGGACACTGGGGGAGGGGATGTGGTAAAACAACACCTTCACTGTCCTCTCTCTCTCCCACAGTCACTGGCTGTTCAGTGAGTTGACCATTTGGGTTTCATCACACTCAGTCAGGCTCCTCTTTCCACCCTAAGTTAGTCACATATTGTTGATGTCACTCTATCCTGGAGTTCATCGCCGCACCATGCTCGTCCTTGTTTTGATGGCTCGGTAACTGACACGCTGTAGCTAGCATACCAGCCTTTAGCTAATCTGTCTGAGTCTCGCTGTGGCTTTCGACAAGAAGCTTGTAAGGAGGTCGAGAGGAATTACAAGGTGGGCGCCGCTCACACATGCAGGTCACACTTCGGCATCTGACTGAAACGTGCGCACCAGACCAGCAGCTGCTTTGGGAAACAGCCACTCCTTTTATCTGACCTATGTGAATGTCGTTACCATGAGGAAATGCATGCAACCAGCCGAGCAGAACGTTGTGACAGAAATGTAGATTAGGTTAGCTGGTAGGAGAGGCAGGGTGTTGTGTAAAAGCAATCCTGTGTGCGACAGACTCTGAACTGAAAAGGAGACAGAGTAAGCAATCCTTCTCTGTCCTTCTTACTTTGACTGATCTTTAACTCAAGTGTTCACCACAAGTACTGACACACGAGCATCAAAGCATGAGCCCTCTCTCTCACTACCTCTGGCAGCCGTAGGTGAAAATCTAAACCTCCTGATCTAGATCCGCCCAGGCTGACATTTAATGACTCATCATGGCTCTCTCGGTGTGTCAGGCAGCAACCGTCAGCAGCCGTCAGCAGCTCTGAGCAGGTTTCATTAAAGGTGGATTGTGGTGCTTTGTCTGTGCACAGAGGCTGCTGAAGGAAGACTAAAACCAGAAATTTCTCAGCTGACACTGATGTATTTTAGTCTTAACCCACCCACCCACGCACACGTGAATCCTTAGACGGGAAGCCCACTGAGCTGTAAATAGCAGGATGAGAGGAGCTTCACTGCAGATTTGCACGAGACATATCGACCTAATATGGGTGAAGTATTTACTCCATGTGAACCGTGGCGGATCAATGTGCTAGTTCTGATTCATGTGCTGGAAGGATTAACTGACTGAAGAAATATTAACCATCAGATATTGTGATAACTCATTAACTGTTTCAGTGATTTTCCAAAGAAACGTTTCAAAATGTGCAGATTCTGATTAGTAAAGTAAGGATGTTCCACTTTTCTCTCCTCATAACTGAAAGATCGGACTTTTTGGATGGTAAGCTAAACAAAACTGCTACGAGTACTAGAGATGTCCTGATCTCAAATATCCAATCAGAGCAGATCTGGGCTTTTTTAACTGATCTGCATCATTAACGTCAAAATTTAAAAGCTGGAAAATGCATGAGTAACTTAGCATCAGTAACCCTGTGGCCAAAATGTCAGTAGTGTGGAAAAACAGTCTAACAGCCACTTGCAGTATATACATTACAATTATTGAGCAAGGTGGTAACAGTAGGGCTGTGTTCAATTCTACCCATGTGATACAACATCTAAAAACTAATCATGCAACAAATGACCGGCAAAGGAAAAGGCTGAATCATCAAACTCTTGACTTTCAAAAGGAAGGATAAATATCCACGAGAGGACGAAAGGCCAAAAAGATTACAGAGCAGGTTGTTGAATTCATAGCTTTGGACAACCAGCCAATCGTCACGCTGGAGAATGTATGTCCTACTGTCTCTACACTACATTTCAGACACTGCTGGATAGCAAGGCTCATAACAACATATGAGGTGATTTAGAACCAAGCGAGAATTGAAGCCAATGCAGAAGTGCTAAAAACTGCAGTTCATGGACGATCCGCTTGAGGCTGGCTCTGGATGTACCGGAAACCACATACACACCAATTCAAAGAAGCCGATCTTTACAGCAGAAATAAACATGTTTACAGCCTGGTACAAAAAACAAGTTTAGTTTGGATAGCTTATTCTGAAGATATTAAGATTACGAGTCTTCCAATGAGATGCACAACTGACTTGATTGACAGGCAGGAACACTGTAGCTGTTGGCGAGGAGGCTCAAAGCCCGCCTCTTTACATGCAGTTAGGTTGAGTTCAGCATTTCCAATATGGCTCCCAATGATGATTGGCTTCAAAACAGCACTTCAGATACAGATGAATGACGTCACGGATGCTTAGTCTATTATTTTTAGTCTATGTTGAGAACATGATGTGACTGCTGTATGTTTTACATGTTTCCTTTTAATACAGCAATATGTGGATTTATTTTCGTGACTGAATATAAAAGTTAATCTAATCTACTGCACCATTCTAGGGATCATTTGGATTTGATATGCCACTGTTACAACACTGCAGGCTAAGCTGAGTGTGATGGAGTAAGCAGCTCTATTATCTAGGCAACACAGGTATCAGATGGGGACTCACTATCAGCAGATAGTCAGTATAAAAAATCAGATTGGGTCCATAAAAGAGCAGATCAGGACATCCTCAACAACTACTGCTGCTCACTGTGAGTAACATGAGGATCTCTCTAAGTTTGGAAAGTAGGTGAAAGCACCTCTCTGAAATACATTTCACCTTAAGTCCACTCCCGTGCATTATTCATGTGAGATCATGTGAAGTCCAGAGCCAGACAAGTCTGTCGCTCACAAAATATTTAGGTCAAATGTGTGTGTGCTCTTCAGTTGGATGCGTGTATGTGTGCCAAAGGACCTCTGTAAACCCTTCACCCTCTTTTATTGTTACATTCCTTAAAGCTTTTAGTTTATTACTTCTCTAACATCAACTCTCTTAATGTCCAGACTTGAACCTACATTCAACTGCTGTCCAGGTTTACATCGGGGAGCCTGTCTGATTCACATTACTAAGCATTTATAAATGAAAGAATCTAACTGGGCTACCTCCAGTCCTCATTTCACTTCTAAAAAGAAGACGTGTGTTGACACAGTCAGCAGATGAAATATCACTTAGCTAAGGAACACATTTGTTACAATGTGCCAGCATGCAGGAGGGGTTTACAGCCACAGCTAGCCTTGTTTACAACCACAACATCTTACTTGAACTCTACAAACTAATAGTTGTGTGTTATTACCCAAATATTTCCTTTCCTTTTGACAGACAGAGCTAGCAGTGTAAATGTACACAGTTCAGATAAGACTCAAACTGACTCCCACAGGCTGGGAAAGACTGGGGAGTCAGGGCTTGAGAATTTGGACGAGTGCACGTGAATTCTTGTCATTCTTGATCCTGAGCCACCACGAGGGTTGGCCTTGGGGTTCACACGGGCAGAAACAACTGGTTTCCTCATGACAATGGAGAGCCAGCACAGAAACACGGGTGCTCCGGCAAGCTGCAAAAAGCAAGCTTAAAACAGAAGCCATGTAGGATTAATAAAAGCCTGAAGGGCATCGTGAGGCGTTATGTTTACACCAACCCAAGCGACACAAAGCAGGAGGAACGTGGGTGGAAGAAGGTGGAACAAATTCTCTTTGATTGGTCACTGATCCATGAATCTATGCCAGAGAGTGAGCTTCACTGACGGAGAGAATTTCTTTATTTAGAAGCAGCGTTATTCAAATAACATGCACTCAGCCGCCCAGCTGCTCCGGATCACCCAGCCTGACTCGAGTTGAGGCTGGTTGTGAAAGCAAATTTACCCCCGGTGATTCCGCCCCTCATGTCTGGCCAACACTGAAACCAACCGTTTCTCTTTGCCTGCACACTCCACTGGGCCCATCGTGTCCTGCGAGGGTGATGGGTTCATTTCCACACATGCCTCATTTGGTACGTGACACCAGATGCTGCACACTCGGTTAGAGGACTATAGGTGGTGTCATGTTAAAGTGGCTGGTCGGGGTATCAGGATCCTCCCTCCCCCCTGACCAAACCACTATTGTTATCACAGCAGAGACAGAGACTGAGGCACAGTTTGGAAAGGAGAGCAGGGTCAAGCCTTTTTGACCCCTTATCCACCAACGGGAACCTGGTTGTAGTTCTAGGCTGGTGATTGCACTGGTTCAGAGCTGATGGAACTCGAGAACGTTGAAGCGCCACGTCATGATGTCACTTATAAGTGACTGCTTTTCCATTACCTCAGAATAACAACGATGGTGGACAATGTAGCATGCTTGCTGGTGTTGTTCCTGGCTTTCGTAAATCACCTGTAGAGAACTTATCCAACCATACCGACACTTCTGTGCTTCTCGTTGTGCTTTAAACGGACGGTGACTTCACCCCTCGCCCCCGCCGTAAGCGGTTCTAGACCAGCAAAGAGTTGGTGCTGCTCTGGAGCCGGTTCTCTCGTAGTCGAAACACAAAAATCGGGTTCTCAATTGAGCACCGGCGGAAAGGGGGTATTAGAGTCAGTGTGCCTACAGTGTCTGCATCAGAAGTTTGCTACGAGACTCTAGCAGACAACACGGAACAAAAAGAGCTGGCCCCTGCCAAGCATCTTTCCAATGCTCCCTAGGCTGCGTGTCTCCCCATCAGGAAAAACTGCTTATAGAAGGAAAAACACATGGCTAATGTTGTTCCAATATTGATGCCAGTACACAAAACGCTCATCTAGTGAAGTGGTTCAGGATCAGGTGTCAGGAAATATGCCAGCACATGCAGCAAGTTATGACCAGAATCTGTTAGCCCTACACAACACTCATGAGTTAGAAACAGAAAACAGAGTATTCAGTTATTAATACTCCATACAGGCTGGAATAAACACTGCTATAGGCTGCTATTCTTTTTTAACTTGCACAGCTATCAAAACACTGCTAAGTCTTTGCTGAGTCACAAATTCAGGTCACTATCAGGTCTTGTAAAAGATCAGCAGTACTGCTATTTGGATATAGAAGAAGTGGTCTCAGCTACATAGTTCAGAAAGGAGGTCACGGTCAGAACTCTTGAAATCAAGTGTGCCTTTGAATCTATGACAGAAACCCACTGGCAGCAGTCTGCTTCAGGACTGCAGCAGACTAAAGTCAAACACACGAGAGCTGACCCCAAACAAGAAGCGTTTCAGTCCCCTTCTAGTCTGTTTGTTTCCACATCAGGAAAAACTGCCTACATAAAGAGAAACAGGCCCACATGGAAAACCCTGCTGCAGGGGAAGAGGGCAGGAACGCTGAGA
Source organism: Notolabrus celidotus (assembly GCF_009762535.1). NCBI lineage: Eukaryota > Metazoa > Chordata > Actinopteri > Labriformes > Labridae > Notolabrus > Notolabrus celidotus. Next base: position 33,691,068 of record NC_048274.1, on the reverse strand, counting down.
GACTGAAGTGTGTGAGAAACTCTCACTCATTCCCGGCATATGAGGCCCTGCCTTCCACTTCCTGATAGACAACTATTGTTGCCACCCCAGACCTGACTCATATGAGAATATAGAAGTTGTGGCTAACAATGTGACAAGACTACAGACGCATGGTAGTAGCAGTAATGGTTTTGCCCTGAAACAAGTGTGTACAAGTCTGTCTCCCAGGGATGTCTGATGTCTCTGGCCCTCCTGGATGCGTCCAGGATATGAATGAGGCCGTGTTAGCCGGAGGAATCACATCACGTGAGCCCACTTCAGACTGTCCGATGACTAATCTGAGACACGTGTGAGCATCTGACTGCCTCAGTGCTCTGAGACGGTGCAGCAGATACAGTGTGGGAGGGAGGGAGGGAGATTTCCCAAACAAGATTCTCTCACATCACACCACCATATGGCCTCAGACCGGAATTTCCTCATCTCTTTATAAGGCGACAGAAAGACACAAGGCCTTCCACCTGGCTACCATTACACAGGCTGACTGAGCCACACTGTTCTCCAAGCAGAGATAAAAAGACTTTATTACAGCCATTACACAGCTACACAAACATATTCAGGTTTAAAGGAGCATTACAATGTGTACATTTGGTGTATTAACATCTGGCTTTTAATGTCCAGGTTTGTTTGTTGCTGGCATCAGGAATGAAAACCGCTACAACACAAAGACGAGAGCGTTCCCTGAGACCTAGTTTTCTTCATTATACAATGCGTAGGTGTGAAACTGGAGTAATGACCTCCTGCGTGTGGCAGAGAGAAAACATGCACTCTCAGGTATAAATAGACTCTTATATGTTTTTATGCGGCATGTGTATAATGGATCTGCCGCAGCCTGGAGTCTTCAACATTACCATTACAGGCTGAAAGGAAGCTCATGGCTGAGTGGCGCCCGCTACATTCACACGCTTGCTGTGTTTTCCCACCTGGGAGTGAGGATTTTCTTCACTTCTATCATGAACCCACTCATTTTTATATTTAAGCCTGGAATCCAGCCTGTTTTCTCTTCTAGCTGTATACACTCGCAAGTGGAAAACAAACAGTTCCCAGGGTTGTGCTTCCGCAGCCTCAGTTCTCCTGACAAGGGAAACAGAGGCGTTACCTCAAGGAACCACATCCCGTGTTGTTTACTTCCTGCTGTGAAGCTGCGTCACCCCAGGGAGCCCCGCATTACCGGGCAATAACCTAAACATCACGTGTCCAAGCAACAAACCGCTTATCTTTGGGCGCAGAGTTTGCAAATGTTTGCGCCCGTCTCAAAAGGCAGTAAAATCAACACACACATTCTTTTTCATCACAAGAACTCGGGTCACTAGAACAGCAGAGTGAGAACTGGTCCTACCTTGTGAGAATAATGGGGGTCCATGATGCGTGCAAGCCCAAAGTCCCCAATCTTCAGCACCAGGTCCTCTGTGTTGACAAACAGGTTGGCGGGCTTGAGGTCACGGTGCAGCACATTGGCAGAGTGGATATACTTAAGGCCCCTGAGGAGCTGGTACATAAAGAGCCTGGCGTGGCCCTCAGACAGGAGGCCCCTCTCCAGCAGCTGACACAGGTCTGTTTCCATGTACTCCTGCACAATGTATACAGAGTTGACCTCTGTCAGGGACACCACATCCTCTGTTAGCCGGCGACCATTTGGCCCAAGAGTCTCAAACACCTGGAGAGAAGAAGAAGAAAAGAGGTCAGTATTTAAAGTTGGTGACATCTCTCCTGTTTTCTTTAACATCAACAAAGACACTCTGAGCTACTTTCAGCCGTCTCTGTGCGTCTTACCTTGACTATGTTGTCGTGGTCAAGGCGCCTGATGATCTTGATTTCCCTCAGTGCGTGTTTCACACTCTGGGGGTCGGTCAAGATGATCTTTTTCACAGCTACCCTCTTGTCACAGTCCGTGTCGACCGCGGAGAACACCAGGCCGTTTCCTCCGTAGCCAAGAGGCTTCAAGTCCATGTAGCGAGATCCCAGGTCGAAGCCGTGGATGTTCATCAGGGACTCAAACTTCTCAGCCATGATGACGACTTTTGCCTTATACACACTAAGCTTCTGCTATCTCTAATGTTTGGTCTCTGGCCTATTTCAAGTCAAACAGAGGAATTTATCTGTCAATTCCTCTCCTGCTTCAGAGGCAAAACTGGCTGCCCCCTGTATGAATGACTACCCAGTCCCCCTTTTTGACTATCACTGTCAAATGTGGGGCACAAATGTGTAATCCATTCTTCTTTCCATTTTGAACGAGGAGAGAAATGTTATTGTTTAATCCCCCTTGATTTTTAGCAGACGAGTTTAAAGACTGCAATGGAATGAACTAGAATGGGGCCAATTAAAAAGCACTGACACTATGTTTAACTATAAAAGCATGCAGTTGCATCCTTACAGTGCAGATACATTCAGTGTATGACTGGTCCTGAGTAGCTTCATATGACATGTGCTTAAATAAATGCACGCTTTTTTTAAATTTATGTTTCTGTGTTGTTTTTCGGTCAAGTAACCTGATCTATAAAACTGAAATGAATCTGGCCTTTAAGTCTTCAAAAGAAATTATTCACCCTCAATGATCAGGTGGCTCAAGCTCGCCACAGTCGCAATCAAAACTATCCTCCATTTTACTTGAGTATAACCTGCAAGACAAGAAAACAACAACAACAAGAGCTTAGAATCATATTTATAGAGGAACAAAGGAAGGGAGTCTGTCATTTAACAGGGCTCGGTGCAAAAACAATCGTACTAAGTGAAATTGTCTCATTTTTGGTCAAAATGTCTTCTCCCACTTGATTTAAGATCAATTTATTTAACAAGTAACATTTGAGTTAGATAAGGGGCTTGTTTTAAGACATCTTAAATATCTTGTTAAGTCAAACAATCTTGAAATGATCTTGTTTTGAGTTGTAATTTAGAAGAAACAAGGTTTATTTTACATTTCATATATTTTTCTAGCTGAGATCTAATTTGTAGAAGACGGATAATCTTGATTTAAGACAAACAATTTACTTGATACCATTGATATAAGAAAGAAAGAAAGAAAAGTTGTTGTTTTTAAGGGTGGGTTACAGTTTTCAGGCAGTTTCTTCTAAATCAGATAAATATACATCCTCAAACTACATGCACACAATGAAACACCTACTTTTGATATTATCTGGCTTATCCTAAAAAACAACATGGCTGAATATTAGTATATCCAGCTCACTATGGGAAGACATTATATCTCAAAATGCTCAAATTAAACTTTGTCATCTTATTTCAAGTACAAGATGGTCTTAAACCTAGAGAAGTGAAGCTATAATACAACTCAAATGAAGGTGAATATATTCCAAATGAAGAAGTTGACATGAAATGTATTAGTGCACAAGTGAAAAAATACTAATTGTTATCATTCTTGTCTTATTCTGAGACACTAAGCTTTAAAATGCTGGTAAAATATAGCTTAAAATAAGTTTTCCCTGCTAACTTTAAAATCACCGTTTTTAAATATTAAGTCTTATTTTAAGAAATCTTACCAAGCAAATTTTCACTTGTTCTATTGGCAGATTTTTTTTTTATTTCAAGGTAAAGGTACCTTTTTTTCTTACTTTTGGAGGGGCTTATTTCCTAGTGTTTGCTTTGTGAGGGTGAGCCTAAACCTCAAATATTAAATTACTTTTAGAGATTTTAGAAGAGTAAGAAACAATCATCCATGTTATTCCCCGGCTGTAGTGTAAACGTGGTGTCTGATGGAAACTAACCCTCCCCCGCCCGGGTTAAGCGCTCGCTAGTCCGGTTTCTGGGTATCGGTATATTTTAGATAAACCCACAGGGACCTGACAGAGCATATATTCAACAGGGATTCTGTGTATTGAAACACGGACTCGTCCTTTCTCGCAGTAAATGGATATTCACGGGGCCGCCTGTTTGTGGCCTTCACCCGGTCTAACTGGCTGGCGGAAAAACACCAAGACTGGAAGCAGAACGGCGAACAGACGAGCTCCAGACAGACCTCCTCATCTAATGTTACTCATATTACCAAAGCCAGACATTCACACACGTATTCCCCTCTTATCCTGACAAACACAGCCTCTTAAACACTCCGTGTTTATAAATATTACAGTATAATAGAGGTGAACCCGCTGAGAGACGAACAAAGGGCTCGTTGTTGGCGGAGGATCCTGACGACGTGGAAACAGCACAAAGCCGTCAACGGTTAAACCGGTTAAAATATAACCCAACACACATCACATAACAACAATGACAAACACCGGGATGTAATGTTGTACTCACAGTCCTTATTCGTCGCATTAGTTTTGTTGTGCTATAATCAAACCCTGGACGTGGTCTGACTGCGCTCCGCTGCCGTGCTCTGCGGATCTGTTGCAATCGCCATCGAGAGGCCAGGCTCAGCAATGCGAGGGATGTGACGTCACGGAACCCCTTTCATGGACTATCGGATATTCCCAACTTCTCTATTCTCTTAAACTCAAAGAAGTTGTTTGCTACTATGATAAAAAAGGAAAATATTGCTCTTGAATATATCATAAATTGATTCTAATATAATGCTAAGTTTTCATTCACAAACAGAAATTCTCAAAGTCACTTCCAAAGTTTTAAATTTTCCCTCTAGAATTCAAGTGTTATTAAATCATTTATTTTATTACCCGGCTTTCTTGCTGGTCTTCCGGTTGTGAAAGAAGCTTGATTCTGATTGGTCAAAACCCCTTGACAACCCCTTGACAGCGGTTATTAACATTCACTAACATGAGCAACACCAGAGTCAAACTGATTGCATGCATCCATGTCAAAACAATCCACTGAAAAGAGTCCTGTCACATTTAACAGGCAGATAAGAATCTATCACCATTGAACGCTAACTGACGAGGAATCACTGGGATTATTTTTTAAAAACTGTATACATAAATCATTTCAAATCAATAGAGTAATATTTTAATCAATGTTTTTGACAACTTGTTTGTATGCTAAGATAGTGGCTGCTTCGCATTGGTGTCTCATCTCATCTTGTCGTGATTCTTTTTCCCATAACAACCTGCTAACCATACATTATCCCTTACTTAGTCAATGACAAAAATACATCAAATTCATGAACTATTATCAAACCTTTTTCCCTGAGACTCTGAGGTAAACAATTATTTACATATTTCTGTATGCGTTTTGTTTTTTGTTGTCATGAGCGTATTTACTCTATATATACGTAGGCTAATTGTTGTTTTCACAAGTGTTTTTACTTTATATATATTGTATTGTTGTCCTGTCTTCTGTATGTGTGATATGTTTATATTACTTAATCTGTCTCAACTTGATTTATGTGTTACTGTCTTCTACTACCTGTATATGAACACCTTTACTTGAATAATAATACAAAATAAAGAAATAAATAAAAACAATAAAAAAATGATGTTCCCAACTTCAGAGAGAGTGCATTGGGGTTGACATGATTAAGTGGTATTTTTGCTGACTTTAAGCCTACTACCAGGCCAATCAGGTTCCAAGGGAGACTCATGCCACCCCAAGCTACCCCTTTGGACTGAAGCTATACAACTGGCATTTGTAGCCTACAATTTTTCTGTGTATTTCCTTAACTCAGATATTGATTTAATGCAACTATTCTTCTGATACTTCTCTTAATACCATTGTTGATTGATGAAATATTCATAATCATTTACAAGTTTCAGCTCAAAGTATCACCCATTATTATGAAAATATGATTGTTCATATAATAATGTATTTGTATTTTATATATGCAATTTGTTAAATTAAACGAATGCTATGAAAAAATACATGTAGCAGATTTATGGCAATTTTACTCAGTATTTTACGACCAATTAAAAAGCTTTCGCTAACGCGCGTGAACTATTTGTACATCCTGGAGTTCCGAGCAGTCCATGAATGCAGCATGAATTCATTCAAAACATGTGTTTGAAGCGTGGGATCACATGACAGCGCTAGATTCAAACCCCAACTTATTTTCCGTACAGTTTGACGGATACAATCACAACAGCCTGTCGGTCGGTTAACAGCAATGCCATAAACATCTTTATGAGGTTCAGAAGCACGGTTAAAACAAAGTTCAGTCACAGCTGAGACTTAAATCACGTTCTATTGGGCAATTTAACAAGAAGTATAGTCCTAAAGACAGACATGAAGGTTAACGAAAGAAGAGGGTTGTTTTTGTTGTTGTTATTTGCTTTCAATGGTTGATTTTTTTTTTAACCCCCTAACACATAAAGAGTGATCTTTGATACGAGATAGGTGAGAAAACAATCAGTATCCAGATTTTTGCCTGTTCACGGATAGATGGAAAAAAAAGAACATGGTAAGGTAAACCAATACAGGCAACATGTCAGCTTCTCTTACCTGAATAAAGTCCTCTGTGTTAATATTCCATACTGATGAAGTGCACAAAAGTCTTTACAGAACCGATGTTTATTCTAAGCAACACTCATATAGTTGTTTTTCTGCTGTTGACAGGATTTTTCCACGATTTGTTTTTCAGTAGCCTATTTGTTTTGAATAGGAATTAACGTTGTTTTCAGATTAGGGCACGCATTAGCCGTGCCAGTGAGAAAAATAGCTGGGACAGTTCAGTCACTGCGGCGAGTGGATTTAGAAACTCCATCTGGCACTGGGATGCGCAGTGTTTCTCTTAGCGGTCCGCCCTGCACATCTGATCTCTACGAGGCTTACACGTCCATAGCAAAACAAAGTCAAGGGATCAAGAAATTGTTCACTCTCTTTTCCGATCCATGTAATTCAGACTGCGGTTAAAGTGTCCTACAGCCTGCAGCGCCTGGTCCCCTCTCTCTGTGGATGCTGCTGAGAATGGATGGATGGGCGTGCAGGCAGCAGCATCACAGCCGCTGCAGCGAGTCTACATCAGCATCCGCAGACAGACCATGTGGGAACCCATGTGCCCAAGAATGCAGATGCCTCTCACAGGCCGGGATGGGCTCTGCGATGGAGGAACAGCAGGGACTGCAGGCGGACTGAGCGGGATGCGACAGACTCATAGAACCACTTACTGTAGTGGTTTATTAAAGAAGGGACAAAACTGAGATCAACGATCACCTCTTTAAAGGCAGCCTTATTTTAACTGAGAGTGAGGTATACGTTTTCTCTTTATCAGTCCCCAGAACCCACGCTGATGTAATAATATTTACAGCTGGACCCCATATGATAAACAGAGAAGGGAGATATGTCATTAATACACCAGAGAGAAGCCTAATTTTTGTTTTTGTCATAGATAGATAGATAGATAGATAGATAGATAGATAGATAGATAGATAGATAGCATATGTTTTTATTAATCTGTTGTTTTATGGTGTTTTTATCCTCTGTGCAGCGTCTTTGAGTATTCAGAAAAAGCACTTTATAAATAAAATGTATTATTACTATTTTTATTATTATTAAAGGTCTAAGTTTATCACTTTCAAAAACGGAAGTGGTTTATGGGACTATCATATGGCTACTATAACACCTTTTTTAAGTCAGTAAACCATGCATAAATTATAGTATAAAGATCAAAGTTTTGATTACTTTCCAAAATTCAAAGGTCAGAGGTGAAGTCAGTTCAATCTCTGCTCTGAGACACTTCAGAAGAACAGATGTTTTCCAATGTGACATTTTGAACCTCCCTTTGAGGGATGCGCTGCCATCTCTCCGCCAAGCCAGCACACTCTGCATCTTCACAAACTTGGCGAGACAGCTTCAAACTTCCCTTTACATAATACGCTTCCCTCCGACTGGCCTCTGCTTTTTCTTTAACCTCACTGATTACCTCGATCACAGCACACCACCAACTCCAAAAAAGAAAATGTAGATGTGGTCTTGGTCAGTGCTCTTTGCTGTACAAGAACAAGTGGAGGTCAAAAGGTGAGGCTGAACTGTATGTCACCTTATTGTGTAGGTCATATGATAATTCATTCACTCCCTGATTATTTTGGAGTAAACAGGCCATGAAAATATGCCTATCTTATGTTATTTCTATTCCAGTCACAAGCAATAACTTATGATGCGTCTCCAGTCGGCCTTGCTCGTTACATCATGGGACAAACAGTTGACATCAAGTCTGAGCCACACAAGTCTGACTGTGTGGTTGAGTTGAGATTACAGAGGCGCCACTCACGCTTTCTGTTTGTGCTGTTTTAAGTGAAACACTGAGGTTCAAAACTAAACACAGCACATTATTATTAGGTGTCCCGTTTGTGTTATTCACATGTACACTTGTGTTCAAACTCTGACTCAAACACTTTCCTTTATCTATATAGGGCATGTGAGTGTCCAAGCGCCAGTCATGTTCTCTAAGCTCACTAAATGACAAGACCTTCTCTCATTTAGTTCTTTCTTGGAAAAATCAGCAACACTCTTAATGCCACAATCCTGTCACACTGATATCAACTTTTGTTTTAAATAAAACATTTTTGCAACTTACCCAGACCGGAATTATCCCCAGAAGACCGGTGCAACATGGTACAAAAGTTAATATTCCATCCAGGAGAATTTGCACTGTAACAGTCCAACAGTTCAGGTCCAACAGTGAGACAGGTGTAGAAGTTTCAGTGCATTCCACTATCTCCCTATGTCTGTACCAGTATGTGAATGTATTCTCAGAGTGTTATCCTACTCCATGTGCCTCTGGCTGTGAGGTGGAGCTCCATGGACAGTTAATATAGGCCAGTCCAGAGAGGGGAGGAGACTGCTCTGTGTATGGCTTGGCCTTTCAGCGTGTCAGACCCACAAACACCAACACCACCACCTCTCTGTCTCTCTCTTTCACTGCTACCTTCATCTCATATTCATATCTGCTCTTGTTGATGTTTTCGTTCAGTCTGGGCAAAAACTAATCTCATGTCTGTAACATATTCCTGTGTCTCTGTATGACCTTTCCAAATCCAGTTTCGATGATTCATATATTTTTTTAGCTGTCAGCTTACACGAGAGGATTACACAGTCCTAATTGGTTGTGAATGTCCAGCGTCACTCTGAATGATGAAAATCCTGCAAAAAACATTTGAATGAAATGAAAACTGACTGAAGAAATGCTCGCTCGTCTTATTGTTATCAAGGTAGACTTTCTCACAATGCAACAAATTGTTGTGTTTCACAAAGGAAGGACTCAACTGTACAGGAAGACATGTTTGTGTGTTGGCAGTTGATGCTCTGAATGGGACTCTCTGAGTTGCGATGGTCAGTATCAGTGGGTGGTTTATGAAGTTGTGATTCTACAAATGTCAGAGACGAGTCAAAGCTGAGAGTACAATGTATGACTGTTTTCCTGCTGCCCCACATTTCTAATTTCTCCTTCCTGAAAACCCATGTCTACTCCCTGATAGTCACATGCTGTGTGTCTGACACTTTTTGCCTGCAGACTACCCAACACCCCCCCCCCATCCTCCTCCATCTTCATCTGCCTGCTTGTCATATGGCAGGTTGCTGGCAACTCAGCAAACTGGCATATTGAACTGTGTGTGTGTGTGTGTGTGTGTGTGTGTGTGTGTGTGTGTGTGTGTGTGTGTGTGTGTGTGTGTGTGTGTGTGTGTGTGTTTGTGTTTGTGTGTCTGTCTGTATTTGTGTAACAATTAAACCAGACTGCTGCAGGGTCTGGACTACTTGTGTGTTATCAAAATATCTGAATGGGGAAATGAGGGCAAAGCTGAGGGTTTCATGTTGATAGTCTATATTTTTCCGATCATGTGAATGAATCTCTCGTTAAAATTTCTCTCTTTAAGAAAGCTTTCAAATCTTTATTTAAGTGTCACCAATGATTAAGACTTCTCTCACATACATTAATGTGGTTCTACATAAAAATGCAGGATTATTTATTTTATTCAAACTTATTGAACCTTTATTTAACCAGATGAGAAACCCTTTGAGCTTAAGACCTCTTCTACAAGGGCGACCTGGCCAAGAGGTCAGCAGCACATGTCGAAATAAATAGTACAGGTCAATAGAATGGAGCATATATACAGACAGTATGTATCAATAATTTAAAAGTGCAACTAATTTGCAAATAAAGTGCAATTCGTGAACACAAAACAGCATTTTTTTTTAAAAACACAGGCACTGTTCTGAGGTCTGTCTTTCTTTAAAGATGGAGCCAAAGGCTTCAAGTGAAATAAAATCTGACAATTTCAAGTCTTTCTGGAGCGTATTTCAAGCAGTAGAAGCAGCAAAACTAAATGCTCTCTGTCCGAACACGGAGAACACACATTTGTAAGATGACGGAGGAGCACAAGGCATAGTCTTAAAACAAAAACAAAATGAAACATTAGGATGCTTTTCTGATACTGATACTAATACTGGTTTCGGTACCGGCCTCAATACTGCCTTCTTGCAGTCCCAGGTTTCTATGTGTTCACCAGTAAATGCACTGATTGGATTCCATAGTCTTCATGAAATCAAGGTAATCATTATATGTCAATAACAGATGTAGTGGAGCAGTGATTGCGATGTAAGTCCAGGCTTGTAAAATACAGGTATCTGAACTTTACTCACAATCAACAGAGACTCATCAGTTGTTAGAATCATTCAGGAGGGAGAACATTGTAACAAAAAATCTTCATCCATTTTAAAACCAGTCTTAAATCACTTACAAAAACAGTATGCTTCAATGAAATAGTATTTCTTCTGCTAGCAAGCTACAGCTACCTTGTTTGATGGTGCTTTGTCTGTCTTTAGTCTTAGATTTTTTTTGAATGTTCATTGTTCACAACGTTTTAATAGAAGCTGAAAAAAAAATCCCAAGGTCCTTGACATAACTCAACAAGTAATATAAACAATTAATACACTTTATATAGCAGGTTAGCCTATGTTGCTAATGAAAGTTCAATAGCTAACTAAAACACTTCAGCCAGATAATTACAACCAAAAAAAAGAAAAGAAAAGTACACCACTCAGTAAAAGTAATGGCACACTGGGTACAAGTGGTTTGAGATCATAAATTAATTAATGTTAACTTTTATTGTGTGGACTCGCCTCCACTATCACACAAAGGACAATCTGTCCGAGAGTGACGCTGCACTCAGTGGAGAAACCCCATTAATTAATTAATCACTGATTTCCCTGACTGAGCACAGCGACAGAACATTACATAACACAACTTACAGGAGCAATACAGCACTCTATACAATCTTTTCCATAGTGTCAGCTCTTGCGTAACAGCCTAGCTCACTGGACCTAAAGACAAGGTGCAGAATGGATCAAAATTAGGTATGAATTCTTGGGTCACTTTTTAAATCTGCAGCCAGCTGACCCCTTTAGGCACTGTGTTATCCACAAACGCCCTGTATCCAACGAATACCAGACAGCCAAAGCATTTCACACCGTTGTGAAAGAGGCCTATAAGGAGAAATTGTTGGCACACTTTCCCCACTGTGGTTGTGTCTCCAGTGAACAAGGAAAACATGTTTACATGAACACAGCCTTCTGTGGTTTGATTTGCAGTAAGGTGATACTCAGGACTATCCTGAAAAGCCCAGATAGTCCTTCTGCAATCTCCTATACATTTATCCGGGGTTTTCCTCAGGGGCTGGGCACCTTAAGGTGCATGACACGATGAATAATAAATAAACTAAACTAAACTAAACTAAACTAAACACACTGGTGTCAGTAGGCCTCTGACATTCCCTGAAATGCAGCATCTAGTGATGGTGAGTATGACAGTAACTACATAAATCCAATACCTCAACCAATGAACCCCCCAAAAATCAGCTGGTTTCATATAAATTATTGTGATGAAAAACAACATTTTTGCATTAGCAGAGAGCTTGTATAATGTTGCTCAAAGCTATTAAAATGCATTTAGCATTCTGTATTCTTCTAACAGTATAATCACCTATCTTTAATTTCTAGGTACCACAATTGAATAAGAAGTATGGTATTGTAACATATTTAACATAAGAATGCTCTTTTCTGAACCTTTATGGTCCTTCCCTTAAATATTAAGGTGGGTAAAACATCCTTTCCTCATACTCATCATCTCAGAGTGAACTGGCTGTCTCATCTCACTGCTCTCTCTTCCAGACTGTCTCTCTGGTCCTGCGTCACCACCAACTGAGATATCCACACACGACTGCCTAAAGGTAGGAGACAAATCTACTGCCTGCATGATGGTAAGGTTTGTGTGCAGGCCGGATGGGATCACATTTAGCTGTTTGATTGATTTTCTTTGAGGGGAGAGAGTTGGTGGGACATGACTATGATTATTATGTAAAACTACATTTTGCCACCACCACTGTATGAGGACTTTGGTCAATAAGTATGTATTGATGAAAGGGACAGATCACAACGTAGCAACATGCTTTTTTTTTTTTTTGCATAAAATTGGATTGAAATTATTATTGTTAATTGGTGAATTGTGCTTTTGTAGTAATTTTGTATTCAAATCTGTTAGTGCAATAATGAGTATACTGTACAAAGCCTAAGTCATATCACTGAAAGTCAGGTAGGAATTAAATTAACCTTTATTCCCTTACCTTGCAATAAAAGCAGATTAAAAAAGATTTCCAAGAACCTAGCTCTAAACAAGGCAGCACATCCTGAATCTCTGACCCGTTTTACCAGCTTTCCTGCATTTCAATGCACTTTGGGGAAAAAGAAAATCAAAAGGAGGGTTGAGAAGACGAGACTGGAGGACAGGAGGTGGCCATCTGCCTCTGCTCTGCTGTCCTCTCACCATCTGTGAGGGGAGCATACTAAGACCTACTGGGGCTCTGTTTATGTAACTGTGTGTGTGTGTGTGTGTGTGTGTGTGTGTGTGTGTGTGTGTGTGTGTGTGTGTGTGTGTGTGTGACAGAGCAGTTAATGCTGCCCTCTTAAAATTAATGATTTGAATCATCAATTCAGTTGGCTCACATTTTGCCAGTCAGATATTTGCACTTCCGTTTTTCAGATACGCCATTGCACATAGAAATGCAGGCTTAACAACATGGCAGTCTGCAAATAATACATACAAATGCTCAATATGACCCTTCACTATCTTTTGTTTACAACGTCTTCACTGGGACATGAATAAGCTGATGTTTCTCTGCAAAAATATTGTTTCATCTTCACAGCCAGTAAAACACTGATTTAAGAAGGCTGAGCTAAAAACAGTTTTCTGACACAGCTGAGCTACAGCTAGCTTGTCTGATGGTGCTCAGCCTGTTTGTAGGCTAGGACAATCCTATTGTTGGCTAGTTTTTTTTTTTACTGGGGTGGAAATATCTGCAGAGGTCCCAACCTGGTAAAAAAGAAAACACAGAATATGGCAGTTTTCAGTTAAAAACTAAGATCTCCAATTCTTTTGAGGGGTTAGTCTTGTGTCCCTAACTTTAGCTTAAATAGCCTATTTCGAATTTTTCCACACAGCTACAGCTAGCTTGTTTGATGGGACTCCGCTTGTTAATAGCATTGGTTTCAATGTACATTATTCTCAAATTTTGTCCATTAGCATATTAAATAATGACTGTTACCCAGCAGAGGTGCGAGAGCAGCCTGAGGAGGTCCTGGGCCCAAACCATCTCTGATAGGGAAAAGTGGAGCAACATTCTGTCCTGCCATCAAGTCAGCAGCAGCATATCTCTAACCTGCTGATCTCTATAATGTAACTTAAACAGAGAAAATAGCAACAATGTGAGAAGTTATGACAATCATCTTACTTATCTTTAAAGATTAGTCAACTGCAAAGCACCAAACAGGAGAGCTGGATGACGTCAAAAAGAAATGTCAGCATATCTATTTCTGCAGAAGTCTTGTTCTCCTTCACTTATGTCACCTTCAGTGGACATGTTCAGTTTAATGGGAATTGTAACAAAGAAGCAGGCTAATGTGTAAGTTGACTGTGAATTGAAATGTCCACATCCATGTTAACTTATCTAATGAGGCTGATGAGAATCTGTTGCCATGAAAGCTTTACCAGCTGTGCTATCAGGGGGACTATTTGTTGAGCTGTTTAAATAAATAATTAAAAAAAATCAATGAAATCATCTCTAAATCATCATTTCGTGTCAACTTATCAGCCAGGTGAGGTTTTAATGGGTAGTTTAGATGATTTATGTCAGGGCAAGTCTCCAGGTAATGAATTTAACTCCATGTCAACACCCCATAGGGGACTTAAGTAAATGTGTGCGTATATATGTGTGTGAGTGTTTTTGTGTGTTATGTGTATTAATCATCCTCTCTATGGTGTGATGTAACCTGTTTTGTTTGATCTAAACACCTGTCACTCTTCAGGACATTCTGCAGAGAAAATGATTAAGGGATCTGGCGGGGACATTGTGTGTGTTGCTTGTTGATGCGATTGAATGTGTTTGTAAGGGTCAGAGATAACTGGGTGTTTGTTGGTGATGTAACGGGATCAGAAGCTTTGGAATCTGGTTGGTTTCTTAACAGGACTAATACATAACAAACCTTTCACCCCTCGATGCTTCAGTGTTTTAACCCACCCAGTAGTTTCAGAAAACAAACATGTCGTCAAAGTTTCCTTTCCTGTGACATTTTCTTTATCTCTCCGGGGTATTTTTAAATCGTATCAGCGTGATTTAACCCGGAGTATATTTAGATGTAGCCTGAATCAGCTCAGAGCTGCTTGTCTGTGCACATTTAGACAGCTGGGTTAATAATCTTACACTACGTTGTGCTTAAAGCTCTTGATTCTGTGAATGCAACCTACTATTATGTATTGTGTCAAAGCGTACACCATTTATACACGCAATCCAGCTCCAGGACAGGCCCCCCCCCAAAAAAACACCTCAAGCTGGAGTTTACCCTCTTGTGAAAGACCAAAGAAGAATCTTCTGAGCGACCTAAATTCTGAGAAGATAACAGATCAGGAAATAGATTACTATCAACAAAACACCTACAGCTTGAGCACACTTTAAGGCACCACCCAAAAGTTGGATGACATACTTCAGTGGTAACTTTTTATTCTCTTCAGGGCAATAAACCCATAAAGATTGAAAAACAGGGTCAAAGTTGATGTCTGCTGGTGATTTCTTCTGGAGTGACGAAACAAATCCAAGAGATGAGGAAAAGCACTGTTCAATGTCTGACAGGGACCATAAAACTTAGCAAGAACAAATTGTCCTCAGCAAGGAGAGACAGATAGGCACAGATTGATTGTTAAGAGAGTTGTAATTTCTAATGCCGTTATATCTGCTATCTAAATATGTGGTAATAATGACCCACAACCTGTTTCCTCACTGTCTTTAGACTGTCTACAAGGCCGTATTATTCATAATATTTGTGTTTCAAATAAGATCAAGGACATCCTGTCATTATTATCTCCTGTCTGAGCATATTTCATAACTCCTGCTTTTGTCTCCCTCAGCCTGTTTTGTGCATGCTTTTAGTTCTGTATCATTTGTTTTCCTCTTCAGATTATCTCCATGTGTGCTGTGTCAGTAAACAACTAATTGCATGTTTGCATGTAAACACTGGCGCTTTTTACGAAGGAGAGTGCGTCCGTCTGTGCCGATGTGTATTTACGCAATAAAGGCCACGATACTGTTCCCACCTGTGGACTTAATTTCCAACAATTACATAACAACCCTCTTATCTCTCCTCTCAGAATTTTCCTTCACATTTCCTCTCACTGACTTATAGCTGATCTCTTCCAGTCTTTAAGCCACTAGAAACCAAAATCCAAAATCGCCTTCAAATTATTCAATAATGGATCTTATCTACATCATAATTAGAATCAGCAAAAAGGATGAGAAATAAGTTTTAATCCAAACTAAACACATTGTCATCAAAGTTCCTGAAAACTTTCCTGAGACTGGGTTTGCTGTGGCTCGACTAAACTGAGACTAATTTATTCATTATTGTGTAATAATTAAAGTCAGTAGCTTTTTGGCTGTTTGAAATAGTGTTGGTGACATCCTTGAAGGAGTACTGATGGCCCAATCATTTGAGTGTTACGGTGCCCTGAAAGGAAAATGGATAGGATAAAGGGGATCTTGATCCTGAGAAATTTAAACAGGATACCAATACATGTTTGGGAGATACCAAAAAATGTTTGCAAGATGACAAGTAATGTTTTCAAGATCCCAAAAAGCTTTTGCAAGAGGATGAGTCCTTTTCTGTGAGGGCCTGAGGAACTGAGTCAGACAAAACATTTCTGAGATCTTTAGCAGAATCCCAAGAAGTTTTTGCAAGATGCCCAAAATCATTTGCAGATAGGGGCATCTCAGGCATGCTAAATACTAATTATGCTACAGATAGCACAGCATCTGTAACTCACCAATCAGTGACCACTATAATGAGGGTTTTCCATTGGAGAGCTGCTGCTTTCCTCACAATCAAATATATGAAGCTGTATTATGCTGCGGGTTCCTTTTTGTTTCGTTTACAGTGTCAGGCAGGTGTCAATCAAACATGATTGGCCATGCCTCCACAAACTTAAATAATGATCTAAACCATATACTGTATAACACATGGAGTAGTATTAGCAGTAGTAGTAATAGTAATAGTACTGGTAGTAGTGATAGTGGTAGTAAAAGTCTCAGTGATGTCACCTTTTGGTTTCTGAAGAAGCTCCGTGAAGCCTTAAGACAGCAGTCACCATATTGGAAGTGCTCCAACTAACTTTTGGCAAAAATTAGAAACTGCCAAGGAAGTGGAGTTGAGGCCACAGCCTTGTTGCCCAGCAAATGACAACAAAATCCTCGCCTGTCAATCAAAGCAACCACCTCCATAATAATGCCTAATACTACTTAACTTTTAGCCATAATACAATAATAGCAGATGAGTTAAAATATTAATTTACCCAAGGGATAGTATTTTACAAATACAATAGTGGGGTATAGAGATCAAAACGCTTTTTTCTAGTGCACTAGAAGACCAGAGTTTTTGTTGCACTTCTGCATTGGCTTTATTTTCAACACTGGAGGTGACCATTGGGTACAAACAGCTAGATTAGTTTTCCCCCTAGGTTAAATTTTCACTCAGAGATTTGAGGATGCTTATAGGACTCTGAACTTTTATGTCATACATGCATTTTGGGTATTTTTCCAGCCATATTTCCAAAGGCTCTAACTTCCCTATGCAGCATCAAGCCTCTTATCTCACATCATGTCACATGTCACGGCACATACAGGATTGATTGGCCTCTTCTCTCAGAGTGCGTGTGTGTCACAGGCGCCGAGCTGCAGCAGCACTCTCCATTAATCAGAGTCTACTCATAGCTGAACCTGAACCCCACTCAGATTGCTCAGCATGTTGGCCTCCATCCCTCTTCAGTTTCTCATCAGCTTAACTCAGGAGGACTATAGAGTGGATGGTGCATTGATGTGTAGCAATAATGGGCTCTTGTAGTACACAGCCAGCCAACAGTATTAAGATTGCCAGCATGGGATCAGGCCTGTCTTTTTGACGTGGCAGCAGTGTGTGAATAGTGCTGCAGCTGCCTTCACTATCCCGTTTTTTGGCCTTGCTGCATCGGCTCTGTGTGGCTGTCACTGTGGATCGATGCAGCACCGGAGCAGGGGGGAAAGGCACACAGTGTTCATTCTATCAGCAGAGTGGCAGGTCTAATAGGGAGGCTGCCTGGCCAATCCTGGTCTGACCGAGCCAAACTGTCACAGTGATCTGTCCACCTCCCTGAATACAAACTAATGGGTAAAAGGGTTTCACAATGCTCTTCTTGGATCGGCGATCAAACATGTCCTGGGTGACATCACAGTTGGCTACCAGCTGCAAAAATACAGTCCTTATCTCAGGCAAAACCTATGGTTTAAAAGAAAAATCTTTATTTTTATGTTCAAGCAGTTCGTGATGGTCCTGCTTTTCTTTGAAGTGATCATTAACTCTCCCACAAAAGTACAAGCCCAGGAACCTTTTGTTTTTATCCCCCTAAACCTTGAAACTTGTTGCTTCTGGATTTCAAAATGTCAAAGTCTTCTTTTTTAAAGGAATCAAAGAACCTTTGTTTTTAATCTCACTTTTGATTTGGAGTGTAACGTATGGGTGATAAGTGTTGTGTTTAAATCACCCCCAGTTTACTCAAACATGCATTCACTTCCGTTCTAAAGTTTACAGGGTAATGTTTAAACCAGAGAATTATCCCAGGTATTTAAGTAGTCGTTTTAACATTTTACTGTCCTCCCTGTATTGATTTCTAACATTTAATTCTTTCTGTTGATGAAAATGTTTAGTCTTGCAAAGTTTGATCAATTATTGCCATTTTGACCCTTTATTATCTCTCTTACTTTATCTCTCTGTAAAACACTATGACTTGCATGTTTGATGAAAGGTACACATATTTGGACTTGTGTTGAGTTCAAAATGGGATTTTCAAGTCACCCGACATGGATGACCATACCTTGGACCGTTTATTGACATCCCGTGTGAAGTATCAATCATTAACCTGTATGGGTTAAAAACAGGGTGTGAATGGAATGGAGGTGGAAAAACACACACATGGGTCATCTGTACTGCATCCTTCCTTTATCAGGGGACACTGAACTCAGGTCTGTTTTGCAATAACATGAAATCCAGTACAGCGGAATGCTAACAGCTCTCGGACCAACTGATGTGTCTGGACCCTTGTGTGTGTGTTTATATATGCACATGTGTTTTCCCATCTGCATTACATGCTCCACAGTACACCCTAGTGTGGGATGATAGGTTGGAGATGATTTTTTTGGGTGGATGGGTCACTGCAGTTCAGTCCGTCTCTGCTCCTCTGCACTGCCGAGGAACACGTTGCATAACAAAGAAAGAAAAAACAGATGAATCCGGATTACGGTGCTTTTTTCTGCTCCTCTGTTAACACCCCTCTCTGCAGCTCACATCACTCTTATCAAGAGGAATTAAATTCGGAGACTGGGTGGTGTGGAGTCCTCCTGAAAAATCCCCTTTGATAGTGAGTCAGACTTGGAGATAGAGGGATTGTATCACGATCCATTTGTTACATAAGGATGGATGATAGAGGAGCCCCCACCTCCGCCCACCCCATGCTGAACTATTTTTTTTTTCTGTCTAAATAATCACACCTCTTTCGATGTCACAGGGTGAATTCCTCATTAACAATGCGATAGATCAATACACTGTATGTGTGTGTGGGGGGTGGGGGTGGATGTGCTCTATTTAAATCTTGTAATGAATGGATAACCCTGTGTTCTCAGATAAATACAGGACATGTTTTACATTTCAGATTGATCACATGTTCATTAACTCTTTGAGCACACCTGAAGTAGCACTCACTCAATGAAGGATATAATTATTAATGAATAGTGTGACATTTTACTTTAACAAAAGACATTGCACCATTTAAACGAAATGACTGATCATAGTATCATTCCTGCATTAAGTATAAAGCTCAATCAACAGCCTATCAGCCTAGCACAGCATACAATTCCCTAACCCTTACCCTGGATTACAGTGTAAACACAGCAAGCCGGCCTAAACCACTAGCCCAGCCGGCCCCAACCGGAAGTCACAAAGACTGTTTACAACCCCTCAAGATGACTCACTCACATCTAATATTTGCTTATTTCATTGGTTGAAAGATAGAGATAGATATAAAACTATAATTTATGTTTACCAGGGGTCTTGCAGTGTTCCTTGGACAGATCTAATGACTTTGTGTGTCTCGGTTCTCATTGTGGGCTCAGCAGGCAACCAGTGGAGATCCAGGTTTTCTCATAATGATGATGATTAAAAACATTATCTATGTGGCATTATGCCTCCTCCAAAATGAGTTGGCTGTTGTAAAGCATTGTTACATAAACTCTTATTTCAAGGAGTTAATTTTGGTTAAACATAGCTTCCAATAACAATGAAATGGACTTGATTATGTAAAATCAAATGTATCAGCTTGTGTATCGGGGCAGATAAGAGACAAATCAATGACTGCTTCTGTTTAATTGCATAACTGGTCTTAGTCATGCATGGGCAGCAGAACTCTGTAGGCTGTGTTCCTTTTCAAACTGCAGAGGAGAGCAGAACAACACGAGTGTCTGATGTGGAGTGGCAGCTGAGTTCGATGTGGGTAGCAAAATCAGAAAATGGGAAAATTCCACATCGAGAACAAAATATTCTTGCTACACATGGAAATACACGTGCTGGTTGCACAGGTCGATGCTGTGAGATTCACAGTTTTATCATAAAGACCATAACAACGTGTCTCTTTGCGTCCTCAGTTTCTCTATTCTGTTGCTCCCTTTATATCTGAGACAGTTGACATGTCAGGATAATAGGTACACTTTCCTTTCATCATCAGATTCTCAAGGTAATGTCTTTGCTTTCTTGAATTGTTATGTTTTCAGATACAGGAGACGAGTCAGCACAAACAGACTCTATTTTGCCTTTTTTCTCTGTGAAGGCCTGAGGCTTTGTTAGCTAGACCCTGTTTGTGTACTGTTCTTGCAGACTGTGCAGGAACAAATATTACCTTTCAGAGCAGAGAACATCTGTGTCATACAGACAGAGAAATTAAAAAGTACTCATTTGAAATGGAAGATGCAAGGGGTAGTAGCACCTCTTTTATATTGCTTGTTCCAGATGGGACTGTTAGGCCTTGTAACACCTCATCAGCAATGGAAAACATTACGGGAATTCCTCCAAATGAGGACCTAAGGGCCCAACAGAGGAAACAACATGAGACAACAGAGACTGAGGTGATTTAATGTAGACAAACAGGACCAGCCTGTGTGCTGATTTTCTATCTCCAGCTTGGGGCTTTACAGGTGGACACATTAGGAATGAATTGGTGAATGATGCCTTATACTGATAAGGAAGCAAAGCAACACTGTGCAGCAGTAGTCTTGTATCTGCGGTAAGCCCTCTCCATCCTTTTTGCCCATCGGGTTCACATGTCCGACCAAGCAGAATGTCTCCCCTCCCCACATGTCACTATGTAAGGAAACGTGCTGCACACTTGACAGACTGAACAGTTTGTACTCTCTGCTCATGCTTGCACAATAACTTGGGCAGACAGAAGCAGAAGCGTATAAAACACAATCAGACAGAATACACACTAATTCAAGCAAACACTGCCCTTGAAGCAACGCAGACAAACCTATAATGATGCTCTGAAGCTGTTCTTCCTCAGAGGTCAGTTACATAATGCAACAGGGTCAGAACAGACTCAACAGCATCATTTCTTGGAACAAGATATAGAAGTATCTGTGCATTAATGCAATGATGGAGAGCATCTTTAATGCTTGGAAAAACAGACAAATGATCTCTTTGGGTTTTCTATTCAGACATCATAGTAGAAATGTAGTCACGTCACCTTTAAAACTCTGATATAGGCACTAACATATGAATATGATGTACTTTGATGACTCATTGGATCATCTGATCACGTGTTGTTATATGCTTCAATGTTCAGCTTCATCCTAACATCGGCCGCATGCTTTCTCACTGCATTGCACAGGTCACGTCCCGTGTCCTCAGAGTCAAACATCTTAAATCATCTGTTGACATGTTGTACTTTTGGAGCATGTGTTTCAAATTGAAAAATACACATTGAGAAACAAATGTACTTTAAATATATGTATGTAAACACAGTTTTAGACATTTGTCAGGATTTGCCTTCGAGTTATATAACAGAGATCTCGCCTCAGTGACAGAACATCTTGTATCCTGACAAAGTGGTTTACTCAGAACAACTCTGTGGAAACCAAAATCTTACACTGTTGGAGACTGGCCTCCGCTTTGACCATGGTGCTCTCTGTGTGTGGACACAGCTGCCTGGTTTAATAAGACCTCTGTAATATCCCTTTTTTAAAATCATTGCCATTTCCTCATGTTTTGTTGTTTCTGTTGTGTTTGTGATTTTGTACGGCTGCTACCTCAGTCAGGTCTCTCTGGTAAGAGACTTTTAATGTTACTCAAACTTTCTGCTGAAATAAAGGTAAAATTAAATAGAAATATATCTCTGTGGTAGTTTTTTTGGGTAGGTCAACAGTATTGTCATGACCCAGCTCAAAAGGTCACAACAAAAACAGAAGATAAACACCATGTAAAAAAATAAAATAATATTTGATTAAAGCAGATTAACCCAAATTAGACCAAAATAATAATAGTAATAAAATATTTACTGAGTGAGGTGTGGGAATCAGTACAATCAGTGGTGTGTGATGTGTGTGAGTGGAGGGTGTGTGTGTTGTCAATAAAAAAAGTAATGCTAGAGAAACATAACAAAACAGAACCAAAGATGAACTGAGGAGGGAATCAGAGAGAGTGTTTATTACGGTGCAGGTCTTTAGGCAACCTCAGCACACTTGGCCCAGGTGTGCTGAGCTACTTTGATTGAGGTGCTGCACACAAGAGTAAAACACCCCCAGCATGACATCAGTAGACTGACCCTATAGTGAAACACTTTGCAGGAATATTTAACATGTTTCACCTTTTTAAGTAATTCTCAGTCATTTTTCTTTTTATTTGAGTTGAATATCAACTTATACAAAGCATTTTAAAATGACTGAGTAGCAGAGAACCAGGGTCATGAAACTGTTCTTGTTCTATAGTTGCATGACTCGTTTATATCTCATGCAACGTCGTCAAATTGAGTTAAAAACAAAGAATGTCAACAGCTTCAGCTATGCTGCCCATGAGCACGGCACTTTCACCCAATTTTTGTTCATCCCGAGGAATAGCTTGTAGCTGTAAAAGTGTACAGACGTGACTAAAACATTTCCTCGTTTGAACATTTTAAACTTATGTTAAATAAACAGCACATATAGATGTTACATGCATGTTTACCATCCTCTCTGCATTCCCTTTACCACAGCACAAGCTTTTCAGAAGATTCGAAGATACAGCTGTCATTATAGTTTGTGTATTTTATTATCATACTGTTTGGGTTCAAATAATATGTATGCTTTCACAAATAAAAATGCCCCATCACAGTGACAGAATGTTTTAAAAAAAGAAAAAGACAGAGACATTGCAGCATGCAGCTCCTGGTTCAGGCTCTCGTAATATAATGCACTGATAACTTCAACTCCTCACTGGCAGGCCTCCTTGCATGTCGTTCAAACCTCTGCAGATTATCCAGTATGCAGCAGCGTGACTGGTCTTCAACCAGCCCAAAACTGCATACGTGACACCACTGTTCAAATCCCTCCACTGGCTACCAGTTGTTGCTCACATCAAATTCAAAACCCTGCTGCTTGCTCACAAAACAGCAACAAAAATGGGCTCCATCTGTCCATCCATCCTCGTCAAGGTTTACACTCCCTTTTACTACCTATGCTCTGCCAACAAAGGGCAGCTAGTAGTCCCATGTCAACTGAGCCCTAAGTCACGGGCCAGTCTCTTATCCTCTGGTTGTGGCATGAGTAAAGCCTGGCACACACTAAATGATCTGTAATATCTCAACAGATGTCAAAAATGTGAGACCTCACACATGATGACAAACAATGACAGATTCAACAGTTTTGTTCTCACAGCATGTGGAGTGCAACGAGATGGCCAACACAGCATAACATACAAACACAGATTCCTCTCACCAACAACCAGAGTCGTGACTCTCAAACTAGAAATCTCACAAAATCTCCCGTGGTTAACTGTGACTTTAGAGTAAACAAACATGGCGGACTATGCAAAGGTTGTGAAGCTAAATGTTGCTAGCTGCAGAGCTACCTGGTAAATCCACCACAGTAGCAATGTCTGTCCAACTCCTCTCCCTGTCAGGTTGATTGTGGTTTGTTTTAGAGGACATGTTTACACTCCTTTTGCTGCCACAAATCAACAAGATGGTCCTCCAGTTTTCATCTAACTTTATGTTTGGCATGGCTGTGTACGTTGTGCTTCCCTCTTTTGTCAGCTTGCTTCCCGATTGGCTATCATTTCGCTCCACGTGACAATCCACATATCATAGATAAAGAACATGTTTTATACTTGTAATTTCAAATAGGTGCAGCCATTCTTCCAAAGAGATCAGAGGAAGTAAAATCATTTTTAACATAGAGGAACAACTGACAAGTTCATCTTTAGATCCATCATAAAATCAGGGCTTTGCTGTTTTTTATCTTTTACTGTGCACCCTGTTGAATCCAACTCCATACAATCTGCAGAATCTCTTTCATCCTAAAAAAAAAAAGCTAAAGACCCGGCTTTCTCACGAACACCTCCTCGCTTAATGATATTGATGCTACTGATGATGTGAATGACAGTAACATGGGGCATGATACTGAGGATGTTACTGACGTTAATTAGGATTTCATAATGATGACGATCATGTTGTTGGTAATGATGATGAGAAAAATTGAAAACACTCCTGTGCACACTGTGCATTGCCTCAAGCTCTGCCTGTGAGCACCTGTGTGAGTTTAGACTTCAAGCAGCTAGTTGCACTTCTGTTGTTCCAGAGTGTCTAGGTCCTTGCTTGTGTTGCTGTTTTGGACAAAGGAGTCTGGTAAACGAAGTTGTAACACTGTAACAAACACATGACAGTACCTGTCCTTTAGATGTACTGTATTTACTGTACTATGGGTATTCTCCATGAAGACCCAGAATAATCCCTTTACTTTTAAAAGTCATCAAAAACAAAAAAAGAATACATACTATATTTATGACAGTGCCCATGAAATGTAGTAAATCTGTGTAACTCAGCCCTCTCTCCCCCGAGTACAGTACATATGTGCTGACACAGCAGACTATCTCCCATGGCTTCAGCATGAACCCCCCTCCCCTTCCACAGCTCCTATAGTAGTCAACTACATCACTGCCTTACCCTGTTGGCAGTCTCAGTACTTGGGAACCTTTAGCCTACATACCATACGATCTGTGAGAGAAGAGTTACTGTGTGAAAAGTAGAATTACCCGGCACCTGACAGACAGGTTGACATGAAGAAATGCGTACAGTAAGGGAGTGTAACAATAAAGATAGAAAAGAAGAAAGGCCTTGGTGGACTAATGACGGGTTTTCTCGGGGGGAGGGAGTGTTAGCCAAGGAGAGATGTAAGGGCTGGCAGGAATGTGGTGTATCTGATTAATCTGGTAGCAGAGAAAGGAAAGGAAATGTAAGGCCAGGAGTTTTTTTTCCTTAATTAAAGTTGCACTATTTTCTGCTGCAAATAGATATAAGACATGAATGATATGAAGAAAAAAGATAAAATATTGAAGGAGGGAGGGTGTAGGGTGGGAGAAGTAAAAGAAACCATGAATGGGCTGAGTGATGGGCCTGTCTATTACATAACGTCTATTCTAAGAACTGAAGTACCTATATGGAGCTACCTATTTTTAACAGCTTTCTATATGCAACCTGGAGTCAGCAGATATGAAAGGGCACACGAGCTGCAGAGCGCCATGTTGTCTGCATCATTATGAAGGGATAAACAGATAAACATGAAATCAGAGATGGGAATGTAAGATCCAAAAACAGTATGAGCGCTCCTTGGTGTCATCTTTTCATATTACTAAGACTATCAACAGACATGCATACAAGGTCAATTATATATGTGTGTTTTATTTTGAAGGGCCTCATACAGAAATGATAGGGCAGTGAATGAAGTGGATGCAGTATAGGCTCAGTTCATTTTGGGTTCAGTTGAGAGATTGTGATTAAGTCTTCAGCTCTGGGGGGAATTCGAATCCTCTTCAGAATGTGCTTCTCTCCCCCTTCAGGCTCGCAGTGGGGATTCCTCACTAAGACACAGACAAGGCCTCCCAGCATGCAACAGAGCCTGCTTGCTGACATTTGTTAATTCTGTCAGTGAGTCTGTCGCTCCTTTTTCCGGGGGTGGGATATGTACTTGAGGAACTGTGCCAGAGAGGAAAATACCACATGTATTATAACACGAGATAAGATAAGATAAGATAATTCTTTACACAATCACATGTCAATGTTTTGCATGGTTGTTATCAAGCTTTAAAGGTACTTAAGTATAAAAAGTTGTAATGCTTCAGAAGTGTTTTAGTAATATTCTATACATGGAGAGTCCAGAAGACTCAATATAGTTGCTGGTGAAGATCAGTAGGGCTGCCTGAATATAAAATTTGGGGGTGTGATCTTAAAAACAACAATAACAACAACAGTGTATTATTACTAAGGCCACTGTTGGATTGCTAATGAGGTCAACTCAATGACAGATGACATCAAAATGCAGAACCTGTAGGGGAGGGATTAGATTTTGTGATTGGGAGTGTTCTGGTATGATTCATGGTACACGTAATATCGCCCACCAGAGTTTCAGCAGCCTTTAGCAGTGGAGAACAAAAGAGGTGAAACGCAATCCAATGCAACACAATACAGGGAACCTAAAAACAATTAGCTTTAATTAATGTTCACTAATAGATATCTGCACACAGGTGCAGTTAAAAATCCTCCTTGATGTCATTTCTCACCACTAAGGAAGGAAGTCCTCTATCCCTCAGCACTGGAAGCATAAAAGTTTGCTGTGGCGCCTGGAGGCTGTTTTCTAATCAGACAATAGCCGTGCTCTGCATTTAGATAAATTTAATATACAGAAATATTTTACTAAATTTTACAGCATATAAATCAATCAAGTATGTATATGTCAAGCCAAGTCAATGTACCTTTTGGAGTTTTGAGTCCCCAGTGCTCAAATCTGAGTCCCCTGAGAAGCATCATTGTTTGACCCTAAACTATGCAGCGTATGAACCTGGACTGACTCTGTGGGACACTTTGGATGTGTATAGAACACATTTCATTTATGAACATTAGATTCTGAATGATCAGGTCGCTGCGTCCAAAGATTCAAATTATCAATGAAGTTACAGCGCTGTGTGTCATGTGTAATTGTGCACTGCACCTCCACTATTGGGCAGACACACTCATCTATGCTGATGATAAACTGAAAAATGCCTGCAACCCACTCCCTATTAATCACAATTTTAACAACTTGGACCCAGTGTTTGAGTTACTTTAGAGGCTAATGTTTGCAAGCAGCTTGCTAGCAGTAATGTCATCAATAGTTCAAGAAGGCTAACATTAGAATCTCACTTAACTTTCTGGGTGCATCGTGGGCAGATGTCTGTTACACTTTGACTTTGTCCCTGTCCTATTCTTGATGGTTCTTTCACATATTGAACATGTTGCACTGCTCTGCTTGCACTTACTGTTAAATCTGTGAGTGCAAAACTCACGATTGGCACCACTCAGAGCATCCTGGTAGGAACTGTTGCTGAAGAAGACATCACGTGAACAGGGATGCAGGTGAACTCACCTGTCTCCATACGGAATAAATTTGGGCTTTAAGATAAAAACATTGGAACAGTCTTTATCAATATACACATTTGAGGCCTCCTCTCTTCCATCCAAGTCCAAATGCAATCAATGCTCACGTCCAAGCCTTGTGTCAGACTTTAGTCTGAGTCCTGGATTCAAGTACGACAACACTTTGTTAAACTTAAAAATGTAAACATTCAAACTTCAAAATGTAATAGTAGGCTATACGACAGTCTTTCAACAGAACACCCAAATTATTCAATCCACAACAAACAAGCACCAGATTTTTGACTCAACCAATCTAGTATTGAAATGTTGTCCAATCATATGAATGTGATGTTACAAGACTCAGAGTAGAAATTACTGTTCTCCTCAATCTATGACTTTATTTATGTCCTTCACAAAGTCTGGATTTGCGGATTTTTTTCTGAATGTAGAAAGCATTTCTTCAAATGTCCATGTGATGTTCCTATTCAAAGTAAATCCTCTATTATGGCTGCAAACATTCAGTTACATGTGAACTACGTATGTGGTTGTACTTGTTAAGGGGATTAAAATACTGCAAAGTAAAAGTCTTCTCTTATGCTGTGTTTGCATTAGTCTGTCTAAAGTAGGTTTCCCTCCCCTCCTTGTGCACACTGTACATTATGTCCACAGTGAATGTCTGGTGTGTGTGTCTGCGTGGTGCATGAGTAAATGTGTATCTTAAGATGCTGGGCTGTGATTGTTAATATGATGTTGAAAGAGAAAATCTGTCCCCAGAGGTATGCAACCTCACAGATCAATCCTCTTAACTGATTAGAGCTTTACCAGAGGTTTCTCTCCATGCAGCCATCTGCAGGTCAGCTGCCTGCTGTTATGGAACAAACTGGACTCAACACTGATTAAGACATTTACAGCTGATACTAACTTTGGAGGAACATTTGTTACTGTTAGATTGTGTTGAGTGCAGTGATCAGAGACGTGAAACAGAGTCCTTGCATTAGGACATGTGGATGTATTTTGACAGGCAGCAATCTGATGTCACTTATCCAATCATTGGTCCAGAAGTTTGATATTTTCTCAAAATGCAGTGTTGACCCAGTATGGACCGCTTCAATCTTCGAACTATTTTCCTCTGTGTGTCTGCACTTATCTGCTCTGTCACAGTTAAGGAGACTGAAAGTGGGTCAGAACAAACATGTGAGGGGCCTCAAAAAGAGGCTACGCAGCAGGCTACACCATTGTCCCCTCTCTCCAGGTATGAAATGACTGTGTGTATGTGTGTGTGTGTGTGTGTGTGTGTGTGTGTGTGTGTGTGTGTGTGTGTGTGTGTGTGTGTGTGTGTGTGTGTGTCCCAAAGCACTGGGTGTTCTCATTCAACTGATGCTCTATTTGTGGAAGTATCCATGGCGACAATGATTTGCAGTCATGGGCTAGGGGCGGATGGACAAGTGGATGCATCTATTTGCCACACTTGGGTGAGATCTCTGCTCTGCTCTCCCTGCCAGGATGTTTACCTTATCAGACAAGAGCTGGGGGGGAGTGGGTTATGCAGGGATCAGAGCTATGATGGAAAAATGGGTAGGAAGTCTCAGAAAACCATAATGAGTGAAAGTAGAACTGAAGGGAAAGGGAAGACAAGATCGTTTGGGGAGTAATGGCAAGACCAAAGGGCTGACACAGAGCTCCAGTCAGGCCTCAAGGGTAATTTGGATTTGCAGTGAGACATGTCGCTGTGCATTCCCAACATGACCAAAGCTGCTGCGTTCTGCTTTCTGTGCTTTGCTTACAGTATAGGACATTACATAACTCTAACCCTGAGGCTGAGCAGGGCTGTTAGAGAAACATTTACAGTAAAGAGGACAGTACCTGCACACAAGAAACACCCTGTGGAAATCCACAGAGAAAAATCCCACAATTAGTCTTTAGTATGTGTTAAAAAACATGGCCAACTGAACCAGTAACTGTGCACTTATGGTGCTGAACAGGAGGGACTTATGTGAGAGATGGGGGACAGGGTGGGAAAACAGGTAATAAGCTGGCTGTTACCTAGAGACAGAAGATGGGAACGGGTAGATAATGTACACACAAATACACACACACGCACACGCACACGCACATGCACGCACACACACACACACACACACACACGCATGCTCAAAATCATAACCAGATTCTATCTCCCCCCCTCTGTTGGGGGCCTGTTTTCCAACAGTTTCCCTGCTTCAGCAGAAAGCGGTTCTCTCTCTGCAGCAGCCCAGTGCAGGCTGGTTTCATAAGCGCAGACTCCAGAGAAGATAAAGACAACAAAAGGCCAGATCATCAATCATTGACGGATCACAACAGACATCTAAATGAAAGAGTTTCAAACGGGGGTATACATTTTACACCACAGTGCTGTGTTACTGTGATGACGAAGGAACTCATCACTGCTTGTTTTTCTGCTTTTATTGCTTCAAAGTTGATCGTGGGAACGTAGAAATGTGATGCCAATGTAGCAAACAATCTAAGCTATCAAAATCAACTGCTGCTTGCTTTGTTTGGATGACACATCAAGATTCAATTTTTCAGATGTGATCAGATTTCTCTTAGTGTTGCTTTGATGTCAGAAAGTTTGTGCGACTATAACAAATTAAAAAACAGTTGGGTAACCAGTTCAGATGCAAAAGCAGAAAAGTTCCTAAGTTGTTTTGTTCCTAAAAGAGCAGTAAAGAGACGTCGGTTTCCAGGCTATCGGGAATCAGTTAGACTAAATGGTCGCTCAAGCACAGTCTGCAAATGCAAAGATGGTACTCTATGAACCTATTATCCTGCCCTAAATATGTTGTATTATCTAACCATGGAGATGGGGCAGGTGGGATAAGATGGAAAAGGGAGAAAGAAGAAGAGGGATCGTTTGCCTGGCTGGATGCTGGCAGGGCGGTTAGATAACTGAAGGTCAGAATGAGCTGTGAGTCGCACCAGGCTCTGAAATACCACAGACACAGGGAAACGGGGAGAGCTCAACGGCCCACACCTGACCTCAGCACCATATCCCCCCACCCTCAACTCTTTTCATGACACACTTTTCTTCTCCATTTTCTGATCTCCCTCCTTCTTCTCCCCATTTCAGTAACCTATATCCCATGGTTGGAGCATATCCTCTGCTCTCTTTCAGAACACTTTAACCTCAAAAACCTGTTGATGGTTCACATGCAATGAAAGTATCTAAACCTGCTACCTGTTTACTGAGTTTACTGATGAACAAGCCATCGGTAACATTTGGCAGCAGTGGCTAGAAAAAACTTCAACAAGCAAAAACTTTAGGGTGAACCACACATGATGAACAGCCACCTGCCACTGCTGGATGGGCTGAGAAGACTATCACGAAACAGTTAGACAATATTAATTGATACTACAAAAATACTACAAAATAGCACATTATGATAACATACATTACTGTACCAAACAATACAATACATTTAATTGTATTTGATATGATATTATGCGATACGATACGATAACATGAGTCTGGTTCATCTAACATGAGTCTGGTTCTCCTCAAGGTTTCTGCCTGTTTAAAGGAAGTTTTTCATTGCAGCTGTAACTAGCTAAATACTGCAAAGGGCTCCACTCATGTTGGATGAGACAACATGACAGAATATGAAACAATATGATGAAAATTTGTAGTCTCTATTTTAACCCCCAAATGTATAATTTACTCCAACGCTGCGAACATCCAGTCGCATCCACAGTAGTATCAAAAAACAGTGTATAAAGAGAACATCCCATAATATTTGATTATAGGTGAAGGTTTTATGAGCATACCGCATCAAGTGAGGACATTGAGATATGCTGTATGGGTGACACCATTGTTTTAATGCGTATAAAATATGTAATATATATAATATGTAATGAATATATATGTAATGTATGTGTATAAATCTTATGTGCTTTGGCAACAACATGTCTTTGTTCATGCCAATAAAGCGAATTGAATTGAATTGAATTGAATCAAAACAAGTCAACTATAAAAGCACATACTAGCTACAACCACAAAACAACATGTATTGCACATCGCTACTTTATGCCTTGCATCACAACAAACGTTATTTCAAGATGCTTTTACAAACAGAGCAGGTCTAGACCGTACTCTATGTAAAATTATTAAAAAAGACCCAACATCAAGACAGGAAAGATCCAGTCCTCCCTTAAGACAGGACTCTGTCTATCTCATCTTAATCCACCATGAGCAGAGCACCTCGCAGTATTTAGCTAGTTACAGCGGCAAGGAAAAACGGCCTTTTAACAGGCAGAAACCTTGAGCAGAACCAGATTGATTTTAGACAGACATCTGCCTCAACCGAGTTGGGGTGGGGGTTTGGGGGCTGGAGAGAGAGAGAGAGAGAGAGAGAGAGAGAGAGAGAGAGAGAGAGAGAGAGAGAGAGAGAGAGAGAGAGAGGGACGCACCATCCCATGGGGTTTGATTTTGGGTGGAGGTTTTGTGAGCGCGCCGCATCGGGTGAGGACATTGAGATATGCTGTATAGGTGACACCATCGTTCATTAATGCATATAAAATATGTAATATATGGTTGATATGTATGTGATGAATATAATATGTAATGGATATGGTGTGTGATTAATGTATATATGGTGAGTGTAGTGTGTTGTGAATATATATAATGTACTGTATGAATTTATGTGCTTTGGCAATAATATCTCATTGTTCATGCCAATAAAGCAAATTTGAATTGAATTGAATTGAGAGAGAGAGAGAGAGAGAGAGAGAGAGAGAGAGAGAGAGAGAGAGAGAGAGAGAGAGAGAGAGAGAGAGAGAGAGAGAGAGAGAGAGAGAGAGAGAGAGAGAGAGAGAGAGAGAGATGATAGTGATGAGGCTGATAGCAGTATTAGTAGTCATATCTGTTGCTGCTGGAGTCCAGCGCGTCTGTAGCAGCTGGAGTCTGGAACATTCACAGCAGCAGGACGTCTACGGCAGCAACTTAGAGGAACTTACGAGACAAGGGAGCTCAGGGACTCCAGAAAGGTCTATGGTTAGTAACTTTAATGGGACAGGTAGAGTTAAAGTAAGTGATGGGGTGCTGAGATCGGAACCCAGTGTGTCAGTGTGCCAGTTGCCCCAACAGTCTAAGCCTTTAGCAGCATAACTAAGAGATGGTCTGAGCCTGAGCCAGCTCTAACTATAAGCTCTATCAAAAAGGAAAGTCTTCTAGCATAGAAGCTCACAGTGTGTGGATGTGAGATAGATCAGACAACACTCTCTGTGGTCTGTCAGTCAACAGAAGAAGTGTACAAATTTCAGTTTACATTATATGAAGGTCTGTGTGTCTTTGCAGACTTGTCTAACTGGTTCCAGATAATTACACTACAATGCTTTAGGGCTGATCCACACACTGTTCAACCAAATAAAACTTCATTGTGATGCACTGAATACATTTTCTAAAGATGAAAATAGGCCTAGAATGTAAGAACATGTAATTGACATGTTACAAATACAGAAAAGTTTCAGTGCTGTAATGTTGTGGTATGGCACTGACTTAAGAAAGATAAGCCTTGGGTTTGAATATTTTTTCAAGCGTTGAATCCCCTAGTTACAATCCACAAGTGTTACAAGCTTATACGGACAATATACTGCATAGTGTGAAACTGGATGACCTGTAAGAAAAAGGGGAAACTTGTGTGTTAAAGGTTTAATCCGACCTGAAATGCTGGAGATTTTCCAGGTCAATAGTAACATACTGATATAACTACAAGGCTGACTGCAAAGGGAAAGCAGACACTTTGCAATCGCACCCTCTCTCACAGCCCGTAACCCACGTATTGCACACCAATGTGAAGCTGACCCAGTTGGGGCTCTTTCATACCCTGCTGTCCCGTGACGGCCCCCATGTTGAGCTGCTTACACAAGATGCAGACATGACACCTGGGTCAGTAAGTGTGTCACATCTTTTTTTGCTGTTTTCAATAACACATACAAGTTAAATTCCTGGATAACACTGGCACCAAAAAAAGAAAAAATTAAAGCTTTTACATCATATGTCAGGAATGAAAGTAACTTTCCTGCAAAGAAATGACTCATAATGTTCAAGGTTATTGTCGATACTGTTGCATGAAGGTGCAAGAAGAATTTGACCGTATTTACTGTAAGTTTAACTACATTACATAAAGACAAGTCCAGTAAATCCTTACATTGGTGTCAGCCTGCCTCCAGCAGGTCACAAGATAAGTCTGAGAGGATATGAAATATGTTAAGACTAAAGAGAGGACAAAAAAACAAGTTTTGTTGCTCAAATTTGAATTCTTGTTTCTCTCATTTTTTAAAACTTTTCTCTGATCTGTATTGTTTAGTACAATAATACACAATGTTCCCTCTCAGTTAAAAGTGTTAAAACTCAACCATGGAACAACTTAGTGACGTGAAACATGAAAACCAGGTTTGGTTTTGAGGGAGGCTAAGGCCAATAATGACAAGAGTCAGGGTTATTCTTTAACTTTAGAGGCACAAGATGATCCAATTCTTTAATTTAAAAATACACTGCAGCTTTTAAATAAGTGTGCTAGGGTAAAATGTTCATACATTGCAGATAAAGAATGTGGAGGTACAAATATAACGTGATACCTTAAGTACAGAAGCTTTGGGTGTAATGAACTATAATTGAAGAGGGCTGGGTCTTATTAGGACATTGAATAATGGGCATGAGGCATCAGAACTGAGGGCAGTGAATCAGCAGATTCCACAGAGAGGGACTTTCAGTCAAGCAAACAACTACACCCTGTACCTGTAATAACTGTACGTTCTTTCTTTAAGTACAGCTTACAATGTGATAAACTGAAACAGTGTTTTGTGCATTCATTGTAATGGGGTGGTAAAACAAAAGGTAACACTGTGGTAGAGAAAAAAGAGACAGATACAGTAGGTAGACAGAAGCACAGGTCCTGATGGAGCATTTAGAAGCCAAGCTATTTAACGTGTTTAATGAGGTTGAAGAGCAGCCCTGGCCCCTGAGTGGTACCAGAGAGGGTCACCTTACTTACTTTTTTATGTGTCTGTTTTTGGAAAAGCTCAAGTGTAATCTGTGTGCAGAGCAGCTCACAGCTGAAGGTAACTCGTTGTTTACAGATTAAGTCCGAGAGTTTCAGCAGAACACGCTGACCCAAATCGTTAGAGGTCATGAAAAAAAAGAGAAAAAAAACATCACATTGTTTCAGTGTTTGTTTGAATGTGCCTGTGAATAATGCACACCTGCTTGTGCGTAAGGGAAAATGTTGGTGCTAAGACCTTCGCTGCAGTCTCCGGGCCAGTGTCATGTTTGAGTGTTCGAGGATCCTGTGGTGAGAGTGGAGTATTGTGTTTCTATTTTATTTATTAGCCTCTTATGTAAGCAGCAGCAGGGGGATGGGACACACTGGGACAAGGTTAAAGGGCACCAAGCGAAGAAATACAGTCAGGGTACACTGAGTTATTGAGGCAATTTAGCAAAGGAACAGAATTAAATTAAAGGAAAAATAAGAAAGACGTTAGAGGCAGAGGAAATACTTTGCAATAATGCATTTTTAAAAATTCACAGGAACAATCTCAACTTAAATCTGACCTATCAGGTGATATTTTCACTTGTTTTCTTCATGTACAATGGAAATTCAAACATGAAACTCAACAAATGTACTGTAGATTTTGTATTTAAAGCAGCAGGATTGCGATACCAAATGCAATCATACAATAACTTTATTATTTTATCATTATACAAAGTCTTTGCAGTTCCTCCCAGAGGATAGTCTGCACCAACTAAAACTGTCATTCAACACATTTTTTAAGCATCTTTTACAAGTTGAAAACAGAAAGTGTTAAATGGACTGTGTTCATGTACCGCTTTCTCTCATCTACTGACCACTCAAAGCACTTATACATACACATTCACAGTATATTCATGTACTGATGGCAGAGGCTGCTATGTAAAGTGCCATCAGTATTAACTAATCCCGCTCGCACACCAATGGAACAGCCAGTGGGGACAGTTGGGGGTTAAGTGTCTTGCCTAAGGGCAGTTGGACCTGGGATCAAACCCCTGACCTTCTGATAGAGAAATGACCAACTCAATCACTAAGCCACAGCCGCCCCATCAAAACATTGTACTGAATCAAAGTATATTACAAAAATAAGATAAAAATAAGGAGAATTGAGATGTTTCTTACACTAAAATGAGATAAATGTCATTGAATGCCTCAAAGTGTTGTGCATGGCTCTTTTTTAATGCAATGCTGCTCCGGCATTATAATAATAAATATATTTTGCTGATATTTGCTGATATCTTATATGAAGCTGAAGCATTAGCATGCAGAAAATGAAACACAGTATAACCTGTGTATAAGGTATACATGTGCTGTAACTGGATACAAGAGCACACACACTCAGGTCACCCAGGTCATTGGCATAGACAAACAGAGAGGAGTCTGACTCGGGAAATGACATCTTTGTTTCCCTCCTAAAGCACCTGGCCTTATGCTTACCCAAACCCCCAACTACCCTCAGGCTTAATTGGCACCACAGCAGCCAAGCTGACCCCCCGAAAGACACCACACTCTGTGTTTCAGTGTGTGTGCCTGCAGGCCTTTAAAGGAATAAAACACAGACTGTCCCTGCCTTGCTTTGCTGCTGTCTGGGATTTGGGTACAGAAAATGTGATGTAACAGACTCCAGGCTGAGGCTGCATGGAGGGAAGACAGGGTAAATCTGCAAGACATAACTGAAGTGATACAAAGAGAAAGACAAGATGAAGAGGGAGGAGGAGGAGAGGAAAGAGGGTGAAATGCTGCAGCCCTCCCCTCTGTCTCATCCCTCTTAAGTCAGTGCTGACTGTGTGTAGCAGTGTTCCCCCCTCCTCCCCCTTCCTCACCGTGTGGAATGGGGTTTACATAACCCACTGCAGTCTGAGATAACGCAGCACACCACTACCGACTGCACCTTCACTCCCAAGGCAACCAAGACACACAGCATTTGCATGAAGCTGCATTAAAAATTCATAGTGTGTGGACTATATATAGGGTAGCATGCACAATAGTGAGGAGCATCTACTCACTGCTGCATGTGTAAACCAGCATGCACAACATGTGCACACACATGCCGCCTCTCTCAACGGTGATGAATCAATGATTGAAAAGCTAATTCTGCTGGGTACAACTCGCCCTCAGCAGTGGAGTGGTTTAGTTACACAACAATCTCATTTAAATCAAGCAGACTTATGAATTTTTTAAGCAAACTGATTCCGAATACTCAGATAACACTGAAGTCTCTTTTCACAACACCTGACAGAATCTCCCCCGTGTATGACAGTGCGTCCTGCACAAGGTACCCAAGGAATCTTGGAGACTTCTCACTGTACTGTTAGTCTTTGTCTAAAGCCACGTCAGAGCAGTGTGAGTGAGTGAGTGTGTGGTTAAAGGAGAGAGAAAAAAGAGAGAGAATGCAGCCAATTTATGTAACTCTTACTTAATCGCTTTGCTGGTGTTTTACCGGGTTGTATCCTGGGTGGCTGAAGCCAGTTCAGTCTGGACAGGACTGGGGTAGAGGTGGAATTGGAGGGTTGTTATCCATCTCTGGGAACCCAGTTTAATGCTTTTGTATTGTTTGTTTGTGTGTTGTGTGTGTGACAGTTTGCGTCATTGTGGCTGTTGAACTTGAATCAGTAACCGGGGCTGTTGTTCTCTACATTCCCCTGTGACTCTGAGGCTCAGTTGGGATCAAGTCACAATACCTCACCCAACCATGCTGGCTTTCAAACAACTGGAGCAGTGACGCACCAAACCACACTGAAATGTAATTTGAGAGTCCTCCAAATTCTATTTTTAGATTTTTCATAAACACATCACATTGTTTTCCATTATGGCCCTAAGTGATACAGGGTTGACACTATAAATAGTTTACAATGGTAATATTTACTTCTACATATAAATGCTCTGTTAATTCCTACTTAATAGTTAATAACTTCTAATACTGATGTTTAACAAGCTGAAGAGTTGTTCTCCAACACTAATATAATCAAATAATCCTTTTTAGCCTCAGTGGCTGTATGGTTGGCTGTGTTGGTCGGTATGGTTGGCTGTGTTGGTCGGTATGGTTGGCTGTGTTGGTCGGTATGGTTGGCTGTGTTGGTCGGTCATGTAGGCTGTACAGTCTGATGTTAGCCAAAAAGTTTCGCTCAAAATAAAACATGACTGTCTCTAAAAAGTCTTGACCTTTTTGAACATACATATTTTTAGTCTGCCAAACACCAATAACTAATAATGAGCCTTTTCTCACACACAAATATGGTCATTAAAATAAAATGATCTCTGCTTAACATCAGGTTGTTAGCATGCCAACATTAGCATAAAAGATAAGTAGCACCACTTTTCCACAGAGCCCCATAGAGCTGTTTCATTGACTGTAGACTCAGGAACATGTCTGAACTTCTTTGGCTAGCATGCCCCGACTGATAGACTACTATCATTGAAGTATCATACAGTACTTCCTTATATTCATGATGTAAATATTTGAACTTTAAAAAGAAACACCAGAGTTGTGATACATAAATCTTTGCAGCTTAATCTGAGAACTGAAAAAGATGTTTCATCTAAAGTCACGATCAAAAGCAAAGAAAAGAAAGTCCCACCTCTGAAAAGGTAAATAGCCAATCATTGGCTAGTGAAGTATCTGATATGTAACCACATAAGATAAAGTCTATGTTGTTAGTCTATGATGTTATAAATAACTCCAGAAGGTTTCAGGAATTTGTAAGAGAAGAGCCCTTTGCTAATAAATGTGATTGATTGTGACAGTTGACATCTTTGACGTTGGTCACTTGACCGTGGTCACATCAAGGTCTTCAGAGCTGGGGTCCAATAACAATGTAAAACTGGTGTTGAGAAGTCCTATGTGTGTGTTGTAGGGACATCTTCACCCTATACAAGATGGAGCGTGGAGAAATTCAGGAGGAGACTTCATCTGGCCAAGTCGTCGCAGTCACGATGCTTGTTTGATACTGGTGTTGTTTGTTGTTATAAACTTATTACTATACAAGCAAGCCAGGGTCACGAAGTTCCTTCTACATCTGCACATCACGGGCTGTTAAGATACGACACTAGTATTTTGGTGTGGCACCTGGGATGGCCAAGCCAATTTTAAGAACAATTTCTATTTCTAACATTCGGCATTTTATAACCAACATAGAGCAGAGGAGATCTGACATGATAGTACTTAAATATCATTTTCCATTGAGTTTGATTTTGTTTGTGAGTTAAGGTTTCAGAGATGTCATTTTCTAACCGAGGAAGGTAGTCTGTTCCATACCTCTTAAATCAAACTGGAGCACAGACTTTTTGTAGGGGCTGCATGAAGACACTGTGTGCACACAAATTAATAGCATTTATTTCCCCTTTCTATCTAGTCAACCCATATCTCCTTTGGCTACTAAGGTGCAAATAAACTCTGCAATGTGGCGTGTTAGAATAATGGTTAGCACTGCTGCCTCATGGTGGAAGGGTTGAGGGTTCTAATCCAAGCCAGGGCTTCCCTGATTGAAGTGAAAGTGTTTTGTCTTTTCCTCGACTGAAGTGTTGACCTAGATTTTGCATGTTTGATATAACAGCTAAACACACCTCAACAAGTCAGCACTGCAACGTGGCATGATAGTGTGGTGGGTAGTTCTTCCAGCACTTAACAAAAGTGTTTAAAGTTTCATTCTAAGTCAGGGTTTTCCCAAATAGAGCTGGAGTGATGTGGCGTTATCCCACATCACTCTATTGAACCATTATTTTAAACACCCAGACTGAATTTTAAAATAAATAAACCCTTAACCCTCAAGTCTGAAAGCCTCACACTGCACAGGAAACTATGACTCTGAATTACCAGACTAAAAAGGAAAGTCTAAGAACCCCAATGAGTGAGCACTGCAAGTGGTGGTAGTGTGGTGGTTAGCACTGCTGTCTAACAGTAAGCTGCTTCATGTTTTAAATGCAGACTGGGACCTACCGGTGTAAAACTAAAGAGCTTTCACCCACTGGAATGTGTTCCATGATTTTGAACCACCAGGATGAACTAGGAAAAACATAAAACCTCAGAAAGCTGACAGGTAGCATGGTAGTGTGTTGGTTCAGTCTACCATCTGTCAATGAGATGGTTGTGGGTCCAAATCCTGGACATGAGCTTTTATTGTGAGATGTTATTGACACCCTACTGTAGTCTGAGATGTGCTTTTGAGCTTCCGAAGCAAATGGTGACAAACAACAAAGAATGTGAGCAAACATAGAGTGTTCAGGAAATTAAATATGTGCGAATTAAGCAAGCAAATAATTTTATTCAAGTCTGATGTGAACACAACATAAAGGGTGAAGTCAGACTTGAGCGCTAACTTAAACAGTGTTTTTATTTTTATTTTTTTACTTCAAAAAGTATCACAACAAAGTGGCAACAATAAATCTTCTTAGCTTAAATCTTTAAGGACTAAAGAAAATATTTTACATGGAAAAAAGAAAAAGCTGCTCACAGCCTGTTGCATTGTTGCATCACTGTTTAAGACTTTGGGGTGGCCAATCAAAATGTAAGGGGCTGTCTGTAGAGGGTATTTTAAATATCAGATTTCATGCTCATAGTTTTCCCATCTCAACAGGTGCCAAACATTTTCCACTATGCATTGCACAATGTTTAATTTTGTATGAGTCAAGATCTGAATTTGAGTGTTAGTCTGGTGCTGGGTCTCAGGGTTGTGGATGCTTACAGAAATAAAATAGAAAGGGACGGTTTTGCTGATGACAACCTTTCATTTTCAAAGGTCTATTATTCTCTGCTATGCTCCTTCTCCTTCACTCTCCTCTGAGCTGACAGGTTGAGGGGGATCCTCTCTCTCTATACTGTAGCCTCTTTGTCTCAACTCCAAAATCCACTCCTGTCAGGTGGGTTTAGTTGGTTCATTCAGCAGCAGATAAGATTTATCCCCAAACAACCCTCCCCACCTTTTTCCGTGAGGGCAAAATTTAATCTACATGAACTGGATGAACTTTAAAATTACTGCGGCACATATCTAAAACTAGTTTTGTTGTGATGAGAGTCAGCGTTATGCAGTGGGTGTCACTGTGAGGCTATTAACCTAATTTAATCTCTGATAAATTCAGAACATTTACCCCATAACCTCCTTCTTGTTCAAAAACTGGACAAATCTTTATGTTTCATAATCTCACAACAGTGTGACTCATGCATATGAATCATAATGTTACAAAATAAAAAAGGCTTTTGGGCGCTTCAGTTACATAAGACAACACATTCTTTATTTTCACCTCAGCTGTACAGAACATAAACAATCACACACACACTCACCCACACAGACACACATACACACCCACATATATGTCTTAAGAAAATCTACAAAACAAGATGCGGCTGTTTATACGCCATGTGGGCTCTGAGCACTGATAATACAGTGAACGATAAAAAAACAAACAAAAAGGATTATTCGTCCTCCTCGGCCTCTCCCTCTTCCTCTCCCTCTTCCTCTCCCTCTTCCTCTCCCTCTTCCTCTCCCTCTTCCTCTCCCTCTCCCTCTTCCTCTTCCTCTCCCTCTTCCTCTCCCTCCTCCTCCTCCTCTTCTTCATCGCTTATCACATATTTCTTTGCCTTCTTGGTGGACGTTTCTTCTTCGTCGTCCTCTGCTTTTCTCTTGCCGGATCCCTCACCCTCCTGCACAAAACAAAACAGGAGACATGACTCTCTGATGTGAAATAACACCCATGCTGACAGAAGCAGACACTCTGTACCTCTCCTTGGTACTTTCTGTTTGTCATGTTGCTGCTGATCCACTTCTATTCTGGCAGAGCAATAACTTTCTGCAGAAACAGTCTGTGCAGAATTAACTGCATGTTCTTTAGGAGGACGTATGTGCCCCATCCCATTTCCAGTTCACATGAGGGTAATAGGACAAGTTTGCTTTCAATCTGCACTGTGTATTGCATCACACTGCCCCCTATCTGTGCAGCAGGGTAATACTTTCACAAGCAAAACTAAAAATAATCAAACAAAAACAAAGACATTAAGTAGATGAAAATTAACAGGTAGAACTTAAGGGCTCTTGAAAGGAAACATTTAACACCACAATTAAAAGTATTTGTAACGTCTTGGCTTAATTTCAAAAGCAGATTTATGTAGTTCTAAAATGTCTACAAAAGAGAAGGGAACACAATTTATATATGACTGATCTTCCTTATGAGAACTTGTTTCATGTATTTGAAAACTAGGAACTAAGGAGGAACTGCAAAGTTAAGCTGAGACGCTGTTCTGTTGGACAAAACCTCTGCACCCTATAGAAAACTTTCCCATGCTGCTCCTGTTTGTCAAGGCAGATGTCTGTCTAACATGAGTCTGGTTCTGCTCGAGGTTTCTGCCTGTTGAAAGGACGTTTTTCCTTGCTGCTCTAACTAGCTAAATACTGCAGGGTGCAATGCTCATGGTGGATTAAGATGAGAGTCTTACCCTGTCTTGACGTTGGGTCTTTATTAATAATTTAACATGGAGTACAGTCTAGACCTGCTCTGTTTGTAAAAGCGTCTTGAGATAACTTTTGTTGTGATTTGGTGCTATACAAATAAAGATGGACTGATTGTTGAATTACAGATCTGGTGTGATTACAGTGAATCTGAGACCTAGTTGCAAAAAACTGTGAAAAGAAAAAACAAGAAGTGAATTGTTAAGCAACAGAATGATAACAGGATCTGGCATCATTTAAACAGCAGCCAGGTTGGATTGAGGGGCAGTTTGAGATTTCCTAGTGGAGTCAGTGATTATTCTGATCATTTTTTGGTACGTGTTTTACACTTGCTTGTGCATAACCGTAATGACACATGATAAATAAATAAACCTTGGTGTTTATTTATCTGCTGTGACAATGGTCTTTATCAGGATGATCTGTTTCTATCTTTGAACATGTAGCACTGACTACTACACCCACCTCATCACTGTCAAGCTTCTTGGCCTTCATCAGCCTCTGGGCCTTGTCATCATCAGAGCCTTCATCACTGTCTGAGGAGTAGATTCTCGCTCGCTCCTCTGGATTAGAAGAAAAGAAAAGGAGGATGTCCATTAGATCTCAGTGACTTGAAATAAACGTACGAGGAAGATTAAAGAAAGAAGGGTGATTGTGGTTGAATATCTGATCTTCCTCACCTCTCAGGCCTCCTCCTCCCTTGTATTTGCTCTTGATTGCTGCCAGGCTGATGGCTTCCTCTCCTTCTTCCTCGTCATCGTAGCGGTCGGGCTCCAGATAGCTGCTGCTCAGGCCTCTCTGGTGTTGCTTCTCCCTCATCCTCCTCTGCTGGGACTCTCTGCGGATGGAAGCTCGCAGACGCTCCTCCTCTTTCTGCAGGGAGAGACACAGCAGAGGAAATTAATGACAGACAAGCTTCGAGTTTGAAGGTGGTTTGATGAAGTGTATTACTAGCAAGTAATTTAGAATTTTTCAAATAGATGAGAAATTCACTGTACTTCTATTAAATCAACGAATGAAGGCTGTTCTGTCATGCTGGATTTGACCCCATTTCACCTCTCTTAGTAACTCTAATGCTAACTTAGCAGCAGAACAACTCTGATACATTGTTATACCTCTGTCACACCAACACTGGCTGAAAAGAAGCACAAGAAACTAATATCTTCCAGGTGCCCTTTACATTTTACATGTTCTCTTTTAATATTTGCTGATCTCCGTCTGGCTATTTGGGCAGGCTGCCTGTCCAAAACTCTCCCAGCCATCCCCACAGCTGAATAAGCTCTCCTTGGCTCTTTCAACTGCAATCAAGATGCCCGTTGAAAAACAAACAAAAGACAACAAATTGCTCAAGCTTCTGTTGTAGTTCAGTGCCAGGACAAGGGAACTGAAGGGCTGAGGAAAGTCTAGTGTAGTGGCATTCAATGGGATACTTTACCGGGTTCTACACAGCTTCAGGCTCCAGATCATGCTGATGTGGGA
Organism: Notolabrus celidotus; assembly: GCF_009762535.1. NCBI lineage: Eukaryota > Metazoa > Chordata > Actinopteri > Labriformes > Labridae > Notolabrus > Notolabrus celidotus. Next base: position 33,647,965 of record NC_048274.1, on the reverse strand, counting down.
CTTCACAGATACAGTGATGAGTTCAATGTCTCTTAGATAATGTGGGTATGCAAGACATGTGGCATGTGACTACTCCTGATATCAAAATGTTGTTTGTTATATAAACAGTTGGAAAAGCTGAACACTGCACATCTTCATCACGTACAGTCAGAGTGCCTCAGTGAAACTCTAAACTTTGTTATCAGCAGAACATGTTTGGTTGACAGTAGATACACAGCTAGCCCCTCCCCCTCCCCACCTCTGACTGGCTGACATGGTTTCCATTAGACTGGACACTGTGTGACCTCATTATGTAAGCATGTCAGGGTTTGACTTTATGTAACCGAGCCTGATGCTGGTCACCAACTGGCCCCATGTGACCTTCTTAGGTCTCTGTGGTAACAAAGGCATTCTCCGCCTGGGTACAGGAAAGACAAACAGAACGGGAACAGATGGACAGGGTGTGTGTGTGGTGGTGTGTGTTACCTTAATCATTTCGTTGCGATGAGACTCAGGATCGCGTCCGGCCATGGGAAGGATTCGGATTTTCTGTGTTTTTGAGCAGCGGTCAGCCAAGGACAGGGTCATCTTCCTGTGAGTGGCGCTGTCTGTAGAGTGGGGCCTGAAAGTACAAAGAGAAAACAACACTTGTGTCAAATTCTATTAAATTCTACTGTACTTTGTATTTAATCTTTCTTTAAAACATTAAAATGGTTTTCAGTGGAATTTTTTTATCCCTTTCTTTAGTTTTTAAACTTGGTTTCCTCATAACGTGCAAGAAAAGCCTCATTAACAATGCAAACTGATGATTTGCATTGCAAACTGGCAAAAACAACACAGCTGGCTGCCAACCCTGCATTAGTCTACACATATAAAAATACCCTTTTTGGGACTTTTGCATGGTATGGAAAAAGTTTGGGGCAGAAATATGCATCAATATGCAAAGTGAACAACATGGTGTATTTATGGTAATGGATCATGCTTGTGCACTGATGTTGGCAGTTAAAGCTAAAACAAACAAAGCAGTGGTAGAAAAAACTGCTATATTGCAAATAATGGGAATCATACCAAAAATGGGTATATGTTTTAGGAGGAAGGCGATACATTTTACTGTTTTTGTAGGTATAAATATGTACACAATGTCTTCTGCTGAAATAAGCAACATGTAATCATGACTGTTTGTTTGCAGTAAAACTACGCAGTGCACCATTAGGGATCACACACAGTAAACCTTTTGGCTTGAAACTTGCTTCGGACCTCCAAGAAAAAAAACAGCGGAGTCATTTTCCACACTGTCCCCTGCAAGGAGGTCTTTCATCTTCCTACACTTTTTATGAAATCACATCTGTTTTTGTTTTGGTCCAACAGTAGTTTCCACGGAATCAGCATTTCATTCCAATTCCGCCTGCATACATGCCAACATTAACGGCTGCCTCAGCTTAGTGTTTTCTAAAAGGAAGAAAAGCGGCAATGACTCCAAAAGAGCTTAAACAAGTCTCTGAATCATCACCTCATTTTAGGTTCATGATCCTGCACCAGAGACAACTAGTGGCTAACTGAAGCATGACAGATTTGCAGGGGGTGAAGTTGTGTTTTTTGCCTTTAAGATCACTTTATGATTTCTGAGCTTCATTAATTAAAAAGCTATTAAAAAAATTAGCTTTCTACTTCAATGTGTTCCACTTCTATCTAAGGTTCCTAAAGCTCCTCTTAAAGAAATAACTCTTACCTAACCATTTGTACACCTCAGCCTTAATCCTAATCAAACTCTGCTCTGATGATTGGACCCGATCAGCACAAATGGTAATGTCCTGTCTGAGTGTGTGGAGGCCTGCAGCGCTTTAAAGCAGCTTTGGCCCCTTTCCTACTAGACCCATGTGGTCCCAGAAGACAGAACATCCAAAGTGGACTCGGGGGCGCTAAGAAGCTTAACCGGCTCTCACAGGGAGGAAACCTGGGCCAGCTTGCACAAGGTGATCCAGGGACTTACACAGTACACTTCTGCACAGAGCTTGAATGAAGGCTGCTATTGTTGTTGTTTGGAATTAGAGACACCCTGGGGTTTATTTGGTGCATGTACGGCTGTAAGAGAGCCAAACAGAAGAGGAGGAGGACGAGGACGAGTGTCCCCAACAACTCATACTTCCCTCTCTATGTGCAAGACTCTGGTCACCTATACAACAACGATATGTTTGAATGTTACCTGAAGGTGAGTTTGGTTTTGAATACAGCCTGTCCCTGAAGTCCAGTTCCCTGTCTGATGAACAGGTGGTTGTGGTCTCCCTGGAGAGGAGCTTTGTAAACATCAAACACTTCATTCCCCAGGTGGAGGGACATGCTGTGGCAGGAAAGACACATTTCAGAAGCATGGAAAGTACAGAGAACCAGCTGTTCTCAGCTAATAACCTCAAACATCCAGCATGACAGTACGCACAAACCTGCCGTCAGACCATTTGACAATACGAGCGTTACTCTCTCGTGTTTCGTTCCCCTCCTCGTCTCTCTTAACTCGCCACCGAATCGTATTCTCCACCTGGAGAGGATGAAAAATAAAGTCTGTCACATACTCATGAATCTTAAATCTTTAAGGAGCTGATATAGCTGCAATGTATTTCCTTTGCATACTACACAGACAGCTACAAACACAAATGTAAACACACATGATCGACAACAAACCTTCAGTTTGAGCCTCGTCCGCCCCTCCTCATCCAGCATTTCTTCATCCTCAAATTCATCCTCATAGTACTGAGGGTCAAAAGGCCTTAAGAGGAAAATCCAAAAATAAATCTGTATGAACTTACACTGTTGTAGTCATCATGTGTCAACGAATTTCGCTGAACACCTAAAGAAAGATTTTCTTAAACTCTTACAACTCTCCTTCTAAAGAACTTCTAATTAAAGTATCAAAATGAAGTTTAGAATTTTGATTATGTGTGTGAAATGTGGCTGTTCCTTCATCATGTTACATCATTTTAAAAGAATAATGAAGTTAAATAAGTGTGTTTGTTGTATTTCTGCGGTTCCGACCTTGGCTCCACCGACAGGAAGTTAGGAAGCTTTACAAAATAAAGGTCAGATCCCAGGTCTGTGCTGACTTTTGGGATCTCTACTTCAATACGGGTTTCAGGCGCAGGTTCCTCTTCTGGGTGATCGCCTTCCATCCCGTCCTCTGTATCCTGTACACACACACAGATAGAGAGAAGGAGAGAATATTAAAAAAAAGAAAAATGATGATTCACTGACCTTTGATAATAGGGATTAGCTTTGAAAAGCTTAGTGAGAGGCTCAGGGAAAAAGAGATTTGGGCACCCGTATAAAAAACGATTCTGGGTAATTAAAGAGGCTTAATGATTGGTTGAGGAGAGAGACAGAGATGGAGAGGGCAGACAGATACCAGAGGCTGTCCTGGAGTTGGAGGCTTGTCTGCGTCGCTGTCAGAAGAGATGTCATCTGCTTCTCCAAACAGGTCGTCTGCTGCTGATGCCTTTTCTACACAACAGAATGAAAGGTGTTTTAAATACCTGATAAAGCAGCTTATATGGAGGAAAAATTCAGATTAGAACTGTAGATTTGACTTTGAACGAAGCTGTGATGTTTGAAGTATAAACAGACGGGTACAAGTGATCCCTTTCTTACGTTTCTTTGTTCCAACATCACTGTCCGAGTCTGAATCAGAGGCCAGCTTTGCTTTGGTTTTCTGTCGGAGGAAATCGTCTTCACTATCGCTGCCCTTTGCAGACTCTGAAAAAGGAAATCGAACAGTTGACAAACTGCATGATATACGGTAAACCAAAAGGTGAAGAACACATTAAAGCATCTCAGAGTAAATGAATCTGAGGGTATTTATGGCTCTAATCCTCTCATAATATGTGTAAATAATAACACAGAGGGTTGACTCATGATCCGGGTATCCTTCAGAGTACCTGGCTTCCTGTTCCTCGGCCCCTCGTCATCAGAGTTCTCTCTTTCTTCATCAGAGTAACGGCGTTTCTCCTCCTCGTCCTCTGATTGGTCGCTCTTAACTCCCCCTTCCCATTTCTCATCATCTGATTGGTTCTCTCTTCCAGAAGCTTCTGCCTCAGAGTGAGGGGTACCGGGTGCTGACTGCGGGGTCCCGGGGTCGCTGTGCACGCTGTGTGTGAAAGGAACATATTGAGTGAGCAAGCATGAAATGATAACATCAGGTTTGTTGTTACTTTATTCACATGAAAATAACATTTTGTGACCAGTGCCTGAAAAACAAGTCACTCAACAGGTTGAGAGGATCAGCAGAAAGTACATGGAAAATGTAAACAGATAATTGGTTTAATTAATTTAATAAACACTAAAAACACTTAACAGTTATTAAGCCTCTTAAACGTGAGGCGCTGCTGCTTTTCAAAGGTTTCTATCAGTGTTTATTGGATTTGGGGAGTTGGTTCCAACAAACAAGATGAATGACGCATTGTGAGATTCTGGTAATAACAATTTGAGCTTTTCTTTTAAAAATAATTTGAGGGAATAACGAACAAATATCACCAAGAAATATGATTGGTTGCAACTGAAGTGGAAGTATAAGGCTGCCAACAAGCTGTTTTCCTTCATTTATAAAATCTCTGTAAAAGACTGAAACAAACAACATGTTTGTGTCAACCCTGGTCTTAGTGTTGGTCTCAGTCTAAGGCCTATTGTTCCATATTAGGAACTAGATATTTACAAAATTCGGTCACAACTACATGGTTTCAGTTTTAGAGAGTCTGGGAAATGTCTTCAAACTGCTAGGCACTGTAGAGTAAGAAAATTCTTGGAGACAACTTTACTTTGAAAGTATCAAAAATGTGACACTCTGTTTTCAGCAGCAGGATGGTATTTGTTGGGTTGATACATGAAAAACTACATTGCCTGAGTTCATTTAAAGGGATAGTTAGGTTTTTTTTAAAGGGGGTTGTATGAGGCAACTTTTAGCTCAGACTGCAGGAACGAGACTCAACAGAGGAGAGGAGAGAAACCTCTGTGTTAACTGGAAAGCAGGAGAGATCTCAAGTTATCTGGTGGTGCAGGTATGTAAACTGTTTGCCCAAGCACACAAACCCACAGAGGACTTGGCAATAACAATATTTCAGGATATTTCTGAATCAGAGGATACCAGCAGCTCACTTATCAACCAGAGTTCCCTCAGCAGCATAGACCTGGTTAGCTGATCAGTGGGCTGCAGGTGGAAACCACATACTGTATGTATTTCATCGAAAATGCTTTTGTAATGGCAGAGTAAAGTGCTGAAAAAATGTCTTACTATGTACAGCGTACATTTGCAGAGGTTGATAATGTAGCTACCATTCCAGCTCTCCAGAAGGGAAAGATGTACTTATTTGGTTTCATAGGTTTGTGACACATGATGGCTCTCTAAGGACCAGAGAAAAAAGCTCCATCTGATTTGCATACACTACAAACACTTGTTAGTGATTAACTTGTTCTTGTTTGTCCTCTGAATTTTGTCATAGGAAAATATCCTACATCACAAAAGAAGTTTGTAATTTATCTCTATAAAAAGACAGTGCTTTAATATTTCTGTGCTTCTTTGACAAACAAGTCTCTGAAGAGCTCTGATCCAGCACCGCTTCATCTCACTTCAACAACAAGGAACATTGAGTGCTTGACATTGTACCTTCTGTCCGAGCGCACACTGCCCCTCTCAGAGCGAGGACTTCCTGCTCCAGACATCCCACTGCCAGCGGGGCTTCCTCTGTCAGACCTGTGGCCCCTGTCCTCCTCATCTTCATCATCGTCTCGATGTCCCTGCTCTGAGCCGCTGTGCTGCTCAGCTTCAGAGTGATCACCCTGGTCTGAGTGCATGCTGGCGTCTGATTGGTTCCCTGACCGCTCAGACTGGTTGTCGCTGCCGCTGCGCTGACTGTGTGGACTGTGCGGACTGCGCTGACTGCGCTGACTTCGTTGACTGCGCTGACTGCGCTGCTCATCCTCACTGTCGTCTCCGAACAGCTCCTGTTTGTTCAGAGAGAGAGACAGAGGGGCGTTTAGCTGCTGTACAAATCAGCATCATCATTTTGAAGTGACTGTTTCTAGCAGGGTCACAGTTTCTACGGGGGTGCTTGACGCCTGAGGTGAACCTGCAGGTTTGATGAGCTGCTGGGGGGAAAGTTATTTATAGATGATACTTGGGGAGCTTCAAAACATTCAAGAGCACTGTACTTCTCCTAATCTTTATGAGCGCACACAAACTATTCCAGTTATGCTCATCAATAACTAATCAGAGAGAACTGCCCTGTAAGCTGGATTATTAAAATAAATACAAATAAATATCACTACATCAAATGTCTTTTTTATCTATGCAGGTTACTTCTAGACTTGCATCCTCACTCTTTTTTTCAGACTGTCACAAACCTTATTGATACTGGGTTTTCCTCCCTCCTCATCATCATCCCGTTCCCTCTCACTGTCGCTGCCGCTCCCTGAGGCGTTGCTTGCAGATCGAGGTCTCTCCTGCTCTGAGTCTGAACCGGACCCAGAGCCAGACTCTGAAACACAACACGACAGATGTTTTTTTATGTAGTGCAAAATGATTTTTGTTACTGTCAGTTCACAGCGGGGAATGCTAAGAGTCAATAAAGCAAAATAGAATGATCAGTTTCTTAAGTGCTCTGGCACAACTGTTGATTGTCATTTACTTATGATTAAAACAACATGACACAATGATAGATCATTATCTCATTACAGCTTTTCTGAATTTTAGAAAATGCTTTGAGAAAGTAGACTACACTGCCTTTGTTAAATAAAAATACATATATTTTTGAGAATGTTTCTTCAATTTAATTGATCTTGTTTTGTTAAATGGCAAATGGGTTTCCCACAGTGTATCGCCACAGAGTAAAAGATTACATTTAGGTCCTTAACCGCTTTATTTAATCAGATCGGAAATACTTTATTTATCCCGGGGGGAAATTCAGTCATTAAAGTTGCTCCTATACACAATAATTAAGAATATAAAATAATATTTATAGAAGAAGTAATTAATATGATATAAATACAAATAAAACGAAAATAATGATAATAAAAGTATGTACAGAAGACAAAGTAAGCTGTGTAGTAATAAATAGTTGATGTCCCCAGAGATCAGGAAGAGGGCACTCTATTTAGCACCAATTCAAATTAAAACCTGTATCATGAGGGAATAAACAAATCTCAAAAATTGTGCATCTTTATCTATAGTACATTTTAGGGCCAAGTTTTGGGCAGCAATGCATCATATTTTGCAGAAGTAACACATAAAGTGACAGCTGAGTTACTATCAATAATATCAATACTGTATTTTTTTTATAAAAAATAAATTACAGTACAACCAAAAAAAGTATAAATGTGTATATTTGTGTGCATATGTATTATTATATGATTATTATTACTGTTGTTTAATTGCTTTATTTTACTTAGATACATTTTATTTAATCATTTATCTTAACTTTCTCTTTGTGTTTGTTTTTGATTTTCTTTAGGGGGGTTGACTTTCCAGTGTTTTGTCTCTATTTGTGCATGTGTACACGAAATGTTAGGGTTTCTTATTGTCATTGTGAAAAAGCCAATAAACAAAGTTTAATAAAAATAATAATAAAGTAAATTACAGTAGCTTATTCTGGGAGTAACACGATTGTATCTGCACCTTACGCTGGGTGCAGGAAAAATTTATTAAAACATTTTTATATTTTCGACATAAGGAAAATTATTTTAAATGGTTTACATCGATGCATAGGTTGGTATAAAGTCAAATCACGGTCAGAGTATCTTGAACGTTGTTTTCACATAATGATTAACATCTTACATGTGGCTGATCACAAAATACCTCCGAAAAAAATACAACTTTAATTTGTTTGCATTAATTTGTTTAAACCCGACTTTGAGCTCAGATACCAAACTAAAGCTGAATCAAGCTCAGACAGAACATCATCCCTCTCAGCTTCATGCTAACGCTGCGAGCTAGTAGACACAATTTAACTGAAAGTAAAAGCCACGAAGTAAAAAATATACAACATATATATATAAAGAGGGGAAAGGAAAACAATCTTAGGCATGTTTTTAATGAAGTTAAGTTAATGAACCATAATTAAAGGCTAACACATTTCAGTTTGGAGCTTCCTCTCCTCGAGCATTGTTCGTCCTAATCAAGCTAACTACAGCGCAGCATGAGTAACTAACTAAAGTCAGTTAGATAACTTCACCAGGAGATTACTATTCCAACATCTCAGAGACTAAATTACCTCGCTGCTCATTGTCGCTGTCCCCATCACTCCCGAACAATTCATCCATGTCCGCCATTTCTTACAAAATGTAGAAACAAATGTGATCTGCAGGAAATGATCTCTGAGGAAAGGTTTTGTTTCCGGGTTCAAATAGAAGCCTAGCTGAGGGTGCAGTGACGGTGAACGACCACAGGGGGGGCGGTATACTCAATGGATACAGAAGGGTCTGTGTGTTCAAGTGTCCTCAACATTGCAGACTTCAGTACATACAAGCTTACAGTGTTTACGACTGAATAAACACTAAAATCAAAAGTATCAAACAATTATCAAAACCTTACACGCAAGGAGCAAAACATCGGCCCAGATCTGCACCACTATAAGCACAATGTCAGTCTCACTTTTTGCAAAACAATACACAGTGATTTGAAAACACTAAACACACTTTTATACACTTGACACTTCATTGCAATTCCAAAGCACTGACTGTCCATTTAACACAGCTATGAACCAATTGGTTAAACACAGCCATCAGGTGCACACACACACACATGATTGCTTAATTGTAGACACACAAATCAGGTTAAAGCACTATAAAAATGCAGCAGGTGAGTTCACCTGCAACTGGACACAGTATTTTATGTTTGTCTGATAGTGTTATGCACAGTACTGTAGTAGCATGAAAACTGGGACATGTTTTGTTGACATGTTGACTGATTTTGGTCTATAGAGAGAAATAAATGATATTTTCATCAGTATGCAGCATTGGTTGTGTGTAGTGTTTGGTGAATGTATTGTATATTTGCTCTTTCTGTGTGTACTTCACTTACAGTACTCTTATCACTGAGAAGTAGAATTGCTAAAAGTGTTTTAGGTTAGCAGCAGCAGTGTGTAACTGGTTCAAACAGAATTCAGTCATATGAAACGTGTGTCATATGGTAACAAAGTTACACGAGTGTTTCATTTTGTAAAGGATCTGAGTTGTTCTGCTACTTGTCTGTGTGGTTCTGTGAATTGTGTCTAGAGTTCTGACACAATGGGCCCTGTTTTCAAAATTGTGTTTAAGCCATCAAAAAAAACTGTAACATGTCTGGCAGATATGTTTCTTGTTTGAATATTTTTCTTTAAACAAAACTCACTGACTGAGCAGTGATAGAACATCACAAGTAGAACATCCCACATTTGAAGAAATCTTTCATATTAGGTCTAGAATAGAAGGAGCGCCACTTTTATAAGTCTTACCAGAGTGCCAGACACTTTTACGTGGATGCACATATCTGTACATATTCATATTGGAAGTACAAGATCATATTTTGAAACGCAGAAATTTATATTTGTCTAAATTGAAAGCCCATTCAGGTAAAACACATATTTTAACTTAATTATTATACAATTCATATTCATTCTTTCTTTCAGTTAATTATTTTAAATGTATTTATTTGTACTGTACCTAGACTCAACACTTTACAATTTTCATCCTTGCATTTGTATATTATATTTTTGATGATATGTTTTGGAGCAACTGTAATGTCCCACCGTCTCCCTAATATGAAGTGTTTCTGGTTCTGACTCTGATTGTTCTTCTGTTTTATTCAACTTGTGTGTTTAAGGCAAGTACCTAATATCTGTTAACCTACTTGGCATTAGAGCTGCTTCTGATTTTGAACATGTATCCTTTAAAGTATAACTGATGGCATCATAGTGCAGACCTTTTTCAAAATGGGAATACTACATCAGAGAGTTTGTTGTAAGTACTTTTTTCAACTCGAGAGTCAGTGCAGCTTTTATTTGTGATTGGCAAAACGTGAGTCTAATTTTTCCTCAAGTTCTGATTGGCTAAACCTTTAAATGGCTCCGCAGTTTATCTACTCCAGCTACATATTCCATCCATCCAAGACCCAGCCTAAATCAGTGGCCATTCATCCATCCAACCTGCAAATATATCACAGAAGAAGAACCATGTTGACTGCCAGTCTGCTACAAACCCAATCTTCAGCCACTATCTGTTTCCCCGTGTTATAGATATACTAAGATGTTTATTATCTCTGGTGTAAAACTGATTTGTAATGAAGTAACCTCTAAATTTGAATCCCTTTATCAGATTATCACACCTGATTTTAGCAAAAGCGAACTACATATTTTTCAGCATCCATGTCTCATCCAAGAGTTTCTGGGTTACATGCACAGCATCTTGTTACAACGCACATATTATGTGAACTGAGAGTGCATGCAATTCAATCTCCCTGCTATTGTGTAACACACTGTGGAGGATGATCTCTCCCTTATCCATACAATTAAAGGTAAGACAAGGTTTCTATTTTACACAGAGTGTTTGGGTGTGTCACTGTGAAAGAGGAAGGTGAGACATGACTGATAGGTTCAGCTTTGATCAGGTCATCTTTAGTGACAAAGGAGAGCTCAATCTGTGTGTCTGTGTAAAATGTTCCATGTGAAAGCATGTGTGTGGTCTATTCAGGTCTGCATGGTATTTGTTTTTCAAATCAGTATAACTCCATTAGACCGGCCTCATCACCAGGGGCATCTCATTGGGCTCCATCACCACAGCAAACTCTACAAAATATAACATTGCTGCTATAATACTGGTTTATTTGAATTAAACAAAAATATGTGTTTAAAACTATCCTTTTTTATTTTTTGGTCTGTTTGTTTGTTTTGGTTTTTATTCTGCATGTTCCTTGTTAATCTATGTTTGTATGTCACTGCAAATATTACAATAAAAATGTGATCACAAAAAAACAAAAACAAAACTATCCTGGTTAACTGATTTAAATCTAAGCTACATATAAATATTATTAAGTTTACAATTTCTCCAAATGTAACTGAACAATATTGACCTTCAGACTGTCCACCTCTTTAAACAAGATTATTTGAAGCCAAGTGACTTGTTGAATAACAACAAGGGGGCAGTATTTGGTATAATCTAACCTCATGAAGTAAAATGAAACTCTAAAAACCTACAGTTTACTTTCAATCAGATTCAGCCATACTTGATGCTGTGAATATGACAATTCCCCACTTTAGGTATGAGACACACATCTCACGGAGCCGAGACTCCCCTTTTTTCCAGAAGGGAATTCTGAATGTTTGTTTATTTATTCAGACAATTTTATTTATCTTATTACAGTTATAACAAAACAAAAGAAAGGCGTAGTAGAAAACACATTTTATTTCAGACCCATTAAGGGCCCCCTCCCCACTTGGGCCCTATGTAGACAGTCCCACTTCTCCCCCCACTACAACGCCCTTGCTAATCACTATTTTTTAAACATGCTCTGTTGCTTTCTTCTGAATAAATAAATCAACCTATGAAAGTTTCATTTAATAATGTACCTGAAAATAGCTACAATAAAAGAACATCTTAACTCAAAGTCCATTTGGAAACTTTTCAAGTTTCGTTTTCAGGTTTAATTGCTTCCCATGGCCTCAAGCAGCATTTGGAGTTTGTGATCATTGTTGATGTCATACAAATGATGACATCATACCCAATAAAATGTACTGAAGCAGAAATACATAGCTTATAAGTTCATAAAATGATTTCTGAAGGCAATATCCTTTAAAGTGCCGAATAAACAATCAAGTGGTTATTGTATCTTATTTTATTCGATTATTTTCCTATTTTTCAGTTGTTTTGTCCTTCTTATAAAAGGGGCGGGTTGAGTAACCTTATTGGTTCACGCATCGCAGGTCCTCTTCCTATTGGCTCCTCCAGACGTCGCTCAGACATCCCTCTGCCCCTCTCTTCCGGTGTTACCGCCCTGGGTTTGAGTGAGAAATCAAGCAGTGGAGAAGACATCGCATTCATTGGGAGGACTGGTGTTATTTGGAGACTCCATAGTTAGGTCCCATCAGCCTCAGGTAAGAAAACGAATAACTTTTGTGTGTTAGAATAACTATAAGTGTTCAATGAGCTTATTGTTTGACGTCCTGTCACTTTGTGCTTTAAAGCTGGTTTAGCTAGCAACTTAAGGGTTAGCGCGTTAGCTGCAACATGTCATCGGGCTGTTTCTCATGGTGCTGCTGCAACCGACACATGTAGCTCACTCACTAAAGTTAATGTCACTTAAAGCGCTTGGTATGGCTTTAACTAACTCTTTGCTAATACGTGGTACGTATTCCTCGGGTGTTATAACCACTAATAACATGTTTACTGTCAGCATGGAGATCATAAACATGTCAGGGACGAGTTAGCTAACCTCGTCCTGTAGCTTTCAGTGATCACAGGAGAAGGATGAAACTAGTCCAACTAGAGAAACCAGGTAACCTTCTAAAGAAGATACAGTGACTGATGATTTAAAGTTTATTAACCCTCATGTTATGTTCGTTTCTCTGGAACAGCAATAAGGTTTCTGGGTCAATTTGACACGGGGCATATTCATTTATCCAAAGGTGTCAGAACTCCAAGAAATCTAATTTTTAACTCCATTACTAACCATTCAAATCAACATTTAGTCCATTGGTGTTCTTAAATTCGCCCAGATCATGGTTCAATGAGAATAACTCACTCGTTTTTCATTGAAATGATTGTTAAAACTTTTTTTAATGTACATTGGAAAGCCCTAAATATAAATACAATAGTTTGACATGACATAGATGTTTGTTTATTTTATTTTACTTTTTTCATATATATATGAAGTGACCCGCAACATAATAGGAGGGTTGGTATGGTTTATATTCCTGCTTATGGTCTCTAAAGGATTCTGGTGTGTGTTAGGTTTATGGTTATTGATTTATTGGGATAAATGGTGAATACAATGTTAAAAAGTAACGCAATCTCTATCAGCAAGACAATACATTTCAATGACAAGGAATCAATACCGTGAGTGTTGGATTGTTAGACTCAGACAAGAGTGTTTTTTTTGGGTTAGATTGTTGGTGGTATGACTCATAGCAGTGTGGAGGGTAATGGGAGAGGCTTTAACAACAGCACTACTCTTTAGATAGGTGCAAGGTCACTGTCACAGATACACTCCTTGTTCCAGAGCTTATGTGAGAGCTTATGTGGGTGTTTAAAAGAGGTAGTTTGACCAGCAAGGCTCAATGGTGAATGATGGGTGTGGTCCCAGTCTTAAGGAGGACGTCTGCATATAGAGGGGAGTGTGTTTTTCCCTTATTTAAAGCCTGAAGGCAGGTAGCCCTCATAGAGCCTTGAAGCAGGTAGAGGTGACTGCTGACAAGACAGTTTTCATGCTACTGCCTTCTGTTTTAACTCTGCAGATAAACAGGCTCCATAAATAGTATTTGTGTAACCTAAATACCTTTCTCTAGAGAGTGAAACCTGGCTGTGAGTGCCCAGTTTCAGCCTTGGTGTAATGCATCCACAGGAGTGAATAGCAGCTTGTCAGGAGTTGTTACAAAGGCGTGAAAGTGTCAGCCTCTCCTGAACCTGTACCATTCACTCGGCAGTCCTTGCTGAGCTGAAAGGCAGAGTACTCATTTGAAAACTGTTCTCATTATTAATAATAGTTTCTGTTTGTGGGTGTGTGTGGGTGTGTGTCTCAAGAGTGCAGCTAACAGGGGAGTATACAAATCATGATGTGTGTTGTTGGAGAAACACCCCACTTCCTGCCTGGCACTTGCCAAGTTTGTACAAGAGTTGGCGGTAGAGACATTTTTGAGTGAATGAACAAAATGCTGATTGTTTTTCCCTTTTCTGAAACATTGATTCATTGACTTTTCAAATGGAAAAAACAATGCTTTTATCCAGATTACCCCCCGTGGCTGTCACACACTGATATCCGGTTAAACATCTGTACCATCACCACCTCTGAAAATCATTGTATTATTCTGTGACCTCTCAACGCTGTTACTTATGTAATGCTTTTAACAGCAGGGTCGTACCCTCTGTTGCTGTCTCTGTCTTCTTCCATCTGTTTCCCATCATTTCTGACACAACTCAGGAGGCCGACCACTACACGGAGAGAAGGATTGAGTAACAGCAGGGTGGGGAGAGTGAAAAAGAGGAGTAGGTATGAAGGTGGGTGGAGGAAGTGCAGACTCCAGTCCCAGGGGTAGCAGAGCTGGGTCATTCTAACTATAGTCTGTTTTGTGGGCGGTGTTCTGTAATAATACAATAACCAGTCAGTGCTGCATGTTCATGTCTCAGCTGGGAGTTATTATTTCTTCTTCCTCTGCTTCCAAGGTCTAAAACAGCAACGGAAACCTGGGTTGTAAAATCTCTTCTGGATGGGTATAAATTTGATATGTGCCTTTCAGCTGTAATGGGTTATGTAATATGAGACGGGTATATCTGTGATGGGGTCAGATATCATATGATAGACTTACAGTCTAAAATAATCTTGTAATTTCTACATGAACGTTGCTCTTTGAACGAAGCTGAGTGTTTTTCTGACCTGCAGCATGTTCAGACGTGTCCCTGTGAACACTTTCAAACCTTTGTGGAGGTCCAGATGATGACAGAGATAGAAAGAGACACTTTGTACAAAGCTTTCACTTTTTCTATCGCTCAAGTAAAGGAGGGATGAACTATATCAGATGTTTGCTGATATCTGATATGCTGATATTTGAAAAGCCATTTTGGCCAATATGGATGTGATACATCACTCCTGTGGAAGCCCACATCTTCCACACATAGACTGTATAAATAATGGACGTAATGGATAGTATTTGTGACCTCATCCATCTGTTTCTGAAGCACTGTTTTAAGGCCAATCGTCTGCTGGATCCATATTGGATATGCTGAAGTCAACCTAACCTTCTGTCGAGTGATTGTGACGTAGAGAGGTGGGCTTTGAGCCTCCTCGCCAACAGCTACAGTTTTCCTGCCTGTCAGTCAAGTCAGCTGTGCCTCTCGTAATGGAAAAGTGGTAAACTTAATCTTTTTCGAAAATTCCAGGTTATGAAAAAATTCACCCTCAATTGGCTTTTTTGAATTGGTGTGTATGTGGTTTCTGGTACTTCCAGAGCCAGCCTCAAGCGGACACTCGAGAAACTGCAGCTTTTAACCAGCGTCAACCTCCGGTCTCAAAATATGAAGCCCATGCGGAAGTGTTATCAACTGCAATTCATCAATCCACTTGAGGCTCGCTGCAGAAACACCAGAAACCACATACACACCAATTAAAAAAGACGATCTTACAGCAGAAATAAACATGTTTACAGCCTGGTTCAAAAAACAGCTTCAGTCTACGTCGCTAACTTCTCTATCGGCACACACTGTACGGGGGAGGATTTTTTTTCTAACGCGAAAGTTCAGAAGATATTAAGATTAGAAGATTTTGCCCAAATCAGGACATGACTCACTTGACTGAAAGACAGGAACACATAGCTGTTGGCTAGGAGGCTCAAACTCCGCCTCTTTACATTACACTTTGACTAGTTGAGTTCAGCATTTCCATTATGGCTGCTGCCAACGATTGGCTTCAAAACAGCGCTCAGGAACAGAGGTTTGACGTCACGGATACTACGTCCATATTTTATACCGTGTATGTTTTTAACACTTCTGCTTTGGCTTCAATTCTTGCGGCCGGAGGTTGCTGCTTGCTTCCACCACGATGAAAAGCTGCTTATTGAGAGCAATGAATTCAATGACTTCTTGATAAGCTCTTTTTCCTTTGGGGGTCCCTGTTATATTTAATTGCTGAATGACTGAATCAAGTCTGCTGACAGGTTTTAAAGGTGCAGATGTGTTTTGGTCCTACATTTCAGAAACCCTTGGTGCTGAAGGATGAAGGTTCTTGAGATGCACAGTTAAAGCTCCTGTGAGGAGTTTTCACCTGGTTATGAAGCAGACTAAAATTTACTCTGAAATCTCTTCATGACCTACAAAAGCAAACAAGACCATCACCCTAAAGACGGACTATTTCTATACATTTATTCATATTGGTAACAGCTGACACTAGAAGATGTCAGTCAAAATGATAAACTACACACTGTCGTAACGGCCTCTGTTCTCTTGGCAAAGTTTCAATGAGTGATATGTTAAAAATGTGGCGTACTCATGTACAGGACAAACTAAATGTGAAGATATAAGATGTACCACTTTCTCTACGGGGGTGCAACCAGAAAAATCCTCACAGGAGCTTTAAATCTGTACTGTTAAAGGCTGTTTTGCTCCTCCATGCATCACCTTTGCTTCACAATAGGGAAGGGCATTTCAAGCCAAAATACTATTCGATAATCATTGGCATCTATTCGATGATTATTCAAAAAATATACACACACACACACACACACACACACACACACACACACACACGAACACACACACACACACACACACACACACACACACACACACACACACACACACACACACACACACACACCTGTCGCATTAACAGCCCGTTTGTGTGGCAGTCTTGTTAACCAGCAGCAGGACGAGGTGCTGCTAGTAGCGGGCACTGACAGCATCTGTCTCGGTCTTTATGTCAGCGTTTCTGTGACGCGGTGTGTATGTTTACATTTCATGTACTACGTGTAGTAGTGTGAGATTCAGAAACAGAGCAGCTTGTGTTTTCTTCTTCTTTTGCTTTTTAATGCAGTTAGCATTCTTCTTCTTCTGTTACTTAATGCAGTTAGCAAACAGCTTTAAGACGCTCTGTAGCCACCGTCTGGCGGAATGCTGTATTACAACCAGGCACAAGTAAAAACGATTAAAAATTGTACCTTTTTAAAATGAGAAAATATTCAAAGTCGAATTAGATTTTTGATTTTTAAAGTGAATGAATATTCAATATTGGAAAATCATTGCCTATCCCTACTTCACAAACATTAATAGCTACTTTGTTTGTGTCTGTTTCAAAATACTTCATATAGCTAACATGTTGAAGCTTGTTGGCATGCCTAAGCTGTCGTGTGTTTGCGTGATCAATGCATCATCTTATCAGCTATAAATATTGGTGGGAGTTTTATCTGCCGACATGAATAATGCACATATTTCTTGTGAGCCACTATAACATTATCTGTTCTGACAACCTGAGGAGTCAGCATTGGATTTTGTGTTGCAGTACAAACCCTCAACACAGATTACTCTTTATGCAATTTATACAGAGTGGATCACTTTGATTGGAGCTTCTTTGAGGAACTTTGTTCTGTTGCTCATTTTGGTGCCCCCTGTAGATGGAGCGATACCTTGTATCTCTTTGTTGATGTGTGCATGTGAAAGTCGTGAAGTTTGACAAAGACATCTCATCCTGCTTTCTGCCTGTAACTCCTCACAGTGGTTACAGGTCTTAAAAATGACAATATACAAGATGTTTGTCTTTTTCTCTTGGTTTGGCTTTCTTTCTAAAGGTCATGAAGAGGCATCACTGTCATTCTCAATCTAATTAATACACAGGTAAAAACTCTCCATGGTAGCTCTGAATTAAGGCTTAGTGTCATACAGTCTCCCTCCTACAAGGTTTGTATCTTTTTTCCTCAGACTGGGGAAAAAAAACCTTGAGTCCATGTTTCTGGCTGTGTCCTGGTGCTGTCCTCAGTAAGATGTTTCCACACCACACAGTAGGTTACTGGTGAGTTTGACAGAGCTTAAGGTGAGTGTAGAGTGCAGACAGGTTTGCAGTATTATTGGCCCTGAGCCATATGTTGTTGTCTCGAAGGATTAGCAGATGAGAGACGGAGAAAGGAATCAATCAGATTGGACTAATAGATCCTCTCAGTGTCTCCGCCTGGGCTTCCACCCACCCATTGCCATCATTATCCCTGTCTGCATGCTCCATTACTCTTCAGTCTGCAGGGCCCCACAGTCTACTGTGCCTGTAGCTTTAACTGTGTTGACTATAAGTCAGTGAAGAGGAAAGTGTTTTTTAAAGACATGGATAATATGTTAAACAGCGTTGGGTTGAGCTGATCTTGCTATAAGAGCATTATGTGTGTGTTTGTGTATGCAACCCCTGTGTATGCGACCCCTGTGTGTGCGCCCCATGTGTGCGACTTAACGCTTATCCCTGGCTGGAGTCTCTGCTTTTTCCAGATCTTAGTCAGAAATGTAATCCCATCATTTAGCCTTCAGCACATCTTGGAATCAGTCCGGGTAACTTAAACCAAACGATGACCACAAAGTCATAAATCAAACCTGATGCAGCACTAATCTTTCCATATGCTCTCTCTGGCACCAAAAAGACTTGACTGCTGTGGAATCAAATAAAAGAGTGAGGCCTGGACATGTGGGATTACAGCAGAATACATCAAAGTCTTCATTTTCAAACATCTATTTCGACTCTGGAAAACTGGCAAGCTGTAGAATGGGAATACAAGCATATTTACTCATTACAGCCTCCATATGTTCTCATGTGTTTCTCTGGACCTCGTTCATGTTGATTATGAAAATTAACAAAACTCCCCCCTCAGAAAAAACAAGAGCCATGAAAAGCCTTGTCATGACATCATGATAAGTGAATCCTGGTGCCGTTTCATGATCACAGCACAACAGATTACTACTCTGAAAGCAAAGCAATTTTCAAAAGATTTGGATTAGTGGGATATTTTTAATCCATTAGATATAATGTTCAAGATGAGTTAATTCTCTGGTTTGATGCTGTGTCCACATTTCTTTCGCGTGCTTTATGCACGTCATTCCAAGGATGTTCTTTTACAAGCATATTTAAAAGACGGCTTGAGTTTTTATCAGAGATATTCTAAAGTCACTAGTTTCCTATTTTTCCAACTAACTGAGACGTCTAAAAGTAAAGCTCAGAAAACAGTTAAAACTGAGTAGAGTGTAATTAACAGAGCGAAACCCGTGTGATCCCAGAGTCTGCAGGTAATGTCATATTGCTTTACTGAGTGTGGTTAACATCAGCAGAGCTAGCACCACCAGCCTTACGTCCACATGTCTGTGCTTGTTATGCAGTGCTCAGGTTGAGTTAACCAGACACAGCTTACTTGCAACTATAGACTGTATCAATAATGGACATAGAGTCGTGATGTCACGTCACACATCTGTTCCTGAGCGCTGTCATGAAGCCAATCATTGGCAGAACTCTGAACTCAACAAAACTTAGTGTGAGGTAAAGAGGCGGGGTTTGAGCCTCCTAGCCAACAGCTACAGTGTTCCCGCCTGTCAGTCAGGTCAGTCATGGTCTTAAATGGGCAAAACTCATAATCTTAATATTTTCTGAACCGTTGCGTTAGAAAAAAATCCACCCCTGTACAGTGAGTGCGATCCAGAAATGAGCTATTCAGACTGAAGCCGTTTTTTGAACCAGGCTGTAAACATGGGTGTGTATAAGGGCTGAACGATTTTGGAAAATAATCTAATTGCGAATATTTTCCTTGCTGAGTGACAGGTATCTTTTTTTCTCCACTGCCGAACGATTAATCAAATTCAAACCGACATCACGATGTAATAGAATGCAATTTTCAAATCACAAAGGCTGCGATTTAAAAAAAATAAAATAGAGTTTCATGTCCACAGACGCAACCTCACGTGACATGCATGCAGTAGCTGGCCATAATGCAACTTTCAGCTGGTTTGCCGGCGGCCAAAAATCTCTGAAGAACGAGACACGTGCGAGCGGGGGATGAAGAAAACAACTTTGTCCACGCTAAGTTTTTATTTGTTATTTTGTCGTTGACATCTTTAAAAATGGCCTCAGCAGAAGAACCGATCATATTGAGGCGTACAAAATAATCAACTCGCTGAATATCAACATGTGGAGCAGGCTTCTAAATAATCTCCACAGACACAGAGTCAGTGAAGACCCAGACAACATGTGGATTTACTGCAACAGGACAACTGAACACAATCATATTTTAGACTCCCAGTGTCCAGTTTTCTGTCTAATCGTTCTCATTGAGAAAAAATAGCATGTTTACGTGGTCAGGTGTCAGCCAGGAGCGCAACCGGGTCAGAATCAGTCCGGCAGCGGAGAAAAAAAGAGACCTTTCACTTAGCCCCCAGCTGAGCGTCTCCGCTGTGAGCAACACCTTCAGTCAGCTGGTTCACATCCAAACATGCTTTAAACTGAAAACACTTGTTTGGCAGAATGTTGTTAAGTAGTTGTGGTGAAAGCTTACAAGACTGCAAGTCAAAGGATTCAGTAAGTTTACAACTGTAATTGAAGTAGATAAATAAACCTTCTTTCATATTAATTCATGCTTCATTTGCCTTTATCTTAAAATAAGCCCTATGAGAAAGAACAGTTTGTGTATAATACATCTGATATTGTTTATTATAATACAGATTGATTTGTTGCTTGTGTTTGTTGAAAAATACATGAGAAGAGGACCTTGAAAAAACAATCGCAATATTAAGGAAAATAATCGCAATTAGATTATTTTCCCAAATTGTTCAGCCCTAGTAGTGTCTGTTATAACTCTTTAACAGAACACATACTGAGGTAAACAACGTGTGGGTTGATTTAAAAAAGTTCAGCAGAGCGGGCTCAGACCAAGCGGCAACCTCCGATCTAAAAATATGAGTCCAATGCGGAAGTGTTAGAAGCTGCAGTTTATCGAGGATCCGCTTGAGGCTGGCTCCGGAAGTACCGGAAGTCACATACACATGAATGGGGAAAAGACAATCTTTGCAGCATTAATAAACATGTTTACAGCCTGGTACAAAAGATGAGTGTAGTCTGAATAGCTAATTTCTCGATGTCCTCTCACTGTGAGGGGGGTGAATTTTTTTCTAATTCGGTAATTTAGAAGATATTGAGATTACTAGTCTTCCAATGAGAGGCACAGCTGCCTGCAGGAACACTGTAGCTGTTGGCTAGGAGGCTCAAAGCCCGCCTGTTTACGTCACACTGGCTCGACAGAAGCAATATGGCTGCCGCAGCCGATTGGTCTCAAAACAGCTCTTCAGAAACAGTAGGGTGACGTCACGGATCCTACGTCCATATTTTTTACAGTCTATGGCTCAGACTCATTGTTTTTGATACTTTGTAGCTCTCTCTGCAGCACATGAAGCATCACAGCGCTTAGGATGAGTGGTGTAAAAGAATTGTTGAACAGTGCACAAAAGTTTCACATCTTCTTTTCTAAAAATGAATGAATTATTAGAATCTTAGGTACCTTTGCATATCTCGGTCATTGCACCACATGGATGTAAAACAAGTTTATCTTATTTATTTATTTGATTTATTTGTAAAGGGACCATGTACAATATTTAACATAAATGTCACCATCTGATGCATTGTACCAGAGTTAGCTTAAAGCTAATTTACATCTGCAGTCCCTTGGCAGGTCACAATTAAAACATCACATTGTAAAAACGCCCACTTGCACACACACACACACACACACACACACACACACACACACACACACACACACACACACACACACACACACACACACACACACGTTATAACATGTTCTGTTGTTCTGTAGATGTAGATAATCACATGTGTTTTTTACTCCTTTTATTTCTCAGTTTGCTTTTGGTATTATTATTACTATTATCATTGTTTATTTTTAGTGTTATCGTTTATCTACCTTTTACACTTATTTTACACTTAAATATTAGCTTATCTATTTTATTGTATTTCCACTATTATTTATTTTCTTATCTTTTATTATTATTATTAAATTATTATCATTTATTGTTTCATTTTTTCATTCGTTCACTTATTTTGTGTTCTGATACAAAAAACATCACTTGCTTTAATTGTTTACGTTGCTCTTTGGTACATAATGTATACAAATTCATACAAACAGATCTTTGAAAAGAAGAAAAGAAAGTTTACTTCCATTACAGTTCAAAAATGTACTAAATAGTCCACCGTGATAGTAACCGGTGATTTTTTTCCTCTTTTTAATCACTTGTCTTGGTCTCCAGATCTGTGTCCATCATAGCTCTATAATATTTATTTGACTAAAGTTCTCATTTTGGTCGTATTTCAAGGTCCACTGTACCTCATTCAAAACCCTCCTCCTCTTGCACCACCAGATAAGCTCCACTGCAGCTTGAATGGCTGATCTCCTCTCTATTGGCTAGCTGTTATAAAACCCAACAGTAGCTGTGTACTATCCTTCACTTCAGTGTTTGTTTTCATGAACGTGATTGAACTGCTGCACAGTAGTAAATGTGGGTGAGGTTATTATTGTACGTCATTATATTCATATGCTTGGTTTGATTGAACTCATCAGTGCTGCTGACATTTGGGCCCGGCTTTATCTGCTGGCACTCAGGCTTGTGATTGCCACTTCTATGACTCACATAGTCATTTCATAAATACATATGAGGAGCTGTAGTGGTGCAATTAAGGAGGGGGAGGAGAGTTGGTCCAGGACAGAGGCTGAAAGTGAAGACAAGAAGTGAACGTTGAAAGAGACTCTTCAGGGATTTCCTCTGAACTGGAGAAATCAGTCAGGGAGCTCCGGGGAAATGACACTAAGTGTGTAAAGAATCCTGTGCTGAACCGCTGAGCTGAAGAACAGGATGTTGTTCCTGCAATCATTTGAATTAGGAGACATTGTAGAGGTTTCACATTTAACATGAATCACTGAGAGTGATGAGCTATTCTTACAAGGAAGTACTTTGTGCCTCCTCTGTTCTTACACATACCAACACAGCTTTGTGTTTCTTCCTTATTAATAGAGCGTGAGAGCTATTTGGGAAAGTAAGAGTTTAAATGTGTGTACAGTTAAGCTTGCGTGTGTGTGTGTGTGTGTGTGTGATTAGGACTTAAACCATCTGTGGAGTCCTGCAGGGAGTCTGGAAATCATGAGGTCATTTTAGTTTGGGACTGTGGCGTGGGAGAGAGAACTGAAGGCAGCATGGAGCCTCTTCATTTAGCCTGACAGGATACGACACCCGCTCCTTTACTCTGTCTGAGCGTTATTTGCTCTTTACTGCTGAGTTTCTGCCTATACAAATATTTAAAGAGCTTTCTCTTTGCACTGTTTTCAGGCACTAGTTCTGAAAAGAGGAGCCATATATATGCTTTTGTAATGTCATTAAACAAGCTTTTTGATTGATAACTATTTTTTTTCTCAAGTTACAAATCTTTGAGTTCATAATGAGTTGTTTTTGATCCTCTAGGGAGTGGTCAGAGGATTTGTTTGAGCCTTTTGTTCCAGCTGTGTATGTGTTGCATCACCGCAAGGCCTTGTTATCCAGCCCAGCTGTGAGCGACTATTGTTTCACACAAGATGAGATAAACAAGGGTCGGCTCAGTTTAGGTTTAAAAACATTACGCTGTTTGGTTCAGCTAAATAGAAAGATGTGTTAAGCCCCATCACAACTCATGTATTTTGTGTGTCCTCCTCTTCTTTTCAGGTGTCCTTTTCTGTGGTCTGGAGCTGAGAGGCTGAGAAGAAGAACTGTGGTCTGCTGTTCAGTGTTCAGCATAGCGAGCTTTAGCCGGCACCATGGCGTTGTCATTCAAGAAGGACCTGGAGAAGTACAAGGATCTGGACGAAGATGAGATCCTCAACAAACTGTCGGCGGAAGAGCTCAAACAGCTGGAGGTGGCCCTCGAGGAGATGGACCCTGAGGTCAGTAAGAACAAAGTTGGATGTGATCCAGTGTTCCTTAGACGGAGGGGGGGGGGGAGGGGGGGGAGGGGGGGGGGGGGGGGGGGGGGGGGGGGGGGGGTTAGAGTTCCTGCAGCACAATGATTTAAATGAAAAAGGCTTCATTAAATTAGAGACTTAAAGAATTGCATGCACTTCAATATACTTCATATGAGGAGGAACTCGAACTTTAAACATGCACCACTTGTCACAAGAACGACTCCCCCTTATTTGACTTTGGGAATCAAAGGGTGACTTTTTCCTTTCCACCCTCCAGTATCACCTCCCAGTCCCCGGCCGCAGTGGTTTGGGAAAACAATTTAAGGGAGGGAGTCTGAACTGCAGTAACTCTGTCAGTGTGCTGCCAAGTGTTTGTGTGTTTATTTGTGAAAAAAGCTTTAGAGTATAATGAAATCCTCCCCAGGCGCCTGGGCGTTTTATTTAAACTTCAGCTTCAACAGAGAGAGACAGAAAGTGCCGCAGTGACCCACAGGAAGGGCTTAAAGCCGACAGCCTGCAACAATGAGGAAATATTACATTTTCAACCTTATTCTATTGAGTACAAAAAGTACACTTTGGTGCATTCACATAAAGAAGCACTGCGTTTAGCTTCTTTGGCTACAGGCCAGATACATTTTCACACATCCTCATTTACCTCTCCCCAGTTTTGCGTCCCTAAAACAAACTGTCCACAGTTGGATGAATTTTTGTGTCAAGTTTAGTTTGCCAGAAGGTTTAGGCTGACATGCATCATGTTCAACTACTTCTCAGTCTGTTTGCATCCTGTTTAGAGAAACTTTTCATTCATGCCTATCCGTCTGGGGCTCCTAAACTCCTACATATGGACTGCTTGAAGATACAAGACAGGCCGCAATATGCAAAGGATTAACTGGCCTTTGTGTGCAGAGCACAAAGTGAAATATATGCCAAAGAGGAGAAGACAGCCTGTTTCCGCATCGGATACAAAGTCTGCTTAAATAGATTCAATGCTGATCTGATGAGAGTGTACATATACGATCTAACTAACATCACAGACTGAAAAGGGGTCAGAGTGGGCAGCAGGACAGCAGGACAATGAAACTTTTGTAACTGTACTTTTTGCAGCTTAATGGAAGAAAGAAAGGTTGAAGCACTTGTTTGGATGGATTTGGCATATTGATACATTATCAGCTTCAAAGAAAATAGTGGTTTGTCATTTACCCTTTACCCAAGTCTACAGTGAGGGTATTAATGTTGTCTCCTGTGTATGGTATGTCCTCTCTCTGCAGAATGCACTTCTCCCTGCGGGCCTACGCCAGAAGGACCAGACAGTCAAGGAACCAACAGGGTCGTTCAACAGAGATGGCCTCCTGAAATATCTGGAGAAGGAGGCCATGGAGCACAAAGACAGAGAGGATGTAGTGCCCTTCACCGGGGAGAAAAAAGGTGTGTGTCGGTCTATAATTCTGCATAATGCAGCACGAAAACCATGAGTACTTCTCACATGAACATTTAAAAGACTCATGACGGAAAATCCAAACGGAGAACTCTGCAGGATGTTGGAACTTTGAGTGATTTCTCATTGTTTTGAGACATTTCATTTAAGATCTTATTGTTTAGGTACATATGAACAGAAACAATGTCAACAAAGAAGGTTAGAGAGATTGTGATGTAAATCATACCCCAGTTTTTAAGATCAGCTGTTCAATGCCTTCTCTGGGGATGATGAACTGAGGTGTGTCTGTGTCTGCTTCACTAGTATACACACACTTGCAGCACAACTACTGCTCTGCTGTCTCAGCATATATTATTAATGCATGTGTCTGCTCTTATGCAGTGAGGGGGAGGTGTGTTTGTACCAGGGGAAAGGAGGTAGGCAGCATCAAGGGAGGATGCAAGCCTGGGATAAGATGTCCTCAATGTGTCTTCTTATTAATGTTAGTGGGTAGATTCATTGCTTTGTCATCTCTGAGGCAGATCCGAGCATGCCTTCAGACCCAACAAACAAACGATATAGCATGCAAGAGAATACACAAACTGGCATTTAACACTTCAGATTTTTTACCCTGTTTTGTAGCAAAAATAGCTAAAACATAATGAAATGTTACACTTTGTGCCACTCAGATCTGTTTTTGAGATTTCTCACCTTAACTGGGTTGCTCAACACTGAGGCTCAGTCTGAGTTTTTCCAAGTCAAAACCATGCAAATCTGAGCCTAGGCCTTAGTAGAACAGAATGGAACAGAATGTTTTTCTCATATTAACATAGTTTTTAGTTGGCATGCCTTTGTTGACATGTGAATGAACTAGTATCTAGATGATCACAGAGGGGGACATGAACACTGCATTGATTTAGTGTGGCAGTAAACTCGTAAATAAACAGAGAACGGCTCTTTTTAAACAGGTTTTGCAACATGAATACTTCAGTTAATTCTTTTCTATTAGACAGAACAACAGGAAAAAAAAACATTAGTGAGAACAGGAAATAATTCCCGCGCTTGGAAAACCAGTGGAATTTATTTTGTTTGGATCTCCAGAGATCTGCACGTGAGTCTCTCTTTGGAGAGGAAATACGGTGCTGACATCTTTCCCCTGACCCGGCTCTGGCCTGTTGGAAATGATACTCCCTTCGTGGGTGTGCATGCAGGAGTGTGTGACAA
Source organism: Notolabrus celidotus (assembly GCF_009762535.1). Taxonomy (NCBI): domain Eukaryota; kingdom Metazoa; phylum Chordata; class Actinopteri; order Labriformes; family Labridae; genus Notolabrus; species Notolabrus celidotus. Next base: position 33,621,679 of record NC_048274.1, on the reverse strand, counting down.
CATGGAAAACTCCAACCGCTGTGGTGATTCTGTGGAATGCAGCTGACTCGCTTCCCCTTGTTATACTCGCCCCCTGCTGATAAATAGTGTGTGTGTGTGTGTGTGTGTGTGTGTGTGTGTGTGTGTGTGTGTGTGTGTGTGTGTGTGTGTGTGGGGTGTGTGTGTGTGTGTGTGTGTGTGTGTGTGTGTGTGTGTGTGTGTGTGTGTGTGTGTGTGTGTGTGTGTGTGTGTGTTTCTCCCTTCAATAACACACGTAACGTCAGAGGAAACAGCCTGCTTAAATACCTTGGAAACCACTGCAGCCTTATAACCTGTTTAATGCTGTTACATTGGGTCAGTCCTGCTTTTGTCTTGTCAGTGCTCAGGGTTCATCCGTCTTATCTTCTAACTTTTGAATAGCAAGAAGCGTTTCATTAACTCTCTGTGGTATGACTGTATTGTGAGATCTGCTCATTATTTCAACATGTTGATTGAGGTTTAATTTGGGTACAGTTGCCTAAGTCATCATATCTCAAGTATTTAAATTGTCTCAGTAATTAGCTCTTCATTGGTTGCTGCTGTTGAATCTTATTAAGGTCTGATAAACATCTGGTATGTTTCCGTTACAGTAGAGGGTGCGGCTGTTCCGCCAATGAAAACACACAAATGCACAGCAACTCTCTTCACTTTTCTCATGACGAACTTTCCATTTAGTCGACTTGTGATACGGAACATGCACTGCCAAGTCTCTTACTGCTTATTATCTACTTGAGACATTTCAGTTTAGGGTTCATTCTGCTTCATTGAAGCTGGTTTCTAACATTCTTGTTTCTGAATGTTGGCCTTATTTCTATCATTACCTCATCAAGTCAGTTGCTTTGATCTGGAACTGCAGAATAAATTGAAGAAATAACTCAATGAAAACCAATCGCTCATTTTAAGCACCAGTGATCATTTACAGCCCTTATTTTGGTACAACAGTCATGGCTTATTTGATGCACTGGTACATACATAGTTCTCCTGAGCAGTAAGGACCGTGTTGATCTTTTTGGTGACCTCATTTGGTTGAGTTAACAGTTTTTTTTATATGAACATATTCATGTCCTCTGGTTTAATCACTGTTCTCTAAACGCTCTGACTGACTAAATGATACTTCTTGCCTGATGATGTGTTCCCCTGCTGTGACTTAGCAACATTAATATTGAGTGATATTCATCCAGTGATATCCAAAACTACACTATAGAGAAGGTGTTCTCAAACTTTTCAGCCCGACCCTCAAAATATAGGTGTCAGGGGCTTAAGACCCTCGAAGTAATAAAATGTTGCTTCATACTTAATTTAGCTGGTCTGTAGAACATTAGCCTGATACCTACATGCAGATGTGGCTGTGTTTCCTGTGCTGTCATGAATTAATCTGCTGCTAATGATGCTTTAGTTCACTAACTCTAACATTTGGAGTCATCAGGCTACAAAGATGGACAGAACGTCTTGTGTCTGAAGCTCTCCAGAGGGACTGGCACAGGAATCTGCCTGATGACTGTATTTACTGTTTACTAGCTTTCAGGAAATCTGATTATATTTTTGTGTTTGCCATGTTATATTTCAAATGTAACGATCAATTCTGTCAATATTTTCACAATAATGGGTGAAATATGCAGCTTTAGATTGCTTCAAGATAAAAAAAAAAAAACTGGAAGACATCTTTCAAACCCCCCTTTAGTGTCTCACAATCCGACCCACACAAATCAGGTGAATCGCAGCTTTTTTTTTTTGAAAGTACACACATGCAAAAGAGATGGAACAAATAAAAACAAATGAAAGAAAGAGAAATCAAGTGAATCACACGTGTGTGTGTGTGTGTGTGTGTGTGTGTGTGTGTGTGTGTGTGTGTGTGTGTGTGTGTGTGTGTGTGTGTGTGTGTGTGTGTGTGTGTGTGTGTGTGTGTGTGTGTGTGTGTGTGTGTGTGTGTGTGTGTGATGTTATTGTGGATGGCGGACAGAATGAAAACACTGCAGTAATCTTCTAATCAGACACGTTCAGCATTGCAGCCCCCCCCCCCACCCCCCCCCTATGCTGTGTGCGTACCTTTACAGTCTCTTCAACAGCAGGATGATGTATTATATGTGCTGTTTTTTGCATCACACAGATGGCCGTTATGAATAACTGGTCACAACTAATTGAAATACATATAATGAGCTTCTTACCCGGCTTCTCCTGAGACAGAGACTGCGGTTAAAGCCCTCTAAACTCAGCATGTTCTTCCTTTGTCATGATATTGCTCTAACAGGCAGACACTGTGTTATTTACCCTCAGCAGTTTTCTCATTCAGTCAGTGATATATGGATCATACGGATGACTGTGGGGCCCTCTTGGCTCCGTCTTGTGTCTGAAGCTCTCCAGAGGTACTGGCACAGGAAGCTGCCTGATGACTGTATTTACTGTTTACTAGCTTTCAGGAAGTGCCAGAGCCCCCACTCGGGACCACTTTGAACAATTTGACTGGCATGAGGGACTCAGAATGGGGGTTTGGGAGGAGGGTCTGTTCGTGGGGTGTTTTTGTTGAAGGAGAGAGGCCTATAGAGGGACAGAGAGAGGCAGCCTCTGCATGGTCTCTCTGTCCAGTGCAAGTGTTTGTAATGCTCCAGCAGTGCAGGTTCAATTAGACTCCACTCATTGTTCCATGACTTCCTTCAGACTCGCCGTTTCTTCTATCAGATGGGTTACCATGGTGATAACATAGTTGTTTGAGTTCAACTGGCTGGGAATGTTGTGTAAAACAGCAGGAGGCCAACCAGACTCACTCAAACAACACATTTCTCTTGTTCAGACTTCACCTCTGCTAGAAATAGTCATTGTTTCTTTTCAGCAACATTCAGACAGCGCTTATTATTAGAAATGTATGGAGTAAACAACATAGTGACAATAATTATCCATTACTTGATCTGTGCTGATTCCCGATGAGCTCCAAGAAAGCATTAAACATCTAATCTTCTTAAGTAAACGAGCCAAGAAACACACAATGTGGTTTCTCGCAGGAATAGAGTTTAAAGCTCAAGAGGAGAGGAAGGTGTTGAGCATCTCAAGGTCCTGCTGCGAAGTGTGCTGTTTGTTTTCAGAGAATGAAAGTTAAGCTGTAAGCAACCTCAAACTTTAGTTGTAATCTGTGTTAATTCAAAACCTTTTTGTGTGTCTTATTTGCACTGTGGTTATATCTGGGAATGTGTCCATCTGCTCGTAAACAGACTCACAGAGCAGCGTTTGGCAGCCATGCAGTCTCATGACTGTGGCACAATGATAGAGTGCAGGAGCGGCTGTGGGAGAATAACAAGGCACATTAGCCAACAGTCGGACAATTCTGACAGCATTAGAGGTGTTGAGTAACATCTAATAAAACCTTCTCCAGGCCTGCTTGTACCTGTTTCCTCTGCATGTGCTCATGTCAGAGTCATTTATCGCTTGCCCATTTTTTACGAGAGCCGAATCATCTCTGTTGAGTTTAGAACTTGAATGACATCCTCCCCTTTTTCCGTCTGTCTCCATAGGTAAAGTCTTTGTCCCGAAGCAAAAACCGATCGAAGCATGTCAGGAAGAAGTCACAAAACTGGATCCAGAGTTGGAGGAGGCCCTGTCCAGCGCCACAGATACAGAATTGTGTGACCTAGCAGGTAAGAATACGTCAAAGTAAGGGACAAGGTGGTTGTTAAAAACCTTTAAAGCATAACTCTGTGTGAGATTCTTTATACACACTCCACAGAGTGTTGTGGTTGTCTTTGAGTCTGCTGGGACCAGAAAACCCAAGCACCTTTCACTCCACTGTGGAAGTCACTGTCCTTTACTGTGTGATCATGAGGTGAAAAAAGAACTCTGAACAAAATGACTTGTCTCTGGCCTCAAGATTAGATTACCTTTACTTCATTTACTGCTGCCTCCTTTAACACACGAGAACACAAAGTTCTCTCTACACATTCAGCAGTTTCTGTTTGCTTTTGTTTTGCAGCGATCCTGGGTGTTCACACATTGGTCACCAGTACGCAGACTTATGATGGGACTGGGAGTAAAGCAGGTTACAACAGTAAGTACAACCAGGGGATTAACCCTTTAAGTCAAAGGGCCCGAAAGGATCAATATTTTGACCTCTGGCCGTGTTTCTTATCTAGATGTGATCAAAGGGGAGAAGATGAATCCTGTGTTTGATGAGCCTCCCAACCCCACAAATGTAGAAGATACTCTGCAGAGGGTAAAAAGCAATGACGGCTCCCTAACAGAGGTCAACCTCAACAATATTAAGGTACACAAGAAGCACAAGATACAAGTGTGTGTGTTGTTGTTGTGTATTCCTTTACTAATGGCGGTGTGTGTTTTCTTCAGAACATTCCAATCCCCACGCTGAAGGACTTTGCCAAAGCCTTGGAGAAGAACACAAACGTCAAAAAGTTCAGCCTGGCAGCAACACGGAGTAACGACCCGATCGCTGTGGTGAGTTGGTGGCTTGTGGGCTTTTTAACAGCTTTGTTTTAACCAGACAACCCAGTGTTGAACATCTTGTTTTATTTTGTTTCTCTTCCCTCCTTTCTCCACTTCTCAGGCATTTAGTGACATGCTGCGGGAGAACAAGACATTGCAAGCTTTGAACCTGGAGTCCAACTTTATCACTGGGGCAGGGGTGCAGGCTTTGGTCGATGCACTGCGAGACAACGACACACTCATAGAGATCAAGATAGACAACCAGGTACTAAAGGCTTTGTGACACCCACTTAAAAACACATTAACGTTAAGATGCAACAAGCAACAACCTCTGTGGCTAAAAGATGTTATCAATTCAGAAGTGCCAAAAACTGCAGTTCCTTGCATTGCCACTTGAGGGATCCTCCAAAAGCAGCTCGGTAACTAATGTTATATGGTTTACTTTAGCGCAGAAGCACTCAGGTTTACAGCCTGGTACAAAGAGGGATGTGCTCATTCTCAGATTCATGACAGCTATACGAGATGCTACCTTTAATATAGCATATCTACTTCATTTTTATCAAGACTTTCTTATCATTATGTGTATTTAAAGGCACAGTTACATGAGTAACAGGTAGATAAAGATAGCTATCTGCCCACCTCATCCTGACTTATTTTTACTTAGCTTCTTCACATTACGGCCTTTTATGTAAATATGGTCACCCGTTAATCAAAATAGATCCGATAGGGATGAAAGAATGCCAAATCAATGTCTTAAAAAAATAGTCAACAAACTAATAGTTGGTAAAAGGCTTCATAGTGTAAAGGAAGTCCCCAAAAGGTCAGTGAAATTAAGGATAAAGTGCCATAACAGGAGTTTCCTCTTGGGTTTTTTCTTGCTGCCATCATTCAGGATCCATGTTCAGGGTCATAAAAAGAACTTCTCTAAGATAGTTTTGCCACTCTTGTAAACAAAGTTGTTTCACACAGCCTAAAGTTGTAAAAAATGTTAGTGCTAAGCAGTGTGCCGCTGAAGAAAATGCCAACAAACACAAACCACTGCCTGAATAAGACACAAAAAGACCAGCTGAAACTTTCTAAGGAAACAAGAGAGAGTTAAACGATATTCCTGTGGTCCATGTCCGCTCTCATAAGGTTTGATTCCGTAAAACAAGGTGATGCTTGACTCTCTTAATGTGTGTGTGTTTCAGAGGCAGCAGCTGGGCACCACCATAGAAATGGAGATAGCTAAAATGTTGGAAGAGAACAACAGCATAATTAAGTTCGGCTACCACTTTACCCAGCAAGGACCTCGCTCCAGAGCCGCTGCGGCCATCACCAAGAACAACGACCTGGGTATGACACACACACTCAGACAGACACAACCACAAGAGACGCACACAAATTTCAGATTGCAAAAGCTGGATGAGTCGTTGCTGGTCTCACCTTCCAGCTGGTTTCTCTGTCTTAGTAAGAGTGATGACGTCTCCTCTCTTATAGCTCTTCATCCTGTCAGAGTGGCAGTAGCTCAGGTTTGATGCATGGGTGTGGCTACGAGTGTGTCAGTGCATCAGAGTGTTTGAATGCAGTATTCAGGGTATTAACAGTTTGAGGTCGACACAGTGTGAGAGTGATGAAATCTCACTTCTTGTTTTCTCTACACGCTGACACATGCTGTTGAAATCAGTCCTAACTTTGACTGCTTAGCTACTGATGATGTAGAATTGTGTTTTCATGATGAACTAACAGGCCTGTGTAAGTTGAAGTTTGCACAGCATGTTTTTAGCTCTTTATTTTGATCCTTTTTACTGTGAATCAATTGGTTCTTGATAAAAAATGTTTTCCTTTGCCTGATATTCATTCCCCTTCTCCTCATTAGTCCGCAGGAAGCGAGTGGAAGGAGACCTGTAGAGGACAACCCCGACCTGTGTCTCAGCCAATCCTGTCGTTTCATCTCACCGTCGCTTGGAATAATTTCAGCCAATGCCCTGGTCTCATCTCACTGTGTGGAAACTTTAGTCTTGTGCCAAACTGTGGGGCAAGGCGTGCTCAACCAGAACATACATCTGAGAAGAAGGGAAATAACTGGAATTGCCCTCTCCCGTTCACATGTTTATACTTGTGTTTATTATTGTTTTGTTGTTGTTGTTGTCATGGAAGGTGTAAATCTAATTAGTTTTTAGTCATTCCATTTCAGCTGCTCCTTTTTTTGAGCCTTTTCATGGTCTGTCCAGACATTTATTTGTGTTATTTTCCTTTTATACTATGCTATAAACATGAACATTACCAAGTAACCGAAAACAATAACAGAAGCTAACAATGAAAGCATCCAGTTGCTGTCGAGGCCCAAAGCTTCTAGATGAATTTCTGTTGAACCAGTAAAAGTGAATCAGAGGGTGAAGTAAATCAGAGCCAGTTGAATCTGCTGATGCATACAGAACAGTTACAGCTGCGTCTAAAGTTACCGTAAGGTACGATGAGTAGTCATGTAGTAACCAGCTGACTCTTGGTTCAGATCCGATCACTCCTGTTTGTTCTATCTGCACGGTGCTCTGCAGGGGAAGTTTATCGGAGTTGCCTTGTAAAGCCGGCTTGGCTGTCTCCGGCTGGTGTATGTAACGGTTAAGTTTGTGCTGACCTCATGCTGCAGTCAGCCACAAAACAGATGCTGGCTCCTGTCCTTATATAAATACTGTAAGTATCAATGCTTAATATGTTATATCACTTCACTGTTATCCTTACAAAAGATCTTGTTTTTATGTGGTTCACATTCTGATGTTGGCTATTCTGATCACTCGTATCCCTGAACAGGAAATGATTACATGCTTTCTAGCAAAGTGAGATCATGCTGTAAAAAGAAACCGGATATTAACCTCCGTCTGGATTGAAGATGCTTTGACCTGCTCTTATAAATAACGTCCTAAATGTCTACTCAGCACACTGTTGTTTTTCCTGATTCTTAACCATGCCAAAGACTAACACATGCAGTGCAGAGTATCTCTATTGAACTTGGCTCTTGGTTCAGGTTTCAGCTTTGTCATCTTCAGGCACGTCCTCACAGTTCACCACATTCTCAAAACTTTGATACCACATTATGGCATTTAGATTTTTTTTTTTTTACTTTTCGGCCTTTTCTTTGATGTTCAGAAAGAAAGTGTGGTGTGATTTGGCAAACAGCTGGTGTGAAACTTCCTAGGTTGTGACCACTTGTGAAATGTTTCTATGAACCACATCTCACAGAAAGAAAGATCCTAAATTTAACTTTCTCACTTCCACACACACACACACATTTCTCTTGGCTCTCAGCAGTAACAGGTCATTCATTATGTAATAGATGACAATGTACTGTGTGTACCTCTAAATGAACCTCCATTGGTACACTAACCTGCTTGAGATAAGTATAACAGGACTAATTTGGGCGTTACTTGAAACTTGTACATATTGAATATGTGTAATAGGAACAATATGCCGGCATGGAGTCATCACTTGTGAACGTCATGTTTCTGTCGACCAAAAAAACGCCCCACCGCCTCACATTCCTGGGACTGGAGCTGTTGGGCTCAGTTCAGTACTTTGGGTTTCTTTCTGTTTACTTCTTCCTTGATCATATCTCTTAGTGTTTCCTCTTGGACCTGTTTTTTGTTTTTTAAAGATAACTGTGCATTGTTGGTGGAAACTGCTTCTTTGCCTGGGCTTGTTAAGAATATCATGTGATCATAATACTGTGTATATTAATTGTAAAATGCCATCTCAGATTCAAAGTGCACGCACACTTTATTGTGTGTTCCAACATTACTTTACACAGGTCATTGCTGAGATGTTTTTGTACCTTAAAACAAAACCCAGGTGTATGCTTAACACAAGGAATATGAAATGTAATATTATAAAACCACAGAACTGGTAAAACGCACTGCTGAATATACGACATCCTTGAAAATAAATGTTTTTACAAACTCTGACTATGTTTACTCAGCTTTGTGGCCCTTTAGTTAGGTATGTTAACAGTTGTTTTCAAATTTGTCAAGAATTCAGATAGTGAATATATTTCTTTAACTGTGTGGTTAAAATTATGCTTGGCTGTATTTTTAAATAAATGCAGAATCTGCAGAAATGAGCGTGCCAAATTATTATGCAAGTTGGTGATAAGAGCATATAACTTGTGAAAATTAAAAACTAGGCACCATTTTAAACGTTCTGTTGATTGAAAATAATATTTACTACAACTGTATTCAAACTTCAACAAAAACAACTGTTTTCTTTACATTTGTGTGCAAAATAAAACTGTTAATGTCTTTAAAACATTTTAAATCTTAAGTGTTTCTCAAATGTCCAATATAACCTCCTTTTCTTTCAGTGAGGGTCAGAGGTCACTGTAAACTGATTCAGTGAGGTTTCTGATGACTTCTCTGCTGACACTGTGAGCTGTACCTTGTATAGCTTTCCAAAGATGCTCTTTGAGCTGTATTTCTTGCCATTACTGTAAATTATCTTCTTCAGTATTGATCACAAGTTCTCAGTCGGGTTGAAATCAGGTGAGCAGGCAGGCCAGTTCATGAGGCGATCCTCTTTAAAGCCCTGAGATGCCGTCCTGTCTTGGGAATAATGTGAGGCATGTGACGGTGCATTGTGCTCATGCATGAACACTAGCGTCTTTTTCACTTTAGCTGAATGTCTTTTCCTCCATGCAGGAAAATACAAAAGAGGATCCCCTCATGAACTGGCCTGCCTGCTCACCTAATTTCAACCCGACTGAGAACTTGTGGTCAATAATAAAGGAGATAATTTACAGTAATGGCAAGAAATACAGTTCAAAAGAGCATCTTTGGAAAGCCTTACAAGGTACAGCTCACAGAGTCAGCAGAGAAGTGATCAGAAACTAAATCAGTTTACAGTGACCTCTGACCCTCACTGAAAGAAAAGGAGGTTATATTGGATATTAGAGAAACACTTTAGATTTGAAATGTTTTAAAGACATTAACAGTTTTATTTTGTATACAAATGTAAAGAAAACAGTTGTTTTTTTTTAAGTTTGAAAACAGTTGTAAATATTATTTTCAATCAACAGAACGTTTAAAATGGTGCCTAGTTTTTAATTTTCACAAGTTATATGCTCTTATCACTAACTTGTATAATAATTTGGCACGCTCATTTCTGCAGATTCTGCATTTATTTAAAAATACAGCCAGCGTACTTTGAAAAGCATCATTTTAACCACACAGTTGAAGAAATATATTCACTATCTGACATATTTGAAAACAATTGTTAACATAGTTTTTAACATATTCACAAAAATACTCACGTGCCTAATAATTGTGCATGCAGTGTAGTGTTTGTAATGGAGGCTAATTTGCAACACCCATCCCTAGAAAGGCTTGTGTGAGAGTTAAGATTAAAACAGTAAGTTAAAGGAAGAGTAGAACAGGTATATAAGTTACAGCAAGATATATAAAAACACATTTAGCAGTGACAAAGTACAGAAAAGCAGACATTAGTGCAGGTTTGTTGCTCAGTTATCCAGATTTGGTGGCTCTTAAATGTGGTGAAGGTTGCAGTAGATTTAAAATGTTCAGAGTTCCACTTTTCAATCCTTTCACATAAACAGCTGTGAAAGAATGAAACTTTACAACCACCTCTTGAAGCTGCTCTGTGAATCTGCTGCAGCTCTGTAGTTTATTTATGTATTTGCAGAAGGGTTGAGGAACAAGTTCATTTAAACAATTGAACACAAACTTTAAACACTAGAAGTGAAATTGTGCTGCTTACTTTCTTATTTTAGCGTGTTAGCATGCAATGTTTGATTAAACACTTATCACAAAGAACAGCCATTACTACTCAGGATTTTATCATGTTTTGATGTTGATGTTGATACTCCAAGTGAAGTGAGAGAACTTCAGAGTCCGCTGGCTTCCTCCTCTGGGGATAATTAATGTTCAAATCTGAATGGTTGTCCATCCAACAGTAGCCTGCACAGGTCATTAATATCCTATACGTTTACCTTTACTTAAACATATGCTGATATTTTTCTTTCCTCCTTTCAAAGAAAAAATAAGCAAGGATTTATCCTCTATGGAACATGAATGTCTATAAAAAAAAGTTCAGAATCAGAATCAGAATCAGAATCAGCTTTATTCGCCAAGTATGCTTGAACACACAAGGAATTTGACTTTGGTAAACTGTGCTCTCTTTGTACAAGGCATAAGAATAGGAATAAGAATAAGAACTACAATAAAAAATAAAATGAAATATAATAACAATAACCTTAGCTATAAATACAAAGAAACAACAAATAGCTTGACTAATATGTACAGGCTAAAATAATATGATAAAGTGCAGTGGTGAGTTGCAGAGGTAGTTTTACATTATAAAATAGAAGTTAAATAATACAAAAAATAGAAATATGGAATTCTGCTTGAGAATTGTTGCATTGTATATCTACATGTATATTTACAGAGAGTATTTATCTGACAGGTATGACACTGTTATGGTTTAGTGTTCATCAGAGTGACAGCCTGGGGGAAGAAACTGTTCTTATGGCGGGTTGTTTTGGCGCACAGTGATCTGTAGCGCCTGCCGGAGGGGAGGAGTTTGAAGAATTTGTGTCCAGGGTGTGAGGGGTCAGCGGTAATGCTCCCTGCCCGTTCCTGGCCCGGGACCGGTACAAGTCCTGGATGGGGGGCAGGTCGACACCGATGATTTTCTCTGCAGTCCTTATAGTCCGCTGCAGTCTGTGTTTGTCTGGTTTGGTTGCAGAGCCAAACCAGACAGTGATGGAGGTACACAGAACAGACTGGATGATGGAGGTGTAGAACATGATCAGCAGCTCCTGAGGCAGGTTGAACTTCCTGAGCTGACGCAGGAAGTACATCCTCTGCTGGGCCTTTTTTCTGATTGTGTCTATGTGGGAGGTCCACCTCAGGTCCCGGGAAATAGTGGATCCCAGGAACCTGAAAGAGTCCACAGTAGACACAGTGCTGTTCAGGATGGTGAGGGGGGGGAGTGGGGGGGGGCTTCTCCTGAAGTCCACTGTCATCTCTACCGTCTTGAGCGGGTTCAGCTCCAGATGGTTCTGACTACACCAGAGGGCCAGCTGTTCCACCTCCTGTCTGTAAGCAGACTCGTCTCCGTCCTGGATGAGACCGATGACGGTGGTGTCGTCTGCGAACTTCAGGAGTTTCACCGAGGGGTCTCCTGAGGTGCAGTCATTGGTGTAGAGGGAGAAGAGCAGTGGGGAGAGAACACATCCCTGTGGGGCGCCAGTGCTGATGGTCCGGGTGCTGGATTTGATGCTCCCCAGCCTCACCTGCTGTCTTCTGTCCGTCAGGAAGTTGGTGATCCACTGACAGATGGAGGCCGGCACTGTGAGCTGGGTGAGTTTCTGGTGCAGGATGTCTGGTATGATGGTATTGAACGCAGAGCTGAAGTCCACAAACAGGATCCTAGCGTAGGTCCTGGGGGAGTCCAGGTGATGCAGGATGTAGTTCAGACCCATATTGACTGCATCCTCCACCGACCTGTTTGCCCGATAGGCAAACTGCAGGGGGTCCAGCAGGGGGCCTGTGATGTCTTTCAGGTGGCTCAACACTAGTCTCTCGAAGGACTTCATGACCACAGACGTCAGGGCGACGGGCCTGTAGTCATTGAGTCCTGTGATGGTGGGTTTCTTTGGGACTGGGATGATGGTGGAGCTTTTGAAGCATGAGGGCACTTCACACAGCTCCAGCGATGTGTTGAAGATCTTTGTGAAGATGGGGGCCAGCTGCTCAGCACAGACTCTCAGGCAGGAGGGGGACACGCCGTCTGGTCCTGGAGCCTTCTTGGTCTTTTGTCTCTGGAAGAGCTGGATTACCTCATCTTCACAGATCGTCAGCGCAGGTGGGGGGTCAGAGGGGGGTGGGGAGGGGCTTGTGGGGGGGCCAGGTAAATCAGAGTGTTCGGGTGTGGGGTGTGAAAACCTGCAGTAGAAGCTGTTCAGGTCGTCAGCTAGTCTTTTGTTACCTTCAGGGAGGGGGGAGGGTCTCCTGTAGCTTGTAACTTCACGCAGGCCTCTCCAAACTTCTGAGGGGTCGTTGGCAGAGAAGCTCTGTTTTAACTTCTCAGTGTAGCTCCTCTTAGCTACCTTGATCCCCCTCGTCAGTTTGTTTCTGGCCTGCTTGAACAGGTCCCGGTCCCCACTCCTGTAGGCCTCTTCTTTGGCCTGACGCAGCTTCCTCAGTTGAGGTGTGAACCAGGGCTTATTGTTGTTGTATGTGCAGAAGGTCCTGGTCTGCACACACATGTCCTCACAGAAGTTGATGTATGAAGTCACAGTGTCAGTGAGTTCATTGAGGTTTCCTGATGCAGCTTCAAAAACACTCCAATCAGTGCAATCAAAGCAGGCTTGTAACTCCTGCTTTGACTCCTCCGTCCACTTCTTCACAGTCCTAACTACAGGCTTAGCCGTTTTTAACTTCTGCCTGTAGGTCGGGATGAGATGAATCAGACAGTGATCAGATAGTCCTAAAGCTGCACGGGGGACAGAGCGATATGAGTCCTTTATTACTGTGTAGCAGTGGTCCAGAGTGTTAGACTCCCTGGTGGGACACAAGTTGAGATATTTATTTTTCTTTACGTTTATTTTTGGGCTTTTATGCCATCATTGAAGGACCATAGCCTTTGTATGTACGTGGGCGTTCCATTTAACCACTGGGCCAAAGTAGCCCCGCACATTACAGACATTAGTGCCTCAAACAACACAATAGACTAAAAGAAATAACAGTCTAGGCTGAGCTGCTATCATGGGTAAAAACAGAACTGCCTGGTGTATAACTTCCGAAGCTGTAATATAAAGCCAGCAGAGGCCAAACCTCAAGTACAAGCATCTTCAAGTTCAAACATTATTTCTGAATACGTAAAGACAGGCCTTGTAGTTGGGAGGAGCTCTGGTGGTGCGGACTAGCCTACGTGTGCACCCTTTAATCAGATCCAGTTTTTCAGATTGTTTGCACATGCCTGAGAGATGGTGTAATGAATATGACTCCATTGCTCTCTGGGCTTCCTGTGCCAGAGAGCTGCGGTGAGCTTCTGTCAGAGAAAACTCAGCACTGCTGGCAGTGAATTCTAGTGTGTGTGTGTGTGTGTGTGTGTGTGTGTGTGTGTGTGTGTGTGTGTGTGTGTGTGTGTGTGTATGTGTGTGTGTGTGTGTGTGTGTGTGTGTGTGTGTGTGTGCGTGTGTGTATGTGTGTGTGTGTGTGACTCAAGTGTTCCTGCTCCACGAGAATAGTCAGGACAAGAACAGCAGGTTTTTGTCATGTCTGTTCATCACTCCTGAAGGCATTGTTTGAGAGGGGAATCCAAACCTAGAATCAGAAACTAAGCTGTGATCTTATGTAAGTATAGAGTAAAACTGTTCCCTGAAACCATGACTATTATTGACCACCACCTCTCTGAATGTTGTAAAAATAGAGCCTAACTAGAAGCTTCAAGTCCATGTCTTTTCAGTTCAGATTTCAGAGCACTGTCAGAAATTGGGTGCTATATTAAAGCTACTGTGAGAAGAGAGACTGAAATGTATATGATGCCTCTCTGTGACCTGCAAAAGCCAACAACACCATCACCATAAATGTTGACCATAACTATGTAGATCAGGGGTGTCAAACTAATTTCAGTTCAGGGGCCACATACAGCCTTATTTCATCTCAAGTGGGCCGGACATGTAAAATCATAACATAATAACCTATAAAGAAGGACATCTCCAAATTTTTCCTGTTGTTTTAGTGCAAAAAGTACAAGTACATTCTGAAAATGCATTTCACGAACTATCTCTTTACAAAAACAGCTATTGTATTTTTCGCTATGATGAGTTTCATAGTGGGGCCAAATATTAAATTCTTTAAGCACTGAAACCTGCTGCGAACACACCAAGCACACAAGTTTCACTGTCTCCTGTGTTGTTCAGGTGCAATCCATCAGCAATTTGATTGTAACTAACCCCCAGAGGACAAATCTGAAAAAGCAGTTACCTTTATTGAAAAATTACAGTTAATGTCTTCTCTGTAATTTTTCCATTTTGGGAAATCATCCGCGGGACGGATTGGAACCTCTGGTGGGCCGTTTTTTGCCCGCGGGCCTTATGTTTGACACCCCTGATGTAGATACTTTCAGTATCTTGGACTGCTAATGCTAGGTAGGTGTCAGGAAATGTGATCTCTCAACATCTATTTAGAGATCTTCAAGTATAACATCAGTGGGTAACATGGTGTAATACAGCCCGCTTGCATGGTTTAAATTTAAGTCAATGGGGCTTAATGTGTCGTTTATTTGTTGAAAAGAAGCAGACCGTAATCAACATATCTGCAAACCTGCTAGTTTTAGCCTGCTAGCTTAGTTTCCTCACAAACAGCCTGTTAAAGCAAAAGAAGAAGAAAGAAAGGTACTTTATTGATTCCTAGGGGGGGGAATTCAATTTTTTCACTCATGCTATTTTGGACATGCTACACATACAGTTTTTTGGTATATACATACAAACGCACACACATGCAGTGAACATGCTTAGGGAGAGATGTCAGAGTGAGGATACTGCCGTCAACCAGCGCACCCCGAGCAGTTGGGGGTTCGGTGCCTTGCTCAAGGGCACCTCGGCAGTGCCCAGGCAGGTGAACCAGCACCTCTCCAGGCACCAGTCCACTTGCCAAACTTCGTCCATACTGGGACTCGAACCAGCAACCCTTCGGTTCCCAAGCCAAGTCCCTATGGACTGAGCTACTGCCGCCCCAAAAACCAGCAACCCTTCGGTTCCCAAGCCAAGTCCCTATGGACTGAGCTACTGCCGCCCCAAAAACGCTAGCTCATAAGAGAATAATAGCTTTACCTTTAGTAACTTCAGAGTATGAAGTGAATGATAGTGTCTGTGGCATGGGCAGTCAGATTAGCTGTGATATTAATTCAACTGGTGGTCAGGAGGTTGGATTAGGAGCAGCCCAGGCCATGATGCTGAAAAGGATTAAACATCGCTGGACTGGACTGACTCCAACATCAGACCCAAGTTGCCCTCACATGATCAGCAGGGAGGCAAAAAGCAGCACATGTTGCAAAGTTTGTGCTGACAAACACATCTGGCACTTTTAGTCACCATGGCTTCATATCAGTGAGTTATTAACCCCACAAACACAGCCCCTCTGCTTTGACTTCTTCTCTTCCTGTGTCAGCTCTCACACAGCATGGTCTTTGTTCTTAAACAGGTATGAACACCTGCAGTCTGTTAGTTTATTTTCCATCAGGGTAAGCCCTGCCAGCTCGGAACAAAGCTTCCAGCAGCCCCTCTCCACCATGACCTCATGTGCTCGGTAAACAAAGGCTCACAGATTATGTGGAAAACACATTACTGTACTCAAACAGCCCGGTTGAAGGTGTGAGTCAGTCTCTCACTGAGGACTAAACCCCTTGAAGAATGTTTATTTTTAAAGGAAAGCATCTGAATTAATACTTTAAGGAGGGAATGGAAATACTCAGCTAAACTGAACAGACTCCAAAGCTTGTTTTTGCTTTCTTTGCAGCCTCTTAAGTTGATAACTGATGTGTTTTGGGACCAAAAAAGAAGAGACTGTTCCCTACAATAACTGTCTCATATCTGACTTGGTTTTGTAATCACCTAAAGTGAAAACATTGAGGTAAGAAGTCAGGAACATCTGTGAGTGGATGCTTGATATATTCTTCTTAAGTCGGACCCATGGTGTTATTTAATGTGGTGTATCCATGGTGTTATCATTTGGGAAAACAGATACATCAGTCTTTATTCCAGAGGTGAAAAGTGGTTGCTACCTCCCTCAAAGTCAGTCAAGGACTTCAGATGAATTTTGAGCCATGAATAGCCCTAATGAAAAATAATGCATCCTGTCCCAAGCTTTAACGGGAATAACAGCCACGTCTGTTACAAAGCAGCACTGTAGTATTCGTTTCCCGGTGCTAAAAATAGTCATTCTTCTCAGCCTCATGAAGTCAAACACACTCTGCCAAGTGAAACCACAAATGGAATCCCTGTTTGTAGTGGAAAAATAATCATCGGTACCACTGAATGATTGGTTAGAGGGACTGGCTTTTGAAACCTTCGCTGTGTGCTGGATTGTTTAAAAAGACAGCCTACAATTTTAAAACCTGGCCGGGCATCTAAACCATTACCTTCCTTTAACGAAAGAGAAAAATATCCATCTGACATAATGTGGCTCAGGTTCAGAGACTGGAGCACTGTGATTATAACAATGTTATCATTACCTGAACTGTGGTTGTTTCTTGCCCTCATAGCAGCTATGGGTGTTAAACATTTTTGAACAGACAATCCTCTATAAGAGTTTGTTTGTATAAAACCAAATCAAACCAGCCAGCTCTCTTCATAGAGGATGAAGGACTCCTTCTAATATGTACAGACTCTTCTTAATTATAACATCTAATGGCATATAACATAATTCATCAAATTACACATTTTCAAAGACAGCATATTTTCACATTATCTGGTTCCTAAAGTTGCAGGATTGACAGTAAATAAATGACTCCATCTAGTGGGTGTAATTGTTAGTGCTTTGGCACAGATGCATTACCTATAGATGCCCAGTAGAGGTCAGAAACAACTGCCTTATACTGAATTGCAGGCAGTATTTAAAGAGATATGTGTATCTGTGACACAATTCTTTCTAACGTCAATTTCCTCAAATTTCTTGTAACTCATGCACAGCAGTGTAATATTTCACACTTTAATACCTATGAACCATAAAAAGCTCCCATCTAATTCACCTTCTCAACCTCGATAAATGATCTTCAACAGTTTTGTTCTTCAGGCTACAGCAGATGTCTACCTCCGTATTGATGATACAAAGAGTGATACTGCACTGATTGCAACATCTTCACTTAGAGGCCAGAGGGTGCGATTTGATAAGGATGTGGCTCCTGAGAGAGAGATTGTTGTCATGGTAGCGTTGTGACAGATGACTCACTCAGTTGCTTCTCCTCCCTCCCTTTGTTTAATTTGTTTGTATTTTGCCTTTAAGAGAAAGAGAGTGGGGCCGTGTAGAGTGCAGTCTCCTGTTTCGTTTGTTTTTAATTGTTTTGTTTTGTCTTGTGTAAAAAAAATGGTTAAAAATCAAAGTATTTTTTTTGTAATCAAGAAAAATTGAGTTATTCTGCATTTAAATGTTGTTAGGTCTTACCTAAAAGGCGGTGATTTGCCATCTTCTCTTAACATGAGCAGATGTTCCCACATGCATTGGGTTAGTGGACGCTAAAGCTGTTAAGCAAACATGAATGATGAACTGATTTGCAGTTAAATCAAAAATAGAAAGTGTCATTTCACATAGAAAACATCATTTGTAATTAATGAACTGAACTCCTTCATACTCGTCTATCTTTGTACTCTTAACTTTAATGACCTGATTTCCATCCGAAAATGTCAGACAGTGAGATCACTGCAGCTTCATTTATAACCAAGAGAGACTATCTGTATTAATGAATGATTCGGAGAAAATGAACCCACTTGTTGCTTCCCTTTTTTATCTTCAGTGAATAATGTTACATAGCGGTCTCCTTTGCATCTCAAAACATAAGCAGATAGCACCTGTTGTCTTTGTGTCCCTATAAAAAATAACTCATTACTACCTTACACCAGTGCTACATTAAAGTTACTTAAATGTTTATTTAATATTATGTTCATTTCTTTCTGCTTCACTGTTTTTCTTGATGCATATAAGTAGTCACGTGGCTATAATTTTCTGACAGGATGATTTAAACGGGCAAAACAACATCTGGAGATTCACTGGAACTCTGAACGCTGAATAATCATTAAAAAAATCTAATGTTCAGATCACAGAGACAGGAGGGAGCGAACATTTCCACTCACTGCTGTCCAGTGATGAATACATAATGAGAACAGTACAGTCTGAGTACTGTCAGGCTTTTATTTAATCTGGTTATT
Source organism: Notolabrus celidotus (assembly GCF_009762535.1). NCBI lineage: Eukaryota > Metazoa > Chordata > Actinopteri > Labriformes > Labridae > Notolabrus > Notolabrus celidotus. The sequence goes on along the minus strand of NC_048274.1, from coordinate 33,603,321 downwards.
TAACTTCTGCAATGATTAACTGACCTGCTACAACCTGCAGGTGTAGATCTGATAATACTAGACAGAAAAGATTAGATAAAAATAATTCTATTGCATGGCATACTTTACAGAAAGAAGGTCATGTTTGCTGTGGTTGGTCAAATCATTTTGGTGTCATACAGTGAAATCATCAGTATAGTCCTATGAACTGACTTACACTATTGGTCTTAACAAACAAAATACAGTATTAATGTAATAATTCAAAATCTTAGTATTTGGGTCAAATGATGACTTAAAGGAGGAAATATTAACTTTAAATGATGAGCCATGACTTCAGATTTATGTTGTGACAACCATATTATGATAACTTTAATGAAAGCCCCTTTTTACATTCTGTAGATGGAGTGTAAAATAAAGATACCTTTTTTTCTGCTTGAATGTCTTTGTCTGCGTCTGTGAAGCTTAACTGCATTTCAGTTTTATTTCATCCTTTCTATTTTAAAAACAAAGATAAATGTTTTGTTGTCCAGCCTTTGTCCACATGATTGAAAAGTATATGGAAAATCTTGTGCGGTGTATAAACAGCCATGCCCTTGTGTGACTTTATGACACTGATATCCCAGTCTTGGAAAATCCCCAGTGTATTTTTTAATAGCTTTAACCATGTGGTGATTATAAAAAACAACAACTGTATTTTTAAACTGCATGACTGAACATGAGACTGCTAACCAGGTTCCTCTCATGGAAGCCATCTCAAACAACCCTATGCCCTGCAGGACTGGCTCCAGATGTCACATGCATTGGCTACTAGTCACACAGACCTGCTGAATGTTTCCAACTGATGTAAAAGGATCCCTCCAGTCCTTCACAAGAAAGAAGTGAGTCAACTAATTGAGCCAGAAGCTTAATTTTGAAACTTTTTTTTAAAAAACCTATCACTGAAGCAAATAAGGGATCACTGTAAAACAGTTTTCTAAGGATAAGGGGGTCATAGGAAATATCTGCAATGGAACTGAAACTCCTGAACAAGCTTTGTATTAGTGAGAAGTCAAAAAATGTACTTTCATTATTACAGATAATTGTTTTTAGGAAAATTCACATTGTATAGACAATACTGAAACAATGAAGCCCCCAAAAGTAATGACACACGTTTAGTTTTCTAATCCAGGTTTTACCTTAAGGCCCAATTTTTATGGGTTACATAAAGAGGTGCAAGTAGTTTACTGAACTTAATTTAAATCAGTTAACGACTAGGTTTAGTTGTTAGGTGTCCTTGCATACCAAATTATAAAATAAACTTTCTTTGCATACTTTTATGCCATACACCTGAGCTGCTTTAGTCTGTCTGGCTTCTCAGAAAGAAGATTGATAGAAGAAAGAAGGTTGATATAACAATTGACAGTTTTAGTAGTTAGGAAAAATGTGGGTGTCCCACTATCTTGTTTGCAATCATGGCTATCAAATATTTACATTACAAAGTTAGCTAAAGTTAGCTGAAGTGGACAGGAAAAAGACTTTGTTATTTTGTAGAAGTACGACAATTAATAAGGTCTCTTGACCTCTTGAGTGCTTGAGTTTACTCCAAGCAGCAACCTCCGGTCTAAAAATATGAGTCCAATGCAGAAGTGTTAAAAACATAGACTGTAAATAAAATTGGACAGCGTTGCTCCGCCTCTTCCCGTTGTACGGTTCTGAAACCAAAAAATCCCCCTCCTGGGCGCTGCCATTGTGCAGCCAGAGCCTGTGAAGCAAGCGGCAAACTCCGGTCTCAAACGATGAAGCCAATTGGAAGTGATATAAACTGCAATACATCGAAAATCCGCTTGAGGCTGGCTGCAGAAACACCGGAAACCACATAGATATGAATGGGAAAAAGACGATCTTTGCAGCATTAATAAACATGTTTACAGCCTGGTTCAAAACACGTCTTGGCCCTACAACGCTAATCTCTCTAATGGCACACACTGTACGAGGGTGAATTTTTTCTAACGTGACGGTTAAGAAGATATTAAGATTATGAGTTTGCCCAAATAAGGACACGACTGACGTGACTCCCGGTCGGGAACACACAGCCATTGGCTAAGAGACTCACACTACGTCACACTCTGCCTAGTTGAGTTCCGCATTACCAATATGGCTGCTGCCGTCGATTTGCTTCAAAACAGCTCTCGGGAACAGATGGGTGACGTCACAGATACTACGTCCATATTTTATACAGTCTATGCTGTGAAGCCACAGTAATAAGCTCCGCCCTACAGCATAACGTCACAAGACGCTGTGTGTCCTTTGAAGCTTCACTCCACAGCGGCTGTGAATCAAAGGAAACCCGGAAGTAAAACCCCGTTTTTTAAACTCTAATAACTAACGAAAAAGAAACTTTTCAGGAAAAAAAGTCCTTGAACACAAAACAGTCAAATAATAACTACATATCACCACAGCATACGGATGTGAGAAACATTCGTACAACGTGTATTTATTTTTAAAGTTTGACTGCTCCCCCATTCAAATGAATGGGGGAGACGGATTATTTGACCTATACTGCAGCCAGCCACCAGGGGGCAGACACACAGCTGAAAGCTTCACCACCAGGGTCGAATCCGGCTTGCTTGGTTAAGAACTGCAGTTCATTGAGGATCCGCTTGAGGCTGGCTCCGGAAGTACCGGAAACCACATATACACCAATTCAAAAAAGCCGATCTTTACAGCAGAAATAAACATGTTTACAGCCTGGTTCCAAAGACGAGTGTAGTCTGGACGGGGGTGAACTTTTTTTCTAACACAGCAATTTTTGAAGATAGTGAGATTACGAGTCTTCCAATGAGAGGCACAGCTGACTTGATTGACAGACGGGAACACTGTAGCTGTTGGCTAGGAGGCTCAAAGCCCGCCTCTTTACATCACAATAGCTAGACAGTAGCAATATGGCTGCTGCCTTGGCCTCAAAACAGCACTTCAGAAACAGATGGATACTACGTCCATATTTTATACAGTCTATGTTATAAACAGGCTACTTAAACCCCTCAGTTGTGTGGTATTTCATTTCTTTAGAAAAATGTACGAAATAACATTAATAATATTTGGTATTGTTGATTATTTTGAAATTCCAACCGGAAGCGGTACTATTTGTTGTTCCTGCTGGACGTTCAACGTTCTTTACGTTTTTACGTCAACGTAACGGATCTATGACAAAGCGAGCCGTGAGGTAGTGGTCCCCGAAACATGTCCCTTCTCCCCCGGGCTGTCATGCTGAATGTGACCGGGGATGGGAATCTCCCTGCCGCTTGAATCAGCTCTTCGCATCTCTCCAGCAGGTCCCCCGGAGCTCTAGAGCAAACAGAGGCTGTCGGCTCTTTATCTATCCGAGAGAAGATGGCGGAGTTCTCGCCCGTCCTGCCGATGCGGGATGGAGGAGGACGGTTGGGCCAGCCCATCTTCCCTCGGTCCAGGTCCGGGTCCGAGTCAGAGAGCGAACTGTCCCAGAGCCTGGCCAGAACCAAGATCCGGTCCTACGGCAGCACAGCGAGCGTCACGGCCTCTCTTGGGGAGAAATACATAGAGCATCGGGTTACAGACAGTGACACCCTGCAGGGGATTGCTCTCAAATACGGAGTCACGGTAAGGCTGCTACATAACACTGCAATGTGAGGCTTTGATGTTCACCAACAAGAGACAACAAGATCTGACAGAATATAACATGAGTCTGTGTGTATCTGATCCTGACAGAGAAGAGGAGGCAAACACAACATCAGGACTTTATCATGTGGACATCATGCCTGCTCCTGAATTCATTGATCTGTCACAGTCTTTCCCATTTGATGAACTCGAGCTGTGAAATATCTCATTAAAGCAGAGAAACATCCAGTGTTAGATGGCTCTTGCATCAGGCAGAACTCTCAGGAAATGTAGTTTCAGTATCTTACACGCTTAGTGAAGGAGGCTTTTATTCAACACATTCAAACTTTCAATGTATTTCACTTCTCCAAAGTGGAGTGAAAGTGTTTTTTCACTTCTGTTTCACTTCCATGTTTTGAGCACTAAACCTGTGAGGTATGTTGACAGCTGTGAGAGCCAACTATTAAAAGTCATAGGATACTTGTAAATGAATTTAAGGGAAGTTGGAGAATTAGGGCAGCCTGAACAAGGTGGCTTCTGCCCTGGAGGCCTGACTTCATCAGACTTTCATTCACGCAAATAGCCCAAGATGCAGCATGTGTTTATTTTTTAAATGTGCATTAATTTTGCATAAATTGGCCACTAAACCTAATCAATAAAAGTCAAGCTGCAAAACCTTCACCTGAAGTAACCCCATCAGGTTCATCCAGGCAGCTCCAAGATGCTTTCTTGAGATATATATCAATAGAGATGAAATGTTTCTTCTACTTTATTGTATGTTTTTTATTTAATATAAACTCTACATGTGAGTCTGCTGTGACTCATCCACAGCTACTGCTGCTGATTTGATGGAGATTCACCATGACGACATCCATGAAAAACAGACAAAACAGCATCTGATGCCGTTTGAGTTCCTTGATTTATATCTGCTAAAGTATAGGAAAAGAGATAATAAACTGCTGGATAAGTGGTTTAATCTCCATTTAAAGACTGAGAATAGCAAATGATTCCTCATTTATTCAGTTTAACATCCTCAAACAGCTGCTAACAAACTGCATCACTTACTAAAAGTTAATATTTAATGATTTTCTGCAAAAACTAAGACTACGAATCATTTCTTTCCAGGTAAACATACGTACATACCTTAAAAATACTACCAGAACTAATTCAATGATGATATTAATAACAGTTGGGGTTCACTTGCATGGCAGATTTTAGACAAACTGTTGTGTTAGCAGCATGAAAGTTTGTGTTGATCATGTTTGTGTACCAAATTGAGCCCTACAGTCTAAGTTTTGTCTGTTTTTTCTTCACTGAAACACTAAAGCACAGACAAACAGTACAAAGGCTTCACCACGATTCCAGATATGATAACATGTTTGATTTTCCAGTAACTGTGGTTATTATTACTGTCATCTATGTTTGTTTAATGTCACCATGGTTCTTGCTGAAGGTGTCAAAGAAACAGTTGAACCTCAGGTCAAGTGTAAACATTTAAAAGAAAGGAGGAAGTGCTCTGTTCGTGTTTGGGGTGCCTTTTTCAGGGTCTCTTTCTCTGTTGTTTTTAAACACCAGATGGAGCAGGTGAAGAGAGCCAATAAGCTGTTCAGCAATGACTGCATTTTTCTAAAGAACAGCCTCAACATCCCCGTGCTGTCGGAGAGGCGCTTCATTTTCAACGGACTGTCTCTGGAGTCTCCTGATGGGGACGCTGAAGCAGCATGCCAGGAGGCAGATTCACCCTGTGTTGTGACGCAGGACATCGAGGGACCCACGCCTCCCCCTTCCCCTCCCCCTGAGGACTCCAAACCCCCCCAGCCTGAGGAGCTGTCAGCAAAAGACTTCTTACACAGACTGGACTTGCAAATAAAACAGTCAAAGCAGGCAGCTCGCAGGCTGAAAGAAGAGGAAGTAAGGTGAGGCATTCAATGACCCAGAGCAAACGGCTGCTTCTTTGTTGTTGTGCGTGCAGGTGTTTGGTGTGCACTTTTTCAGACCATTGCAAGGCCTTACTGGCCTCATTAAGATGATGTTTACCTGTCAGCAAGAATACTCAGGTTTCATTTTGGCTTCTGTTGGGACAAGAGTCTTTTATCTGTGTTGGACTATTGTACAACATTTAAAAAGGGATTATAAGACAGAGACCGTTTGTTTATGTGGCTACACCATCTGCTTGGAGTTGTTGGAATCCAATGCCAGAATCATTGTCCTCCTCCAGTGTAGCTCAAAACGTATACATTCAATATAATCCCTCAAAAAGTTTCAAGTCAGTTATTCTGAACCATAACAGGTGTAGTGTTAGCTTCAGTAAGTGTTTTCCTCCAATACTATGTTATTTTAATCTTACAACTACTGGAGGGGTACTTGATATCAGCTCGTGCTCTTGTCTCAGTCATGAGATTGATATTTGGAAGGAAAAATAACGGTATCAGAAAATGTCTTTATCTGCAGGTTGGAGTTGAGGTAAAATCTTAAGTGCTTTTGTCAGTAAGCTGTCACCACTTAAGGCCCCTTTCCCCAAAGCAGAGAATCCCTTAATGTGCAACCAAAGATAAACTCGGCCTTAAGAGCGCTCCTGAAAACTGTTCCCAGACACTCCCTGAGCTCAGAAGTCTCAGTCAGCAGGAAGAGAAGCCAAATGCACTTGGAGAGAAAATGTTCTCACAGACAGAATCATAGACAGCAATCGGGGTTTTGGCCCACTCGTCAGATGCCATGTTATGCAACAGTCAGGTATTTAGCAGGAGATTTGGCTTGCTGAATCAGGCCTGAGCGTGCTTCCCTGACCCGGCATGTTCAAACACATAGAGCTCCTCGGTAGTGAAGTAGTGATGGATGCCTGGAATAACCTCATTGTTGGTAGTTTCAGTTCAGTCGGGCCTGAGTCACACTGCAGCACTTCTCTCCACACTCGCAGTGAGTGTGAGTTTCTGTTGCTCACTTCAGGCTCTCTGAAAGTGTGATGTGCTCAGAGTATTGTGACTGCAGCATGGATACAGGTCCTCCTGCAGCAGCTGTTCTGTTGATTTCCTTCACGTTAGCTTCAGGACACAACACAACTTGTTTGGCAGCAGCACAACTGTCATCAGTTGTCCCCTTTTATCTGCTTACTTGTCATGATGGAGTTCTGTACTAAAAAAAACAAGAGGAGTCTTTTCACATTCATCTACTGAACAGCTCCATCCATGTCAAACCTAAAAATCATTCACAGGCTATTAATATTCATTTAACTCTTTGTTTCATTTTTTTATTATTAATATAAAATTGATTTGTTTACACCAGAAAGGGAAAAAGAATAAATCCTTAAGGCCATTATGTCTGAGGTATTATTAAATATTTAACATGCTCTCTGTCAGTGTGTCAAGACAGAAAGTATGCAATCACCATGATAACATTTCCTGTTGGTAGTTAAGCTAAATCTGTGATTTGTTTGATGAAAGTAAAGCCTTAAGCAAATGTTCAAGTTTTTAATTTAGTCTCTGAATGTTTACCCAGCAGCTGAAGGAAATCTGAGCCTCGTGTTAAAGCTGCGTCTCCGTCTCTGACTCCTGCCGCACCAAACGAGCCGCACTGTGTTTAAACAAACAGAGAATCATGTCGTTGTTTCCACACGGTCCCAGAGCAAACACAGGCCGCATGCCTGCTGGAAATGAATCAACCACAACCTTCTTCAGCTGAGCTGTGGGAAGAGGTTAATAGATTCATACCTGCCCTTTAGTAGGTCTATACCTACACATGTCCTAGATTGATATCAGTAAACATGGATGGGTTTACATCAAGAGAAAACTCTGTAACTTCATTTTACAGCCATCATGTTGCACTAGTTGCAAAGGGCTCAATAAGTCTTTAACATACTTTAAAAAGGGAGTGATAAAATATGAATTAAATCTTAGAAAACATGGTAGGAATAATGTGAAACACATAGATTCTTAAAACCGAATAACTGACATATTAAAGTAATCAGTGTAACATTTCTACATTTATGAGTAAGAACAAGTGCATAGCAAAGAGGACCAGGTTTGAATTAAAATGTTAGCTTGTTAGGTGTGTCAGTAGAGAGTATATCACAAAAAAGTCTGTTCTGATGGAGGATAGGTGGGTTAATGAAAATCCTTATATAAATATTTATTTATTTTATTGTTATTTCATTTATTTAGATTAGTTCTATTTATTTATTTCAGTTTTTGGTTACGTTTCATTTCATTTTATTTAACTTATTGCTATGCATTTTATTTATTTATTTCATTGTTATCTTGTTTATTTAGTAAAGTTGTATTATTAATTTATTTAATTTAATTATTTTTGGTTAAGTTTTATTTACTTTAGTTTGGTCTGGTCTGGTTTGGATTAGTTCTGTTAGTTTAGTTTAGTTAAGTTTAGTTTAGTTTAGTTTAGTTTGGTTTGCTTTGGTTTAGTTTAGTTTAGTTTAGTTTAGTTTAGTTTAGTTTAGTTTAGTTTAGTTTAGTTTAGTTTAGTTTAGTTTAGTTTGGTTTAGTTTAGTTTAGTTTAGTTTAGTTTAGTTTAGTTTAGTTTAGTTTGGTTTAGTTTAGTTTAGTTTAGTTTAGTTTAGTTTAGTTTAGTTTGTTTAGTTTAGTTTATTTTGGTTTAGTTTAGTTTAATTTAGTTTAGTTTAGTTTTATTCTACTAGAATTGCCCAACTTGGTTATTCAAAATCTGGAGGGTCTTGAAGCAAAAATCTTAAAGCTGTGAACGGAGGTTTACATTTCTGTTTCATTCACGAGGTAAAGAAAGTTACTATCAAATTTAATCAGATAGTTCTTTGTACCTAGGCCTCGCTCTAATTGTGAATTTTAAAATGATAATTCTAAAGGAAGATATACTTTAGTGGTATAGTCAAACTCATAGACAAAGTGCAATATATACTTATCTAAATGGTTTTAATAAGAGACAAAGAAAATGGGGTTAGACCAGTTTACTCTCTACAACATCCCTTCAAGAAATAAGTCAATTTGGAAGTTGTTGGGATGATTCCTAGTTCCTCCTGAAGACTGAGCTGCTCTCAACATTTCTGTGCAAATCTTACAGCCTTAAAAGATTTATTCTTACATCCATTAGAAGGCTTTCCAGTAAAGAGAAGTCTCTGTCTCTGCCCACAATTCTTCTTTCAACGTCACTTTTAACCTTCCTTTCTATCTTGGACTGCTTTTTAACCTACCATATTTCTCAACCTACTTGTATCTTTGACGGCGTCAGACTGTTCTCCAGACCTTGTCAAGAGTTTCTCCTCAAAAAGTATTTTTGACAGAACAACCCTTAAAAAGTTCAACTTTCTTATCAAGCTCAAGACATTGTTTCATTGTACAAAGAGGCCCGCTGAGCCTTCAGCTGTGACAGAGGACAATACTGTTGCCTGGTTAAACTCATCTATTATTCACACACAGAGTGCACTCACCTAGATGCTGTGGTGACTGTTATTGGAGGGAGACAGATAAGAAAGGAGTGAATGAAAGTGTCTGTGTGTTTATGCACAAAATAATGTGAAGAATCTGCTGAAAAATGACACCTGTCCTCTGTTTTTGCACCAACAGGAACAACGAGGAGGACTACACGGCCCCCACAACGTCATACCAGGAAATATAAAGGACCCGTCTCAGACTTATACATGCTCACACACAAAAACACTACCACAACCTCAACGCTTAATTCCTCTTTTATGTTTTGCTTTTACCAAACCCTCATTCAACAAGCGTCCTGTTTGCCTTTTATTTATTGATATGCAACGACAATGTCTATGATTGTTATTGTTTTGTACAGTTTGACCTGGAGACTTAGCAGTGAGAGGGGAGCACCTCGTATAAATAGCATCAGAGCACACGCCCCCGCCCACTCCTCATATGCTACTGAAGCTGCTGTACAGAACCCACCTGCTGCACGTTTACACACGCACACAAACAGGCACAACGCATTAGGCAACTCCAGGAGGATTAGCTTGTTAGACTTGCTAACCGCCTCTGATGTTCTAAATCCCCTCCTAGAATAGTGTCATTGGAAAGTGTATTCAGGCCTTCCTCATCAGTGTTTACCCAGTACGAGCTCACCACAAACAGAAGCAGTGGATGGACTTGCGCCTTTGAACACGTCCCGTTTGCCTCATTGAAGCTGTTTTTCTTCGGAATCAGAAGGGAGTGCTCTATTTTTTGAGGTGTGAATGCATTATTTATGTGTGCGGAGAACTGTCTGTAACAGCTGTTTTATTGTGCTTTAAAATGATATTGTTTTATCTGGGAGATTAAATGTGTATTTAAACCTACAGGAAGTGTTTTCATGAGTGTGTGGGGTTCACTTTTTTTTTAGTACAGTTAAGTACACAGATAAAGAAAAGGCAATGTTTTAATTGCTTTTAAACTTTAGGAAAAAATCACAAATATTTACATTTAAAAATACTTATCTTCTGGCTCTACAGAGATGGATATGTCGAACTCACAGAGACATGCAGAGAGAAGTGATGGTACAGACACTGCCCTCTAGTGGGCTCCAGAAGAATTACAGCAGAACTGAATACAGGAGTTCAGAGGGCATTGACATGATACACAACAAATATATTTTTGGTAAAATAAAAAGCAAGAAATACATAAAGATCTTACATAAACACTGGAAAAAAAGAAATATAATTGTCTAAGACAGGTTACACAGAATGAGTACATCTTGATATAAAAATGAAGCAGAGACAGTAGTTGATGGCGAAGCTACAGCATCATACTCGTAGGATTCACTTCCCTCAGGATTCAGGAGTAAATGCTAGCAATTTATTGGTGAATTGGTAACATAAAATACTTTAATTTTCTATTAATCATACACTTTTCATTTTTACGTTGTGATTTTTTGCGTGCAAATATTATCAGTTAGGTAGCTGTAGAATATCTCTATCATTTCATTGATTGAGTTTGATTAAATCACTTCTCTCGATGCATTTTGGGAATGTCTGGGAGGGCAAACAAGTTCCTCTTAGCAGGTAGATTTGAATACACAGTATATACTTTACCATGCCATGGGAAATAACTGTTAATAATCAGGGTTTGGTTGGAGTTCTTTAATTCAGATTCAGTCCTGTGTGTACAGGCCAGGGAGGACGATGGCGTTACAGGCTGCTGTAGATCCTCTTGATGGTGTCGCCCTCGTCTTTGGCAATGATTCCCTTCTCAATGTACGAGTCAACCTGCTGGTCCATGAAGTCCTTCAGCTTGGACAGGTCATAATCTGGAAATAGCATGCACAAATAGAATTGTTGTGACTATGATGGGGGGGGGGGGGTAAATCATGAAGCTGTGCTGGTTTGATCCTGGATAGATCAGACAGTAAACTCCTTCAGCGCTGCCCTCCTACGATGGCACACCCAAACAAGACATAATCTGGTGCGGTGCTTCATTATCAAGGCAGATTAAGGTCAGAGTTAGCATGTCTGGGGTTAAGAAGATACAAGCATTGAATAAGAAAAGCAAAAGGTCACAGAGTGAAACATTTGACTTATTTAATGCAGAAGTAGAAGGAGTAATTTAAAACTACAAACCAGATTACCTAATGTACTAAGAGCTTCGTAGACTTTTAAAAACACATCTAATTTTTTGAAGCACCATTTGAGTTCACCTTATTATCATTAAATAAAGCACCATGAAGACACAGCAGGATGTGGCTATACTTAGATATAAAAACAGCCTGACTGTATCATCCATCAAAGAAAAAAATGAGTTTCAGAGAGCAGCAGAGCAAACATCTGCTGCACATTTCTCCTTGCTCTGAGACTGTAGAGAGGACAGGGAAGTGGACCGACGGCTATCATCATATCAAATCACTACATCTCTATAAGATACACTTTCTGAAAAACGTGACATGTGTGAGGGATTAACAGAATGTGTTTAGAGACAGCACCATTTTTCCCAATCTTGACTGTGAGGAGCCAACAGGCAAAACCAGGATGTCGCCTCAAAGCCCATCTGCTCCTCTGGCTAATCTGTGTGATGTGTAGGCGTAAACACACACGCACACACATTTGAGCACACACAGAGATTGTCCTAATGGGTGCTTCTGGTAGAGTAAACACAATAAATGGCTTGTTTCCCGCTCTGTTTCTATGACACTGCTTTTTTTTGTTGTTGAAAGAGCTTTTGTTCTCCTCCAGCTGTACTTTTCTTTGGACAGACAAGACAATTGATGAGAACGACACGAGCGATTTTGGTACGAGCTGTGCTAGAAAAGTAGATATCATTTTTGAAAGCCCCACTTCTGGTAAATTAGGTGATTGTTGGAGCACATTGTGACCTTTACTGCGTGTTCAGTCTGAGTTTTTCTGTCCTGATACCATGATCAGTCTGTCTCCTCTGCCCAGAGCCCTGACTGGCAGAAGGGGAGGCCCCTGTTGCCCCAGACAACCACTCCACACACACCAGCATGCTAATGAAGTGTCCTATATAGAGCCAGGTCGGGGATGAGCACTGAACAAAACTTCCCTGCTGCTCTGCACTCTGCGGCGTTATAAGCTTAGTGTCAGCCTCGTTTCTTTTCACTGTCTTTCTTCTGCTTTAACGTAAAAATCTGGGTCAAATTTTTGTATCCGTTTCTGTTTTTCTGACTCCCCAAAGGCCGAATGTCCCATTTATTGACTCATATTAGATCAGGCCACTGAGCATGACCAGTAAATATAAATCTCACAGAGCTGGTACAGTTGTCTATTTTCTGTCCTAGATGTCCTGCAGAGATGACCGCCAGTGGATGGATGGCCTGAATAGCGAGAACTCATTAACATTTCATTCTCTGCTGCTTAATTAAGCACCACTGGGCATTGATTTTACACTGTGGATAGTCCAGCAGCAGGCCTCCTCCTGTTATGTGTCAAACCAATACAGTTTGCACAGCTTTGCAGTTTCTGGGTCACATGCTGCTTCTGTAGAACGCTGACAGTTACAGTACGTGCACCAAAGTAAAAATAAATACACAAATATGCAGCAACTGTCCAAATAAGAGCGCAGATTGGGGGAAAATGTGAAGGTCTTTCCTCGCTAATTATGCTCCAGGACTGTGAATGCTGAGGAACAGGTAGGAAGGAATAAATGAATAGTTCTCTGTCCCTTATTATGGAAGCTGAATCATTAGTAATTAGGACAGACTCATGAAGAATGATCCATATTCATGAGATCTGGAGAGAGGCATCTACCCCAGTATCCCACACTCATTTCAAATGCAAATCAGAGGGAACAAAAGAGCCTTTAAATTTTGTGTTCTTGAACGCGTCTCCTCAGAACCGCCCGTGACCCGGGTCACTTCAATGAGGAGACGAGGGCTTGCAAATGAGGACGTTTGTCTTGTTCTGGCTCTTATAATTTAACAAGAGTTGAGAAAAAAGAACAGTTTAGATTGACTGGTTGAAGGACGGAGTGGAGTGTGTCTCACCATCTTTGCCTTCGTCTTTGTTGTGTTTCTTCAGCCACTCGATGTTCTTCCTGATTGCCTCCAGATACGTCTCTGACTTGCCTGGCTGACCTGAAAGAAAGGAGAGAAAGAGGAGAGAAGACATGAACATTGGTCCTCTTTGATGCTTTAGAATCCAGAAAACAGTTTTGTGTCCCTTTATTTCTTGTGAAGTACTTCAGCACTCTAAGTGAGCCCCCTTTGCACCAAAGAGTATGACAGTGCCATTTTACATTTATCAATTATTTACAATGTTGTTGAAACAGGACATCCAGGGTTAGAGGAGATTGTCCAGAATTTAACTTTCAAGTTAAACTCCCAGCCCAAAATTATTTTTCAGATCTTTCTGATTCAAAACAGACCGACTTAATGGGTGAGTTATGCAGTATGTTTATTCACTCTAGATTCAATATCATACTATGCAGCTTGGAGCGGCATGTAAACTTACACATAACATAGATTTGAGCTAACATTACTCAGGATTTTATTTATCCAGCAGTAGGGAACGTTCTGCTCTTAATTCATCTTCATTTTGATACTCTATTTCGTTTACTGTGTGTGTTTGTGATGGTGTGTACATGCGTGTGTGTTTATATGGATTAGGCAGATGAGCATAGACAGAAATAGGAAGTAACGGCAGCTGTGACGTGCCTTCCTGTCACTGTTATTGGACTGGCCTAGTTCAGAGACAAACAGGGACTTAACAATGATTGGCTTTGAAACACACTGTCTATATCATGTCAGCCCCGCTGAGTCAAAACACACCATGCCTCGACTGGCGCTCTCACTGAGGAAGAGCAAAGAAGAGGCTTCATTGAACCGATGTGGTGGGAATTTGCTATTTTTTGAAAATTCTGAATTTATTTGAAACTTTGGATACAAAACAAGGTAACCATAAAGTGAAAAAAATGAAAAAACAACAGGAACAAAACAAATTGAAAAAGGAGTCATGAGGTCTGCAAGGCACTATCATATTCAAGGGTCAAAATGGTAAAGCTTTATCAAAACTATTAAAGCAAATTATCAAATATCTCTAAAACAAAGCTAATCATGTTTCCCCAGGACATCAGTGGGATGTGGACTGACTGGTCTCTGATGATGGCTGCTCCTCCTTGGTTGAGTCTTTCAGGTTCTCGTACTCTTTCTGCATCTTGGCGGCCTCAGCCTTGGTGTTGTCATCCTCATCCAAAATTTTTCCTACAGCAAAGAGAATGCACACCAAGCATTAAGAAAAGTTGTCGCAGGTCCTTTTACATAAAGCAGTTGTAGACATTTTAAAGCATATTCTTTTTGCTCTTCTCAGAGACTAATTCTTATTCAATCTGTACAAAAAACTGAAGTGTCATTTGTTAGCATTGGCTCAGACAGGGCAGGAAGTCAGCTGACCTTAACACCTGCCTGTGTCAGCGGACAGCTTACCTTTATGCATGCAATTGGCAAAATGTCTAAATGGGTGTTCTATTTAACTGCTTAAGCCTGTCTACGCTTCCTGCTTCCTTCCTCTGCAAAACCGCTTTGCAATCCGCCTCCAACTCAAGTCCTCCTTTTTATGTTGTCCCTAATTTCACCAGTGTCATGCGTATCATCACTGATGCCTGCTCTGTTCAGCACAGGAGGTCTTTGCTGCTGCTCTCCCTGCCTTAGCTTTTTATGTATGCATATGAGAGGTGTGCTCCCCCTGCCTCAGGCTATGGTATTCCATGTATGAACGTGGAACGGCAGGAAGCACTCAGAACAAATAACATAAAATAGCTTATTGCATGCAAATGATAACTCTTTGATGGGAGTGATCCTGACAGAACTATTTCTTGGCTAAGAGGAGGACCTTTCTTCATAGCTCCCATGTTGCCTAGACAACAAGTTTTATAACATGATAAAATTATCCCATCCACGGTAAATAGTCTGTTTGGATTGTATACTGTTTGGCATGTTTGAAGGTTAATTAATGGGACTGTTTACCGTTGGGTCCATTGAAATCAGGAGGCCCCAGAGACTTGCCCAGCTTGTTCTTGGTCTGCATGGCGATCATAGCATCCAGGTTCTCTGCAGATGAGACAGACCATAAGTTCACTTTAGATGCAATAAACATTGAGTCATCAGTTTGTTCAAAACACGATGAATGAAAACCTCTTAACCTTTAGAAAATCCCACGCTGTGTCTGTGTGACTCACAGGGTGATTACCATTTGAAAAGGAGTTTTTTTTTCTTGTCATTGAAAAGGAGGTTCAAGGACTGTAGCGATAAACAGAATCTCTTTCCATCTTTCCACTTTGTTACTTTTAAAGCACAAGTCTAAATATTGAAAAATAGAAGATTGAGCTTTCATAAGGAGAAATGATCCTTTATTAATAAACACGGTCTTCTATCCTCCTCACATATAACCGAGGGGCCATTGCTTTCAAAACAAGATTAGAGAATTAAAAGACTCTAAATCAGCCAGAGAATAACCCATACAGATCACATAACTCATGAAACTGATGTTAAGTGTTAACTGATCCTCTGTGGATTAACAGAGAGGTAAACACTATGTTCAGAGAGAGAGGGAGCAGATGTTCTGCAGATCCACAAACACCACAGATCAGATGTAATTTCATCTGATATATCAAGTTGCAGTAGCATATGTCTGTTTAGCATTTTTAAACACTCTTCCAACATTTAAGATATTATTTTAACTCCCTTATGAACAGTTACACTATTCTTGTCACCATAAGAAATTATGTTTGTTATTGTACAGTTCTTACAATCATCATGTGTTATATCATCATCCATTATCCATGTTTACACATCATTGTGCACCACGTATTATTTTTGACAGGCACATTAAAAAGGACTGGTATTTACTTAATGTTACATTATTCCTGGTATTCATGTGGAGGCCATTTATCCTCTGCACTTGGGACTATCACATGCTCTATCAATGTTTACTCCCGTGTTAAAGGTTTGAGAGAGTTGGGAACCTGACAACACCTATGATGTCACGGCTTCTCCACTGATCAGTATCTGCAAAGTCTGGCTAGGTCACGAAAGCTACCAACCGAGTATTACACAACATCAATGTTTGCTACCTAATACTATCTATTTTACATTACTGTTAGTTAGAAATGTACACCTTTCTGTTGTAGCTTGCAGCACTGTCATTGACTATGTTAGCTTAAGAGTGGATGATGAGAACAACACGAGGGATTCTTGTGGTACAAGCTGTGCTGGAAAAGTAGATATACTTTTTTATTTGATGCTAATGAGGCCTCAAATGTTTGTTTTTACTCTAAATCAAGTTTTACGTCCCTCCAGATTTCCTCCATCTGTGGTCTGTATCAATATGTCTTTTCCGAGATCAGCCAAGGAGCTGTGAAGTGCTAATGGTTTGACATATTTCCTCACTTTATATGATTTATAAACCTGTAAAACTTAAGCTTGAAATAAAACAGCATTTATTTGAGCTTTCCACTCTGAGCAAGACTTTAGAGGATACTTTGTGTGGATACTGTTGATGATAAAATTTAATATTCATACTGGCTTCTACTCATAAATAAAAAATGGAATTAGATTGATTTAGAAGAGGTGTCTGTCCAGCTGTGTCTATATTGTGAATTATAACATATATTGTTAGAGCAGTATTTTTTTCTACACTGCATCTTTGATCTTGAGGGAGTTTAAAAAGCATCAGGACATTAGGATTCTGGGTAATAATAGAGAAGCACAACAAAGAGATAAGAGAAGCACCTAGCCCAACCCTCTGCTGCCACTAAAACAGCCTTACAATTTCCTCTGTCCTCCTTTTTCATTTCTTAGAATCAAAGCATCTCACCATCCCTTTCACTTCCTGTGTTTTCAAGCTGCCTTCTCCCACCTGTGGCCAACGAAGGACTATTATTCTCTTCCCACACAAAAACACATCACTTTACTTCCTCCCCCACCATCTTCCTCCTTATCTCTCTCCCTCTCTATCTCTCTCTCTCCTCAGGCCTGTATCACCCTCAGGCAGGCTGGCGTTGATTGACAGCTGTGTGTACAGTTGTCTACCTGGAGGTGACTCATCAGAGCCTCGCAGCCAGTTGGGGGTGGAAGTGGGGAAGGAGGCATTAACATGTTGCTAGGCGATGGCGGGATCCATTGGCTTATCTTGTTACAACCTATACCACATGAGGCCAGAGTGGTTGTCTTGGAAACCCATATCTGGTGTATAATGGTATACGCCTGATTTGTTCTGGTGTGTGACGTCAGCAGTGTTCTTTGCTTTTCTGTTAAGAGACAACAAGGAGCAGGCTGCTGCGGGGGTCATGCGAAGGAGTATTGATTAATCCTATAAAGGTTAGCTTTAGTTACATTACTCAATCATGGCTCTTACAGAGAAACATGCACATTGTGAACCACGCCTGATTAGCTTCATATTGCATTTCTAAAGTGATCAATCAATAGATATCATGTATTTATGCGCATATAGCAAAAAGACATTTGCTCTTGAAAGCTTTCCAAAATGTGTTTATCGACTGATCTTCTATGCTTTATAACAATCTAAATACAAAGTATCTCCATTCTTGACTTCATTCAGATTGACTACATCAAGCAACTAGAAGTTAACCCCTTGGACTCTGGAAATGTGTGAGGAACATTTTTCAACATTATTTGACTCAAAACTCCTGTGAGGATTTTCAGGTTTGTGCTGATTTTGGCGCCCCCTGTGGATGAAGGGGCACACCTTATCTCTACTGATTCTGCCCTGTACATGCAAAAGCAGTGTTTTATGACACAAGTCTCTATCTGCTTTCTCTTCATAGTCTTCTTGACCTACACTTCCCCCGCAGCAGAAGTTACAGGCATTCAAAATTAAAATATATAAAAATACAATCTTGACGCTGATAGTCTTATTTGCTTTAGTAGGTCATGGAGAGGTATTAATATCAATTTAAGCCTGTTTCATAACCAATTAAAAACTCCACACCGGGGCTCTAAATGTCACATTAATCATTAATGATGATAATCTTGTGACTAAATGAGTTGACATCTTCTGGTCTGATTTTAAAGTGGATAAATGTTAGAAAGAGCTCATCAGTTCTATTTCTTTCTGTCTGGACTAACTGTCATTTGAACAGAGAGTGAGTGAGAGAGAGTGAGAGGATGTTGGGTCTGAGGCTTCCTCAGGCTCAAACACAGAGATGACAGCTGTCCCTTACAGGTGGCTGACCTTTCCACTGGCTGCCGATGTGATGGCCGGCTCTAAAAGCCAAGCCTGGTTATATAGGGTGTCCCTGACACTAATCTGTCTGTGCAGGCTTCACACTCCGCTGCACAGGCTCAGGGGGAACGTTAGCTTGGCCAAACGTGTAGAAGCACATATAACTACAGAGAAATGCTTGTCGGCTGGTTTGGCAGTGGACTGAATGGACTTTTGTTCAGATGTGCCACACACATATTGGGCTGCGCAATCTATTGAAATCAATAACAAACAAATCAATAACTCCACTGTAATACATAGAATCAGCACAACTCTCAACCCCGGACCGTAAGAACCAAACAAACAGATATCCATTTTGCTGGTTTTAACTTCTTGTAAATTGTAAAATCGCTGAAGCCAACTTAATTTGTTAAAAGAATGAAAGTACATGATGATATGATTACATTACAATAAACTGACAGAAAACAGGACTGTTTATCGTGTATCCAGAGTGGAGTGTGCTGTGTGAAGCCTGGAAAAAGCTTTAAATTGAGCATATGTTAACACAATTTTCAATCACTCTAACGGCACCCATCATCATCCAATAGCCCAACCACAAATACAAGAAAGATTTCCATCACTGTGCATCCTATTGTACGGTTCTCTGTCTTATGTTATAACACTGAATGTACTAGAGTATCAATAAACAGTGCTAGAATTTGATTATGTCTTACCCAGATAGGACACTCCCTCCTCAGGCGTGATGGTGCCGTACTTCACCATCATCTTCACAAAGTCAATCAGCGTCTTCATGATGGTGATCAGTGTCTCTCTCTCCTGAGTGTCTTGTTCTGCAGCAGCAAACCATCAGAGGATCATTTCAAAACCCACGTCTAGCATCAATGCTTTGTTAATAGTAATTTGTTGCCATGGTGTTAATGACACCTCATGGTGTCTGACTGTAGGGGGTCATGAGGATCATTTATTGATGATTATAAATAATTAGTCATGTGTGTGTGTGTATTTCACTTCTTAGGTATATAATTGAATCACAGGGGAGAAAACAAGCATTGACCCCTCATTAAGGAACAAACATGTCATGACACCAACAGCTCTCCAGTGCTATTCTCGATCTGAAGAACTTCTATCTTTAGACAGAGGATGCAGTGAAGTGGTGATCTAAAATGTCACTTCAGGGTTGTTTGTGTGTGTGTGTGTGTGTGTGTGTGTGTGTGTGTGTGTGTGTGTGTGTGTGTGTGTGTGTGTGTGTGTGTGTGTGTGTGTGTGTGTGTGTGTGTGTGTGTGTGTTTACCTGAGTCGAGGCTCCGGAGCAGACGGTAGAAGTTGGGGAAGTACTGCAGGTCCTGGAGCCCGTCTTCAGGTCTCACCTCGTTGCCCTCATCGGTATCTTTCTCCCAGGTGTTGTCCCCTGTGTCTTGCTCTTCCTCTGCGTCTCTGTCCACCTCATCCACAATCTCATCATCATCGTCCTCTTCATCCTCCTCATCGTCATTGTAGCGGCGCCTGGGTGGCTCCCATGTATCCTGGAGAATAAATTGTTTATAATTATCTGAGTGAAAATCGTGCCTTCCTTCCTCTAATGCATTTTTAATGAAGTTATAACTGAATCAAAGTTTAATATACATGTATGTGGAGAGATGAATCTGGCTCATAATAATATGTTGCTGTCTACAGTGGGTTTTGTATGCATTTGATCTGCTCAGTAGTATAAGCAACATTCCAAACTATGTTTATAATTTGTTAGCACCTGCTGTTACAATCCAGACAACACCCTTCACAGTTCTCCAATCACAGTTTCCTGATATCTCTGCTGCTGAGAGTGCTTACAGTTGCGCACATATCATGGTTTTGATCATAAGGTCATATGGTGATGTATTTTGGGTAAAGAAACCATAATAAGCTTAGCTCTTAAGGATATGCTTACTCAAATACTCCAATGAAAAGAAGAATATTACCACATGCAAATACCTCGTCCTAGTTTTTGAATATTTTAGTGGGTTAAAGGATGTTCAGCATAAGAAAAGCAAGTAAACCCACAGAGTGTCATCATGCCATCACTACTATCACTTCTCTGTTGGTTTTTACCGGGTTTGCGTCAGAACCCTGGTCATCCTGCTCCGCTCTGGGCTCTTGGTCATTATTTTCCATATCCTCGATCTCGTTGTTCTTAGCATTTTTAGTGATGAGATCCTGCAGAGCCTCGGCCACCTGGTACTCCAGTGTGTCCGCCTGGCTGTCTGTGATCTACACAGAGACAAAGAGAAAGACAGTCTGAGAACAACCGAGTGTAGTAACACATGTGCAGTAAGCTGAGCCAGAACAGAACAACATGTACTGACTGCCAGCCTCTTTGAATCACAGACTGATTACTGTCACTTCAGGATCCCTCTCAGGGAGCAATTTGGCACAAATAAACTACTTATTGAGTGTCGCAAAAAGTAAGTCACAGCTGAGATCATGATACAAAGCTTAATTCACACTTCTCTTCCTCTCTTGGTGAGAAGGCCGAGGGAGAAAGAGAAGTGTGAATAAATGTCAAGCGACATGCTGCGCAAATTGAACAGCATGCAAAAGAACAAGCTCTTGACCTACCAGCCCCAGTTTGAGCAGTCTGGAGACGATTCTGTCGAACACTCCTCTGTCGTCCTCCTCGTAGATTTTGTTTGCGATCTTCTGGACGATGTCTTCTGCTGTCAGTGGAGTGCCATCGACTTGACGAAAGCTTTCAGGGTCATCTGTGTGGAGACTTTATTGTTAATACTTGTAACTTTCTAATCATGCTTTTGGCTTTATGTAGGTGTTTCTGCTTTGGTTGTTAATCTATTTTAAAGAGGCAGTTTTCCCCTTTATTTCTAACTCTCTACTCTATCCATCTTTCTGTCATCTTTTCCACAACTAAGAAATAGGCCTAGCTCTCATTAGATCTGAAAAGGTTCCATCATAATAGAGGAAAAGCATTTGTCACCTTTAATTTCACACATCTATCTGCATTACTATCAGAGAAACGAGCAATAGTTACAGCTTTTTTTCTTACATAACACCCCTGCTGCTGCCTGATGTCCACGCACAATAAAAATAAGCAGGGCCAGAATACTCCTGCCTGTATTGGCGGCATGAATCATCACTGATGTACTTCTCAAAAAATCTTCAAATACCAGCTCTATTTTTGTCCCTCTGTGGAAGAATGAAAAGTGAACCTCGGAGTGCGTTTGCCAATTTTAGACGGAGAGTAACCTGACGAGCTGCTTGTCATTGCAGAGCCGACCAAGTGAATCGATGAAATGAAGCACTCAGCGCTTTGTGTCTGAGTCACCTCACCACTGAGACTGTGCTTTATCTGCTGACTGAACCAGAGATCAAATTTCGTGCATTAAAAGTGAAATGTGTGCTGATCTGATGAAATCTAAACAGGCTTAAAATCAATGTTTAATCCAGCAAATGGTTGCATTTTGACTAAACTTACAAGTATGGATACAAAATTTATCAAACGGACACAGTGAATGTTCTTAAACTGATAGGAAGTTATTTATAGTGTTTTTATAAATCAACATCTTAATATTTGGTTATGTTTTGTATATTACCTCATAACTTATGAGTATATTTATCTTGTTGTCTTGTTTATCTCGCAGTCCTGGAATGTTTTCATTATGTAGCTATTTTTTCTGTAATTACTGCTGCAGTGTGATGACCGTATTGTAGTTGAAGGGCTTACTATCCTTCTTCATTCTGGGTCCCAATAAATTGCATATTTAATTTCTCTTTCTAAGAGACGGATATGAAATACTGACAGTATCTATGGGAAAAATCAGAGCCATGAATATAAAAATTCTCCAGTAAAGAGATAAAAGAAGCGAGAACAGTAGCTTCTCAGGAAGGAAGGGATAATCTTTTTCTCTTGCGGGCACGTGTCCAGTCTTTGACTCTTTCTATCTGTCCCTGCTGATCCCCATCAAAGACACGTGTTCTCTCTCCCTTCTCTTTCTTAAAATGTCTGCCCGGTGCCCTGCCAGCAACGGACAGAAGCACGCGGCATGAGGTCTGCTCTTATCTGAGGGGGCAAAGGCTACACAAGCAGAGGGACTCAGACCAAACACAGTGGTTAAGCTTACTTTACAAACAATGCCAGGACGGAGCGTTGTTGAATAAGGTGGTGACAGGTGTGCGTACCCTGGTACTTGCCGTAGTCCATCCCGTTCTTAGTGGAGTCGTAGTCCTCAGCCAGACGTCTGCTCTTGGTCGAGTCAGACTCATCTGGAACATACAGGACGTCCTTTTTGTTTGGCACATCTGTGGAGTCTTTAGGTTTCTGCCCATCAGCCAGTGACTTCAGCACAGTTAAATCATCAAGGTCCTGCTGTGACTCGGGGTCAGAAGGACGCTTGCTCTCTGAATGAAAACAGAGAAAAAAAAGTGCAATGAAGGAAGATGATGAACTCTCATTCATTGTGGTTTAATGAGTTGTTTTTTCTTTTTACAAATGAAGCTTGTTTTACTGGAAATGCTGTGACATAGATGCACTCAGCAAAGCGGAAATACATTTAATTGATTGGCTGTGAGGTTTCCTCTTACCAGCTGACTGTACTGCAGCCTTCACGCTGTCTGCTTCAGCAATCTGTTGGGAAAAAGAACAATCAACAAATAATTTCCACACAGGATATAAGCTGTTTGCTAGGTGAATACTGAGCTTGTTTGAATGGAGATCATAAAGCCTATTTAGCCGGATATTGGATGATAAAATTGGCTATGGGACATGGAAAAAAAAGGGGACTTACCTGCTCTTGTAGTGGTCTTTCCTCTGTCAACTGTCTATTGTACACAGTTTTATCTGCAATACAAAAAGAGGATTTACTTTTGGCTTAAAGCAGACTTAATCATTAACATGCAGACCAATCGTTTGCGATTTAGACATATAGGCTATAACACATAGACAGATATGAGTTATTGAAGAGAGTCAGTTTTTTAACTTTGACTGGCTGACTTCTTTTTTTTTGTCATTTAAATGAATGTAGCCTCCGGCCTTCAGACTTGTGTGACCGTCCCTGCCCTCCCAGCTAACCACAGCAGAGGCAGAGCTTAATCGGATTATCAAACAAAAGATTAAACCGCGTCTAAAATAGACCACAGGCGGCCATAGCATGAGACGAGGCGTCGTTCAAAATCCAGCTGGTCCCCATGGAGGACTGGGAGCCCAACTTTGCGTAGAGGGTCTGATTTTTGCTCTGTCATTTTACTCAACAGGTTTGCAAATGGATTTAAGCTACTTGATGTTTCAATAACGAACAAAAGATCCAATATGTATTAAAAATACAGAAACATACACATTTCAGAAGGTATGACTATTAGCTGTATGAGCTTAATTGACAATAAAACCACATGGTGTGTAACCTGTACTGGTCACATTTCTGCACGTATCCTTTTATTTCCCATGTTTCTCCACACCAGATGACTAACAGTGAGTTTATAACCTCCTGTTGTTTAAATCTCAACACTAAAGACACCATGTGTGGAAAAGAGTTCACCCAATTGCACTTCGTAGCGTTTTAAAAATCTTCTTTGATCAACTGACTGGCTCCAATAATTTCTCCTCACAGTTTTTAGAAGGCACAATGTTTTACAGCTCAATGAAAGACCGAGAGAACACATTCTTTTTTCATTGCACGTTTGCAGATCGGTCAACTCACCATCAGTTGAAGCTGTAGTAGGTGTGGGGAAGGCAGATATCTGGCTCACTACACTCAGGGCTAGAAGCTGGAAAAGGACGAAGAGGCCAAAGTATTTTGACGCCATCCTGAAATACGCTGTCTCGTTTGGTCCTAGAGAAACCTCGCCTTTAACCTGGCTTTCGTTTCTCCTCTGTGATCTTGTTTCCACCCCAGGAAGAAGAAAAGTGCTGAATGTTTGGACAGCTCCGCGCCGCTGGTGCTGAAACTGTTGACGGAGGCTGCGCCCTGGTTACCCGCTGTGTGAGACGCACCGGGCGGGGAGGGGCTGACCAAATCTCTGCCGTGCTCTGGAGCTGTTAGCGAGCCGCGGTGCTGAAACGAGGTCACCTCGCTATAGTTATAACTACAGAAGCACTGAGGCTCTTAAAGCCCCGTGTGAGACACAGCATTACCTGCCAAGGCAGTAATAGAGCCCACTACAACAGGACCTGCCCCCCTCTGTCTTCACAGAGGAGGAGGAGGAGGAGGAGGAAGGGGAGGAGAACACTGCAAAAAGTGTCAACCCTTAAAGACACCCCTTAAGTGTAATTTCTGAGGGTAAACATGATTAAAATGAGGCTAAGGAATCAATTAAGTTCATATATTTATGGAATTCAGAGTTTTTATAAAATATTTTCTAAATTTCACAAGAATATGCCTTTATTTCTAGAATAAACACTTAAAACAATCATTAAAAAATACTTTTTGAAAACAAATACTGAGAAAAAAGTGAGTCTTCAAGCAAACACATGTTATCGTATGCATTTCTTTACCATATAGCTGCATTGCTTCGTTTGCATGACAGTAAAGGAGTAGTTGACTATTTTACAGAGAAATCTCCGCCCATTGCGTGCGTCACGAACAACCTGCGTCACGGTCGTATTTCTTCCACTGGTCAGTCAATAGCAACGTTATTAAAACGCCAAACAATTAGACACACAAATGACGGTGGAGATATATCAGGGCTACTTTTATGACCTCTTTCCTTTCACAAGCTCAGTCTGGTGCTAATTAGATGTAGGCTTACGTCTCATGTGGATGAATCAGAGGTTATTAGATTCAGCTTCCAGTGACCCATTCAGATCCCAAGTGACGCTCCTGACAAAATGAGGGGGCTTAATGTCTCACACAGAAAGTAAGGAAGAACAACAGAAGAAAGTGTCCGTATTATAATGGCTTAAAAATATATTGAAATTGATTTCCTTAAAAATATATTGTTTGAAAAGGTGTAGCCAAAATTCAATTAGATAACAAAAACAAACCAAACAAACAGACAAACAAAAGATCGCAAAGAGGAGATGTAGAAGTGCAGAGTGAGACTCACAACAAGCAAACCACGTGACACATCACTGTTAATCCCGATTTATGAAATCCGGATGTCTGAGATTAAAATGCATCCTGGTCAGTGATTGGATGATTCTACTCTCAGATGAGTTTCTCTGCAGAAAACACATAGATTTTCCATGAAACACACAAAATGAAATTAACTCTTCCTATCTCTAGCTTTGAGTAACTGTAGCTGTTATTTAGTGTTGCTACCAGCAGTTGTTCTTTTCCCCACACGGTGTGTAGGAGTGAAGCTTTCTTAGCTTCACCCTGTGAAGATTTAGTAGCACTGTTTTCTGGCTGTGAACCAGTACCAGTTTGTTTGTCCTGTCTCTGCAACTCAATTTCATTTTCTGCCTCTTTCAGTATAATGCAATACATTAACATGATGCCAGAGAACACAATGTGACATGATGCAACAACATTTTCACAGCAGGGATACAAAAGGAAAAATGTATGGGAAGAAGCACGTGTTGATAAAAATCTGAAACCAAAGTAGCTCACTGGAATTCCGACATATTTCTTTCTTTTTTACAACTTATTTCCCTGCCATGAAAATGGCTTCTTAACACTACTACTTTTTTTGCACATGTGCTCGGTTTTCATTTTAGTTCAGGCTGTGGGCCTGACATGGACATTTACCTTGGCTATCAGTCCAGACCCATCTGTACATATTCTCCTTAGAATACTTAGACTGGGACTTTTTTCCTCAGATTTCTGTTTACAAAAAGCATCCAGTCTGAAGTGTCAGTCACTCAGTTAAGGAGACAAGATTTAACTTATCATTGTTGTGCCTCTTTTGAATTTAACAGCATTTCCTCAAAGCTCTGACTGGACTTTTTTAATTAACATATGACTCTGATATACTCAAGGTACTTCAGCATGACAATCACATTTGCTTTTGGTATGTAGCATGATTTAGAGTTGTAGAGAAGCATGAAGTCAATTCAGGATGAGTTATGATACCATGATGTTCTAGGGTAAGTAGTGCCAGCGGGTCATTTCTATGTTCCCACTGGTCATACCATATGCTCACTAAGGCCTATGTTACAACATGTTTGTAAGGGCTACCTTCTCAGTTCACACTGCAAGAAATAAAGCTGAAGAAGAAGCTGATGGAATTGCATAATCAATGTAACAAATTGGTTTAGCCACTGTTCAGTTATGTTTAAAGGCCACATAACCGCCTGGACTAGATGTCTGAGGAGGAATGAGTCACTTTAACATCAGTAAACTGTAGATGGGTCATTTTGTTTCTTCAGCACTTTGATCCAGTGCTATCTGTCTCCCTCCCTCTCTCCTGCACTTGCCTAACAAAGGTGTCACTGACGTATATCCACAATAAGAGAGTAAGGACTGAGGGGTGGCACGGACCCACTTGAAACCTGATTGGCCACCCCAGGTGCCACCCCAAAACCCATCCTATGATTGACAATTTACCATGTCATAGGTGGAACTTATGTTAAAAGAAGTTCTGCATTTTCACTCTGCTGTGTTACTACTTCAAATTCAAAAACAGCAAGGCATACAATATCTGTACGTCAATGTTGGTAGCCAAACATATTGATCTATTGGTGGAGACAGAAAGAGTAAGTAAATTAGGTGTTCATCAAATGTTTACTACATGAAATGAAACATTTATGGTACAAAAGCAGATATGATGAACAGTGTTACAAAGTAATTCATTCCACCATTTAGGGAATGAATTGGCCAACGAGCTAGTGATTTTGATTTTGAGGCCTTGTGTGCTGTGTTTCCATAAAATCATCTCATATATCCTGTTATATCATGTTATATCACATCTGGCCTTAAAAAAATCATGATAGAAATCAAACACCTTTTGCTCAGGACAAGCTCAGGACTAGAACAATACAAGCTGAAAACGTTGCACAAATGTGCTGATGATGATGATTGATGGAAAGTGTTTTTTTTTTCTTTGGAAGCATTAATGCAGTAATGCTGATTATATTGAAAATAGTTGTAAGCTACAGATATTAACATAAATCAAGCTATTTGTTAAAGATATGTCGTTAAAAAACTCAAAAATATGATGTTTACTAACACATAAAGGCTCTCTTTAATGTCGTAACCTTTATCTATAAACATTTTTCACACTTAAAAATGTGTCATTTTGTCAGCACACAGGAAGATGCTTTAACACCTTTGCATAAATCTGCTCCATCACTGTGTAGTGCAGGCTGGGATGTCTGTGGGATGGCTTTACTTCCTGATTTCTGCTTGCCTTCTCAGCACTCTAAGAACAGGAGAGCTGCCAAGAGCTGGACGATCAGATACTCAGTGTGGTAAGAACACCGAAGGGCACCTCTAAGAAATATCATGGAGTCATCTGCAGCAGAGCTAATCACTAAATGGATCGGCAGACAGGAGAGTCTGAGGATGTGCGTCAAAGGTTTCAGCTTTACTTTGATTTATTCAGCCATATTTACGGCCAATCCCTGGTATTAGATTTTTATTAATGATCCTCCTAAGTCCTTGGTAAGTCTATAGCTATATGCGAAAAGCTTTGTGCTACTGACATCTGCTGTTTAATGGCTGTAATTACACCCTTCTGTCTGCACCTTTGACAAAATGCCAACATGTAATCAAAAGCCCCTACTTTCAACTCCATGGAGAAAAGAGTTAATCCATCAGCGCCCACTCCTGAGAGAA
Organism: Notolabrus celidotus; assembly: GCF_009762535.1. Taxonomy (NCBI): domain Eukaryota; kingdom Metazoa; phylum Chordata; class Actinopteri; order Labriformes; family Labridae; genus Notolabrus; species Notolabrus celidotus. The sequence goes on along the minus strand of NC_048274.1, from coordinate 33,575,433 downwards.
AGAAGATTCACATGAACTTCCTGACCTTTGGTACCAAATAAAAACTTAACTACAAACAGCTGGTGAGGCTCTAATTGCATGCATGCCTTATTCACATGGTGACATTGCACCAGATCTCTCTCCTCTTAACAGTTCTGTAATGTGTTTAACAATTTCTGTCTCTCTACTATAATTTTTAATGAATAAATAGATAAATAAAAGAAACTTGAAAAATGACAGAACTTTTATTCAAAAACTAAAATAAATGCATGTTAGCTGCTGCACTGGTCTTGTTTTAAAATGTAGAAATCATAAATAAAACTTCTAGCATTACTTATTTTATATCCAGAGCCACATAAGCTGTCAAAGCCCCATTGGAACAAATACTTGGTGTCTTATCTTCCACCAAATGGAGACTCACTCATTTTCCAATGCATTAAGTGTTGTAATTTCCCAATTTAACATAGTGACTGTTTGGAAATAATTTAATTTCCTGTTGTATTTTGTTGATTATGCCTTTTGTTTTCTTGTTCATCATCACTCTGGTTTTGCATGTTGTGTGTTAGTTGCCATTCCCTGTGTTTCATGTCTTGTCTTCCTTTTTTCCTTGTGTTTGCATTTTCACTTGGGTTTCTTGGTTCAGTCTCAAGTGCTTCTTGTTTTATTTTGGATAATTTGTTCTTTGTTTGTCTAGTTTAGTTTCACTTTCTGCTGAAGTATCTCACATGTAACTATATAAGACACAAGTCTGTGTTGTTTAAAAAGGACTCCAGGAGGCTTCAGTTATTTGTAGGAGAAGAGCCCTTTGCCAATAAATGTCATTGACTGTGACAGTTGACATCCTTGACCATGGTCACTTCAAGGTCTTCAGAGCTGGAGTCCAATAATAACTAATGTTAGACTGGTGTTAAAGAGTCCATATATGTGTGTATTGTGAGGACACCTTCACCCTATATAAGACCGAACAAAGAGACCTTCAGGAGGAGACTTCATCTGACCAAGTCATCCTCCGAGCATCTGCAGTGCTTGTTTGATACTGGTGCTGTTTTGATTGTAATAAACCTATTACTATACAAGCAAGCCAGTGTCAAGAGGTTCCTTCTACATCTGCACATCACGGGCTGTTAAGATACAACACTGCCCTCGTGTGCTTCCCTCCTGTTTGATTACACTAATCCGTTTCACCTGTGTCTGCTATACACATGTCACATGTCCCACTCTCATAACCATCATCCAATCACGCCCTCTGCCTCTCAATTTGGCAGTCTATTTAAACCGGGGAAATCTCCTATCTCTCCCTCTGCCTGTCAACACCTCTGCTGCCCTGCATTCCTATTGCTGCATATTCCATCATCCCCAGCATCCCCCAGCAGGCTCCGGGGGGTGTTCAGTATGTTTTGCTCATCACTCCTCAATGTCTCCATGTAAACTTATCTGCAGGGAGTTATGAGGCCGGAGCCTGGGTGCCAAACATGTAATATGTATTTGCTGTTACAATAAACAATTCAAACGTGAGATGTCTGACTGAACTGTGTTAATTACCCTGTGTATTCATATACCCTCTCCATTTGTCAGTTCATTGAGCCTTGTTTGCATCTTCCAGTGTTCCTAATGCTCTCTAGTGTTTCCTGTAGATTTTGTTGGATTTTCAGTTGGACTTAAGATTTTGTTAAAAGTAATTCTTTATTTGGTTTTTATTAATTAAAGCCCTTTATTTGGGTCCTCTTCTTTTGTTTTGCTTTTGAAACATGACACATTTGTTTTCTGGGTTCGTGCACCCTCAACCAATGTAATTCCATAATGTGCATTACTCTGTGGTGGACTTTTGGTGGACTAAATTTGAACTTTAAACAAATGTAAATGCAAGATTTTTACATGCAGGTGGGTATGGATTTAAATAAACTTTTAGTCCAGTTTGGGAAATTCAGAAACCCAAGGACGTCAACTTACATGCTTTTAACAAGCTGACATTTCAGTTTACAGAGTGAAGCGTGCTACAAACTCTCTGGTACAGAACCAGAAGGCAATACATGTCTCTCTCTGCACTGTAGTTCCCCCCTTAACAATACTAATCAGTAAACGACGGGTTCAGCACCATAGACTGTTAACGAACTTGCAAAAGTCTTGTAGTTTACTTTTGAATACTTTTAGCGTATTATTTGAAACAATGCTCCTTGAAGGTCGACAATTGAAGTTTTTCAAAGTTTGTGATATGCACCTGGCCTGACGTGAACCGAACACAAAGATATGAGAGTCATTGTGTGTGTCTGGGGAGCACTGCGGTGCGTTGTGCTGTTGAAATGGTATTTGTTTGTGTTTTTCAGTAGTTGTCTGTCTCCCTTTTGGGAAGTTCTAAACAGAAACTGTCTCCAGGGAACAATGCAGAGATGGAAGGACTTGAGTTTTCTGTTTATATCAGGCCCAAAGGCAAGCTGTTTGTAGTACTTCAAAGAGGGGAGCAATGACTGAAGGATTTATACAAGAGCAAAATGAGGGGAAGAGGGTGCTTTTGATGGTTCATCTATTAGTAGCCTTCAAATTCTACAAGGGGACACTTTATTTGTTCAGTGTTTTTCAAAAATCCTTTAATTTTTATGACAAACAACCCTTGTGAGGACATGCTGATCCATTCTTTGGTTCAGATTGTAATCTGTGTGTCCCAGGCCTGTGTAAATACATCACATTTGAAGTGGTGCCTTTGTTCTGTTTGGACAGCAGTTATGACATATTGCCAAAAAATGAAGTCTCTTTTATAAAGCTTTATACAAGCAACTTATTGTAATTAGTTGCACTTGTTTGTGCGTAGAAACATGTCATGTCAAGGACATCTCTCTCAGTAAACCTTTCATCTGTGTTAGGATTTTTTTCACCACTAGAGGTCAATGCTCTCCTCAAAAACCCACAGAAGAAAAATAACAGCAGATTGCACAAAATACATAAAACCCTCATGATGTGTTTTCTGGCTATATCAGTCAGTAAAACCTAATTGTTGATGAAAAAGCATTGCCAATCTTGATTTATGTTGCTACTTTCACTTGATCAGTGTAACCTACTGCCCTTTTATCCACTTTGACTCTTTCAGGCCGACGCAGGGAGCCAACACTTATCTGTGTTCCTCGGGGACATTCTTTTAAGAGTAGGAGGTCCTCCTGCAGGGATCAGACATGTGAGCTCCAGGTAATGTTATCAAGACAGACCCCTCTCAATGTTATGTTAATCTCTTTCATCAGCTCATGATGCTGCTTATTTATTCCTCACCCTGCTTTGGGCTGCAACATCCAAAGTTCATAAAGACACAGGACATTTTATTCCGCCAGCCCCCCTGGACATTGAGAAATTACTGTATTATATAAAATATTTTTGTTTGTGATGAGTGGGTGGTCTTGCTCAGCAGCACATCTGAAAACTGTTGTATAAAGTCATCTGTGGCCTCAGAGGAACTCTGGAAAGTCTCAGAAAATGACCCTGATGATGTTTGATGAGGAACTTTTTTTTCTCTGGCTCAGAAACTGTTTTAACTTAGGGGAAGGAGTTTTAAATATGGAGCTGTTTATTTACTGAAACCCCAAAGCAGAGTGCTTTATATCCTCAGTCAAAACCTGCTTCACCAAAATATGACTAAATTGGTAGCATTTTTCTGATTTTAGTATCCAGCATGTCACTTCTGTGGTGATTTTCAGTAGGAAGTAGTAAATTCAGTTAGTCAGGTGGGATTAAGTGTAAATTTGGGTTTAACTTGCTTGTGATTGATAAAATACTCACTGCAGCAAACAACACATGACATGTTCATGAAAGAGATTCTTGGGTTGCTGCAGACAACTTTTCTTCACACAGAGTTAAACATACTGTTAAATTGTTTCCAACCTGGGTGGTAAACTATGCCTGCTGTTAGCTCTACATTGATATTTAGAGTATATAAATGAGGGTTGAATAAATCTTCCAATTCAACGTTCAACAAGAAAATAAAAGCAAAGAGCCCCCTGGTTTACCTGATTTATTTGAATGTACTGACATTTGGCTATTGTTTCTCTTTGCCACATTTCTTGTCTCTCTTCATCTTTTTGTTTCAATAATGGGAAAAATGTGTGTTTAGATGACAAAACGATTAAAAGTCATAACCCTCACTAGTCGGTACCAGATGTGCTAGTTGGTTAAACAAATGATTAATATTTTTATAATTGTGGGCATTAAATGCTGGCCATGTGTTGTGTCAGCGCATCCACCCACCACTAGCCGGGGCTGTAGTTCCGTTTAATGAGGACTGCCACAATGCTATAATGCTTTAGGATTCCAAAGTAAACAAGCACAGGTGACAGCTGGCATCTTGTAGTGCAGCGACGTTGAACTGAAGCGATGTGTTACCAGCGCAGGCATGTGGATGTTAACCTGGTGGTGCTAGCTCTGCTAATGTAAGTCATACTAAGAAAAACAATTTGGCATTTTTTATAAGCATACTCTGCTGTCCTGTGATAAGCTCTGCCAAATAAATTGTGCTCATTTTTTCTGACCTTCAGATCCGTCGGTAAGTCTTAATTAAAAACGTATGTTTTATTCACTTAGAAATTAGTTGCTTTAGAACATTATGAGTGAGATCATTTTAAAAAATGACTTCACAAATGTGAAAGCATACCACATAAATGTTAAATGAACCTGTATGTTTAATATTTATTAGTTTATTATTCAATTTGATATTTGACCTTGTATGAAAAGAGGTTGGCTTTTAGCCCGGCCTTAAAAGAACACACTATTACACCAAACCCACAAACAAAACTGACTGTGTACGACTTCTCCATTTACCTGTGTTAATCGTATATGTTACGCCGAGCTGTGGCGGTTAGGTCACATTGGTCCCTGGCTTTCTTACTAATCACCTGTCTGTGTTAAATACTTGATTCCATGTGGTCAAAACCCAATAATAATAGTTATTCATCCTAAAAAGAAGAGCAACACCAGAGACCACTAGATCAAATACATCAAATAAGATCTACAGAAATTAGTCTGGCACATTTATAAAGTTTATGATCTCCACTCCAATGTGGCAAAAACATCAGTGTCCGATAGCACTGGTGAACTACATGGAGGATATATTTAATGTTATCCTCAATTTATTTGGAGAGCACATAACTTTAGATTGATGGTGAATGGCTGGCCAGTCACCAGCAGAGGAAAGAAGAGGAGGGAAGAAACCTGAGAAGCCAGCAGAGGATTTTGAGCACACAGAGATCTGAGCGAAGGCACGTCCACCTAATTGAAGAAAACAGACACAAAGCAACCACAAACCACAACACGGTGTGGGCTTTGGCAGAGGTACAGTACAGTTGGGTGAGAAGAGAATGGTTTCAGAAAAGTAATGGTTGAGAGAAAAAATGCCAAATTGAAAAACACTAATACTACCACTCACCATGAATGAAAATGTAAACTTTAATGTAATTTATAACAGTTAAGCAGGGTAATGTTTGCTAGACTTAACATTAATGAAATGTTACGTTTTTGATGTTAACTTCCCCTGCAAGTAGGCTGATAACAATACCATGCTATGAAAGCACTACCAACAGTCAAATCGGATTGGCTAGTTTTTTGCAACATACCTATGTACATGATTTTTAAATAAATAAAGTCAGCTTTAAATCAATACTCAGTGTCAACCTTCACCATGGACAAGCCCCTCCCCAAACTAATGTCAGGGTCTTGTCTCGTCTGTCAGGATTCTTTGCATAACCACCCACTCACTATACATTATTCTTTACTTACATCCACTTGTCTCCTTATATTCAATGGCAGTCAATCCAGTTACAAAATCAAAAGGTTTACAATTTCTGAGCATACTTGTTGCCGAAAGGAATCTAAATTTGAAATTATGCCTCTCCTATGTTTACAATGTCTGAGTCAAGCAGCTGGATGCAGCCAGAGATGAGAAATGAAAAGAAGGAAACTCAAGTGATTAATTCTCTTATTGAACACTTACATTAAATTAAACCACAGAACTTGATTCAAGTGTGTTTCCTTGGCAGAAAATATGTTAGTACAGACCGAGGCTCATGGGCTGGGTGGTCTGTCTGCGAGGAGACAGAGCTATAAAACTGGACCACTTCTCCCTTTGCTGCCAAAATAATCCAGCTGGAGTCTGACCAAGCCACTGGTTCTAAGTTTTCCTGGACTGGAGAACAGACCAGAGGGTATAATGAACCAGAAATGACAAATGTTTTAACTGCTCATTTCAAATGTATTGTTTGCAAATGTATGCCTGGCATGCATGCGGGTCAAATGGACAGGAAAGTAGCAGCCTCATGCACCATTTGTGACCAATTTTCCCCATCGCGTCCATCCATATATTATCTATCATGGTGTCTGTTACCCCATAAAAAAAGGAAATCCTAGCTTGTTTCAGTTTCAGTTCATTTGAGGAATAATCCTGAAATCTAACAGTATGACTAAAAAAAGAAGGAATGAACCCAACCTTCATAAAACTTATCCCTGTTTCCAAAGACGCATTGTTTTTAGAAGAAAGGCAACGTAATGTTTTCAAGAAACCTTTAATAAAAGACAAGTGTTACATCCTTGTAGAGAAGATTGACACAGATACATAATACACACCAGGTCATAGCTGTTCTTATATACAAACTTGCACATTTTCAAGCGAATCCCATACAAACAAATGTGCACACAAACATACAAACCAAGTGAGAGACTGATTACTACCACTTACTATCTTCATAACCAAATATACCGAACGAATGCTTTTTGGCCATTGGTACAGTACATTTTTGCACAGAGAGAGGATGACTTGGAATGCTTTCATGCATACAATATGATACAGGCTGTCCCAGTGTGCTGCACTGATCCACTGAGGAGAAAGACAGTCCAAAAGATTCCCTCATTGAACCACAGCAGCAGGATATTACATCTAGCTTCTTGGATGAAAAAGAAACAGGAAGACAAGAGCAAAGAAGGTAGAGGATGTGAACAGTCATGGGTGAGCGAGTGGAAAGGCAATAGAAGGAGGCAGCAGGAGAGACTGGCAAGAGGAGACAGAGCGAGAGGTGACAGAGGTCAGGTGTGGGAGGTTAAAGCGTTCCTTCGTCCAGCAGTTTGTTGATGCCGTTGCAGATCTTCCTCAGAGAAAGTCTGTAGTCCTCTCCGTCCCCGTACAGATCGGCCAGGAAATCCCCGTGGGCAAAATGGTTGAAAACATGATCAATGCGTGCATGCGAGCGTGCGGTCAGGTGCTGCTCGACCAGGGCATGAAGCAGGTCCCTGCACTCCAGCAGGAGCTCTGACAGAATATTCCTGTCGAAGGTGTACTCCACCTCATAGAACGACACCGCTGTCATGGCCGCTTGGTTCATCTTCTTCTTGAAGCGCTCAACAGTGTCCAGCTCGTCTGGGCTGAACTGGTGGTTTCGGTACAGGATGCCGATCTTCAGGGCGATTTTGATGACGTCTTTGATGATCTTGTGGGCCTCCTTCTTGCTTTTGGTGAATTCCCTGCTTGTCTTGTAGAGCTCGTCCAAGATCTCACTGCTGGTGTCGTCCGTTAGCATGTTCGCTACCACCATGGTCGCCATCTTGCTCAGGATCTTCTTCTGGGCCTGCAGCGCCAGGGAGCGAGAGTTAAAGCTCTCCTGTCCTGGAGGAAGAAAGACAGAGAGAGAAAGGTTTGGTGTTACTCTTAAAAGTCAGCAATCCTCTTTTCTATGTCTTTCTGATGAATGCAAGTCAAATGTTAGTTTTCTTTGAGGCTTTGTTTTGGTCTCCACCAATTCCTGCAGGAAATATTTTACTCTTTTGAAGCAAAATTCTCCACCTTGTCTGAGAGCCAATCATAAAGTTTGTCTGATGTTTGCTGGGCGGTTCATGTACACTGTTTTTATTGTTGCTCAAAACAGCTGCACAATGAGAAGAATGTTCTATTCAAAAACCAGGGATCTCCATTTAAATGAATCTAGGTTAAGAGTACATTGCAATGATGTGGTAAACAAGTCCTAAAGATGATATGAAGCTTGTCTGTAAGTCTTTTTTCACTTGATGTTGAATTGGGTCTGAGTCCGGTGAATGAGGTAAATAAAAGAAGGGCAGCAGAGTGCTTTGCCTTTGAAAAACATTGAATGGATTTCCTCTGGTATTTTTCATAAATACTGAGGAAGGATTATTGGAAAAAGATGGAACACTTTTAAGTTCATCTCTGTTCAGGTTGTTACTTTGGTCTTTTTCCACTGCCCTTACATTTCAGTATGTTTACATGTAACAGCTGGCTTGCATCAGGACTTACAGGCTTTTCCAACTTTGTTGACCCATTCTAATATAAATATGGGTCCTTCCTTTCTCCAGTTTTCACTGACAATACTTGGTCCTTGCATAAGAAACTGTGAGAGCTAAAAATGAGTTAGATCTGAAGTTAAGATTTCTCAGTTTTTCAGAGGGAGACACTGACTCTTTTGCCTTTGTTACACAACTAGCTGTTGTGTAACAAGGTAATTTGTAGCAGTATTTAATGTGATCTGAGTAAACATGAAGGAGCAGCACTAATAAATACTGCTTTTGCGTGATTCATTTTTGGCACGAACAAAGGCTAAATCCAAACTTGGATTAACAGAATTGCTGCTGACTAAAAGTTTCTATAAAAAAGGCTGTACTTTAAGGGGGTTGAACAATCTTAAAAAGTTGCAAGAGCAGCTCAATGGAGGACATGGTCTGAACAAGCTTTAGCTGAGGAGTAGATGAAACGCGGTGCAGCCACATTCAAAGCAGGGCGGTGTCCTTCCTGGAGCTGCCTGTGCTGTGGTTGGCTGGCTATGGGAGGAATGACTATCTACTGTGGATAACATCAAACAGCTGTTCAACGATAAGAAGAACCTCTGTGCACTCTGTCTCTCTGTGCACTGTAAATATAAGTGGTCCAGATTGATCTGAGTTTTAAGTGGTCCACCACAGGTGTCACAGTCTATCATAGAGGAGAATATCAAAGGCTGCCTGCCTCCTCTTACAGCCACGACAGCAGATTAACATTTGTATGTCTGAATATGAGGAGGTGGGAGGACCGAAGGGGGTTTTATCTAGGAGCCACTCAGAGTACAAATTACACACCAGATATCTCCTATGATGATTAAAGCTCAGGAAAGATGTCTCCTCCTGGTCCCTGGGCATACTGAGAGAGAGACAGAGAGAGAGAGAGAGAGAGAGAGAGAGAGAGAGAGAGAGAGAGAGAGAGAGAGAGAGAGAGAGAGAGAGAGAGAGAGAGAGAGAGAGAGAGAGAGAGATGGAGGAGGATGGGGGCGTCATTGCCCAGCAAAAGAACAGCAGATGCAGCCCAAATTCATGGAGGAACACCTGCCATGTTTTCATTATAATTCTATTAAAACAGACAGCTATGTAACCACGCGGACTTCACACCATCATCACATCATCTGTGTGTGTCTAGCTATGTGCATCTGTGTTTGTGTGTGTGTGTGTGCGTGTGTGTGTGTTATTTAAAACACTGTTACACAAGAGGGTGTAAGCTGCACACAAGTGTGAAAAATCTTATATCTGGCATTTCATGTGTGTGTACAGAAGGGACATTTCATGTGTTGCTCTAAAGCTGAATGACATTTCATGTAATTAGTCAACCATGGCATTCACAGCTATGAAGGCAAATATCTTTGGCTCCAGTGATTTCCTACTAACTTTAGAATTGAAGTGCTGTGCGCCTAAAAAATGGCCAACATATTAGCTAACATTTGCCAATACACATATTGAAGACAAACTTAGAATACAAGCTTTTATATTACAATCCATAAACCGAAACTATGAGCTGAGGTTCAGGAACAATGGTGGAAGAAAGTACAACTTCTTACAAACAGCACCATAATATGCACCATAATATTGTTATCCTTCTGTGTCATTTTGCACAGCACAATGCATCATGACAGGAAAAAGCTAGGCATACACAAGTTGTGCTAGCCTCTAGAGATGTCCATCTTTATGAGATGCTAGAAGGACTTAACAAAACGTATGCAACCTGTGAATGAGAGAAGTTGGCAGTATACTGGAATACTTCAAAGTATACTTTGAAACAATCTTATTTTCCATTTCACTGTTTTGTTTTCATTAGCTGCACTCTCTTCACTTCCTCTGTATGTAATTCAAACATCAGTGCTCTCTCTCTATTATGCTGGTGGTAGCTTTGGGTAAAAAATATGAATATATCTGTTTCCTTATGAACTTTTTTATACACCCAAACTCAGTGAAATAACATCATCCCATCGTTCCGTCTCCATAACTTTCGCTTTTGTAACTTTAACACCCACCACGAAGTGTAACAGGGTACAGCTGAGTGGACTCGCACAGTTTAACTTTTAAATTCAGATTTTCTGTTCAGTAAAATCAGCAAAAAAACTATGTTGTGTTGAATCAACTCGTGATAACGATTATTTTCCGAGTGATCAGCAACATGATTGAATTAAGCTAACTATTTAAGTCACTGGTAACTTAAAATAATTATTGGTATAAATTTATCATAAACTGGAGTCTGAAGGTATCAAAAAGTACATAAAAAAGTATACAATAGTGTTATATGTTCTTTCGTGTAGGATGGACTCTTTAGATTAATCTGTCACCTACAATAGACTACAAACATGCAGCGTACAGAAGCCTGCGAAAACTAGCCTGCATTTACTCCATCACTGTTTACAGTCAAGATCAGGAAAAACAAGCTAGTCCCTCCTCCCCAGGCTGCTGTTCAGAAACTGCCCTTGAGGACATTGAATGTAAAGTACATGTGCAGTGGTGACAACACAAACTTAGGCTTCATAAAAGTAATGTGGTGCTTTCCATGATTTTTTAATAGCATCACCGGGACATATAACCAAGGCCCTCTTTTAGGCAGATAGTGTCTCTCATCAACAGGCTCTCTTTGTCACTGTTATTTCCTGTTTCTCTGAAGCAGCTCTTTGTTGCAGGGAGCCTCTGATATTCAGACACCCGACTGGATGGATTTCTGAAACCCTGGCACACTGATAAAGGTGACAGCTTGCTCCATAAAGCCGGCCTTGTCAGACCAGTGGTTGGGCTGGCTGTTAGGATTTGGATCCTACCGTGTGTATGTGTGACCAGTCAGGATTCATCCTATGTGCAAATAAACCAACATCTGTGTTTAAAGAAGAGTTTAACTCGGAAGTAAAGAGTGCTGCATGAAAGCAACTGATTTGATCTTTTTCTGCTTTTAGTCAGAGCTAAAAGTGGACTAATTATCCTTCCGCCACCCCCCTCCACGCCGCCTGGAGCCTGTTTCTGAGGACCAGCAGGTGGCTATCGGCTCACTTGCCTTGACCCCTGTCTCAAGTCTGTTTGCACATTTCAGACTAGAGAAGAATGTAAGCAAAAAAATGTCAGTGTGTGTGGGGGAAAAAATACTGCGAAGAATGGACACGAGGCTGCTGTAGGTGTGAGTCAGAGTGCTGGGGGAGGAGGAGCGTGATTCAGAGTCTGGCAGGAGATTTTAGCACATACAGTAAGTGAGGGTAGGTGGTTTAAGTGCGCACATTGGGACTCTTAAAAAGTCTGAGCACTGTTACATACGGCCTGTCACCCCAAGGCTTAGATGAGTGACATGTATGAACCATAGTGTTGGATTGAGTTAGCAAAGAGTCCAAGCTGTCAGGAGAAAGAGAAGGGCAGAAAACTGTTACATATCTCTCTTATTTTCACACTTTCTCTTCTGGCTACTCATTATTTTCTCTGCCTCACTTTTCCTCAAGTGTGAAGTTGTCACAAAATAAAGTGGATATTGTGCACAGCAAGTGGGAAGAGGTTACCAAAACTGTATTCCCACATGGCCGCAGCAATCGGCCCGTCAAATCGGTTACATAAGTTGGTAGAGTTTACTTTTAACATCAGGATTAGTAAGGTGCTCGCTGCTCTCTGGTCGTGGATGTTGACCAGACAGTCTCTCTTTGTTCCGGCTGATGTTTTTAGAGTGCTGAGTCAACAGTTTCTGCAGCACTGCATCAGAACATACAGTGTGGAACATGGAGAGCAGCCAAACCTGCCCTGCTAAAGGTGGTGCGCCACAAAAACTGTACATCTGGACTGATTTATTTTAGTCACAGACACTTATATCACAGAAGTGACATTTGGGTGAGGAATTATGGCATATTAACATTTGCATTGATGAAACACCTATTTTATCTTCCTTGTCATCAGTGAGTATGCTATGTGTTCTGACAGCTCTGCACACATGTCCACAGAGTGTTGTTTGGAGCCAGGGTGCATTTTAAGCTCAGTTAAGTCAGGTTTGACGCAAGCTTCTCTGATGTTTCCGTCAGAGTATCAGGGCCACTTATCGGAAAAAAAAATTCAAGTTTAAGTTGTACATTTATGAGAACAAAGACACAATTCTAAAATAACTAATTTGTACATTTTTAAAAGAAAAGTCAAAATTTAAAGTTATGGTAATGCTCTGTGTTATTTTGAAGGGACTGATTTGAAGAGTAGTCAGAAGCAGCCTTCTGGAGCATCTTGTGAAGCTATACTATATTATAGATTTCAGAAATGCCCAATCTTTAGCACAGCAGTACCATACTGTCATAACAATCAGGATTCTGAATTGTGCAAGAAACTGAATCTGTTATGAAGAGGGGCAGAAGAGGGGCCGTCATTTCTGCGGCGACATTTCTGTTGGTCTGGATGTTACCCTCTACTACTTAAGATGAACCTGAAGTCCATATTGTGTAACCGATCATGGAAACAGCACAAGTTACAAACTAACTAGTTTCAACGTGTGGTTCATCTTGTCTCTTCAGTGCCTTGTTAAAAATAATCCATGTAGGTTTACTGACCTATCAGCACATATGCTATTTGTGTAAATTCTTCACTAGTCTAAACGACCTCCTAATCTGAGGAACATTTCTGCAGTGTGCAGAGCAGCTGGACTGTGAGACTGAGTCCAAAGATTTGTTTTGGTCTCGTCCCAGAGTAACTAGAGGAATGGGCCATTAGCAGGACCAGCAGCGAACACTGACGAGGCTGGACTGGCCTTTACTGAGTCAACGCTGAAGGCAATCGAGGGATTATCAACCGGAACGCTGCAGAACACACGCATGACTGACGCTACTGTGTGTGAGACTGCCTGTGGTGTTTTTTTGGCTTTGAGTCTTTAGTAGAATAAACAACTTTGAGATAAACAGAATGCAGAAGACTGTTATCACAACTTAGAGAGAAAATGGTTTAGTTTCAGTGATGATCAATTATGTAGCGATGACTGAATTGATCTGGGCATAACCACCAACAGTTCACGCTATTAAGATGACTGCCACTTTGGTAAAAAATGAGATAAACTGTGATGTTCTCCTGCACATATACACTCAGAACAAAATCTCCAAAACCTGCATCTAATACATCTGACATATATATGGTTTAAAGTCAAATTGATACTGTGTAAAATCAAAAACATGTCCAAAAAAATCTAGAACTGCAGAAAGCTCTACAAAAAAGTTGTGATCAATTGTTTATCGGTTGTTTTACAGTGGCTTTGACATTGCAAAACATAGCACAAGGCACAAGTGATGGTTTAGCCATGTTATTGAAACCAAAATAATACTGAATAAAAGGCTGTCTGTCACCATGTAACGTACAGTTTTTCTTTCCTAGAGAGCTGTGACTCATTTTCTGGTTCAGCCACTGATTACATGATGTTTTTCGCTTGAACCATTCAGGGCTTGTGAAGGCTTAAAATCCACACTGCTGCACACACACACACACACACACACACACCTACACACACACACACACACACACACACACACACACACACACACACACACACACACACACACACACACAGGAAACACAAGGCTCGACCAGTGTACTCCTGTCCGAGGTTGCTAATGACAACACGCTTACATGTTAAGCATGGGACAAACCCGGTCAGACTCCCTGCACAGGTGCATGGGTCATCCTTTTGTTATTCTGGTCCTGAGAGAGTCATATTACATGTTAACCACAAACGCTCTCACAACAGACACAGGTGTTCACACAAAGTGATTCTACCAGGGCAGCATGGGAGGAAGGTGTGATGGTAATAAGAGAAAAGAAGAGAAAAGATCTATTTACTACACTCTCCACTGCTTTTCTTTTGCCACTCCTTCCTCTGGACATTATTACTTCAAACAGCCAAACAGTGAAAGTTGCTGACAGACAACTAAACCCAGAGATGCAGAAAGATAGGAAAGAGGAGAGGTGTTTGTGGTGTGTGACAAACAAAAGTGTATTGAGCTCGGAAAAGCTTCCTTGTAGCCAAGTTGTGAAATTTCCCTGCTGTACAATTTAATTTCCATGTGCAAGCTATTTCCATTTTATAAATACCCAATACATGCCTCTCTGAGTCGAGCTACTGCCACACTGTTCTTTGCACCCTGTAAATGCTAAAACTGCAATATTCCAGACGTGTTCCTTTTCAGACGTTACCTTTTACAAGGGAAACAGCAGTAACAGTGCAAATCCCCTTTTGCCTCGTGTGCATTGGAAAGTTTGACTTCTACAGTAGTTCTGTTCATTATCAGGTCTACTACACATATGTAAGATACAGGCTTTGAATATTGCTGCTTGTGCGCAACTTTGCTGCTTAATAGGTCCAGGAAAAGTCCTGAGTTTTTAAGTCTTTTACCAATCAGAGCTGCCATTTTATCAAGTACAAACACAGCATTAAGGATGTATCAGTACTAATAAAATGTCAGGGAAAATGCTCTCTGTGCAGGACAAGTAAACAGAAGTGACAGCTTGACTTCCTCTTCTTTTTTCTTTGGCCTTTTCGTGTGCTTTTGGTTTCCAATAAGGAAACGCTGCAGACCCTCTCTGGCTGCTTTTACAGGGCTTGAGGAAAACAATGGAGTGGGTCATTCAGCGACAGTAAAGGGGTTTTTAATAGCCTGCAGAGTTTGTGTTAAGCAAGCCTGAGAGGCCAGTGGACTGGAGTGGGGAGCAGGGAAAAGTGTCTTGTGCCAGCTGGTACCAGGGCTCGAGTAGTGGAGCTGGAGGAGAGGCATATCTAGGTTTTATGTTCATCTGTTGACCTCCACACATGCACGCAGACATGTAGTAAACAGAGTGTACTAAGAATCCTCACGACGCCAGCCAACACAAGGAATCAGCTGAAGTAGTAAACAGGCACACAAAACACTGAGGCTCTGGATCTGCAGAGGCTCCGTGCAGCAGATTTTTGACTCCCACAGCTCTTAATTGGAGAATGACTCAAACACACCTCCCCTGCTCACGCTATGTTCCAAAGCATGTCTGTGTATTTTTGTATCTAGTCGAAAGTAATAAAGATTGAGAGAGATATAGTTTCTATTTGGGGAAAGAGACAGAGTTCAGTGTAGTGCATTGATGTGCATTATTCATGGCATATAAAATCTGACTGAGCCAGTTTCCAAAGGGCAATGCAACGCTAAGAGGGGTCATTCACTGTGCCATTAACAGCTTCTCAAGATGTGGAGCAGCATCCAGACCTTTAGGGTTAATAAATAACTCCGTTTTAATATCCTCATTACTCTTATTCATGTGAAGTGGGGTTAAAGAGCATTAAGTTCATCCCCTTTTGTAAATGAAGATCATTTAATGACTATGGCTGAAACTTGAATGTGCAGGTTACAGCTAACTCCTGCTGTATTAAAAGAAAGGAGAGATAATACTTCTTCCTCTCAAACCACCGCTACTTGTAAAGGGCATACTGATACCTTTTTATTGTGTCAACAGGAGTGTTCTTTCTGCACTGCATCTCCTGGTGCACTTCAATAAAACAATATTTTTTGGTTTTTACTGTCAGTACTTTTGTGTGCTGTTAACAGTTTGTGGAGGTGTCACCTATCTCTGGTTGATCCTTAGGTTTCATTTGATAACAGACACTAATTCACTGAGGGAACATCATCAGACAGCAAGAAAATATGGATGTTCAAATAACAATAAAGTTGTTGAAGTTGCTCAATAACTCTGCTGTTAAACGGTCAGATTAAAGTGTAATCCTATGAGTTGCATTTGAAGTATCATTTTGTTAGAGGATAGTGCGAAATTTATCCAAACGCCTTCTTCTGAGGTTTGGCCACCAGAGTAGACTCAACAGATTTGTGCTTGACATGATAAATCTGTTGGTCTGATTAATCTGCCAATATTTGCTGACTGGCAGATAGATTGGTATCAGTGTGTATTTTGGCCAATAAGTGGAAGATGTTGCAGAAAATGCCACAGATATGTTTAACGTAGGTTAGGAACAGTGATGCCTTCAGATTTTTCACTCTATAAGACAAGTTTGTTCCATCTGTTAGACGTTCTGCTCAGCAGAGGAGTTATTTTACAACAATTGGTTTTTATTTTTCACCAAGTCATAAATGTTTTGTTTGTATTACAAGTTAAATACTGGTTGATCAATAGCCTTAAGAATCTGTGTTCTGCTCTACTCATAACAAATTATACACATGTTAACTGTTTATGTGAAAGACACATGCATGTGTATACATGTCTACATGGGATTGAACATAACAATCTTGGCCCTGATACTTTGCAGATATGCAGAAAGGCAGGAGAGTAACAGAGGTACTAGGAGCATGACGGATGGAAACTGTAACATACGATGTTGGAGATCTAAAACTGGACCAAATACAATACACATTTTGATACAAAATCTAATCCCAGGTATAAAATCCATTCCCAGCTAAGGTTATGTGCTGGCTAAAAGCAAACCAGAGCTGTGCAGGTTTTCAGCTTGTTGTTATTTATGTCAGTGTATAGAATTTGTGTATTGTATCTTATGATGTATGCTGTTATTGTATATCAATATCTATTCTGATTATATTGTGTATGTAAAGCTCACTCGGAAACAAGAGTTGAAAATGAGGAAAAGCTTTAACTCTCCGTGCAGTCCATGAGTTTCATGCTTTGCATTGAAACTATGTTTAATTAAGTTAAGTTAACTGTGCAAAGCCTGCATTACACGATACAGCTTCATGTGTTTGATTGGTGGATTTGAAATAGTATGGTATCGGTTTTCTTTTTTAAAAACAAGACTGTAATGTTCAACATAACAAGGTCAGGTCCACAAACTTAACATTTTTATCTTCACAGTCTGGTCACCTGACATGCAGTTAAACTGTTTAGTGCATGTGTGCATGTATAAACCCAACAAAGTGCTTGCTGGATGGTTGAACAACATCTGAAACAGTTCCAGGATTCACTTAAGTGGGATTTGAATCACCCTGTCTACTTCTTTAAGAAAATACTTCAAGCAGTGCTTATGTGAGGAATGGGAGGCAGGACTATGTGCAACGATGTGCACCTTCATTCCTGTTGTGCACATGATGTTATCATGATATGCACAACGGTTATCATGTCTCAGACCTCACCATGACCTGATATGGTTGGAGTTCCTAAACACCATACAACTCATCTAAAAGCGTACTGAAAGCTTAAGAGATGTTCTGCTTTTTTCAAACATGTGATGTGTAATACAGAATACAAAACAAAAACTGTCATTTTAATAACTTTGATTGTGGATTAGACACAACTGATTAGAATTTTTGATCAGCAAAAAAACCTTCTAACATCTTCCTGCTTGGTTGATTGCAGAGTAGAAAGGATGGCAAAGAATAATCCAAACAAAGACACAACAAGCAGTTCAAAAACGGTAACTCTACCTCAACTGCACTCAAGGATATTTTCTGCTTGGAAGGAATTTATGGCAAAATGCAGCAAAACAAAGCTTGTAATCAGCATTACTGGCAAATGCATGATGAATAAAAATCACGCAAATGAAGCTGTTTGAAGTGTGTCTCATTAACAGATTGGTGAATATTAACATTAGTGTAATAAAGAGTTACAGTTTGTTTGAACCTTTAAGTGTGTTTATCCTGGGACCGGTCTAAGCGTCTCTGCTGTGACTAACAGTCCACAGAGAGGCACTTAAGGGGCTCTCTGAGTCAGGAGGGACACAGGAACAGATTGAGTTTGGCCGCTGCACAGCTTTATTTAATGCTCCATGCCTCATCTCTGTCTTTGTCTCTATGTCTCTTAGTTTTAATGGACGTGTCCTTGCAGAACTGAACCACCGAGACGAGGCAAATTGAAGCAGTGGCAGGAAATGTCTGATTGATTTACGCTTTACTGGCTTGATCGCCTGTCACAAGTACTAGTAAGAGGGTGGAAAAGTAGGGGAGAGAGAGGGAGAGGAGGGATGTCAGTGTCTTGACCTCCACCTCTAGCATTGCCCTTAACTTTCCTCACATTTGCTTTACGTTATGATGACCAGAGACAGTGTTGGTCCTGTGAGGATAACAAGTGGTATCCAGGACATCCTGTTAAGACGCAGCGTGGACTGTAAGGCCCTGTGAGATCCCTGCCCTTTGACCTCTCCACTGCTGTAAAGCTAATGTCTTCACCAGCTGTGGTTCGCTCATGTCTGCTGTTGTTTAGCTGGTGAAGAGCCAGGCCACTGTTAGCTGGTTAAGCGGGCATGGGAACTCGCTGCAGGCTGTCTCCCCTCTCTTCCTCACTCCTTTGGGAACTTCTCTGGAAAAAAGTACTCTGCCATGACCATGAGCTCACAAGTCCTGTCAGGTGGGCGTTGTGAATGGGAGGAATGACTGTTACTCAACAGAAATAATTCACATTACGTAAATTTAAATTTCTGCATCACAATAAGGTTTCAAATCATATCAAGTTTACATAACCCTAACCCTCTAAACTGTCTCTATATGACACATTTAAAGCTTGGGCACTGTACCAAGGTATACAGCAAAGTCAGTTCATGTCACTGACTAACAAATTCAGAACATGTTATAAAGAAGTGGTATTTAGACATGTGATAAACATAACTTTTTCAAGTAAGTTGTTTATGTAAGGAACTCAGATAACAGTAAGAACCTTTAGTGAAGACTTAGCCTTATACAACTTTAATTTGTGATGCTTTTATTCTACATTTCTTACTATCCTGAGCCTCAGTCGTCGTATTTCCTGTTATGTTGAAATGCGCTTTTGTTTTGAAAGGACATTGAAAGTCTGACATAGACACAATGCGTGAACAGAGGGTATAAAGCAAACTATGAGCATTGTGAGGGAAATCTTCATGTCTAAAATAAATGTCAAACTTAAATATGTCATGCTTACTGAGAGTTAAAGTGAGCGTGAGCTAGTTTTGCTTTGAAAGAGGGAAGAGGGACTCTTTGCCATCCTGTCCATGTGTGGACGTCTTCATTGTTATGTGTTTAAAGAAATAAACTGCACTTTAAATGTAGATAATGAAGTGTTACCCTACTAGTTATCATTTCTGCCAATTTCATTGTAGTTTTTTAACAGTAACATTAGCTGCTTTTCTGTAATATACTGAAAATAAAGTATATCTAACACAGCTACGGTGAAACTTCACAAACTGACTGAAATATGAGAGATAGTACCAAAAATGCAGTTTGAATGATGTGATTAGTGGGAGATGTAGCTGAGCAAAGAAAAAAAAACTTTATATAACCTGACTATTTATAAAACAGTTGGGTACAAATGTGTGGGTGCATGTGTTTGTGTGGACTGTAATGACAGACTATGAGAGTGAGGCCTAATAGAAAACAGAGTTAGCTGACATATTGGGGGTTTCTTTTCTTCACTTTATCAAGCTTCAAACCAAGAATAAAAGTCGCCCTTACTTCTTCCATTCAAAAGAAAGCTCTAAACTTTAAACTAGGCTATTAACAAAGAAGTAAAGACGGTATAAGAAAGAGGGGGAGGGGAGAAGGCTGGCAGGGTGTACATTTTCATTTCACACCATTCAGTCAAGATTGATAGAAGAGAGCAGGAACATTAGAGGAGAAAAAAGAGGATATCAGCTTGAAAAATGCCTGAAATTTGAAAATCTACAAAATATGTAAAAATAGATATCATGCCACTCTCAAAATCTTTAGATGTGTCACCCCATTCAAAAAAAGAACCGTGGATGAAAGATGGAAAGAAGGATGGAGAGAAGTGGAGGTGTGAAAGAATGAGAGGTGAAATCATGGGTCCATACACTGTGACGCTCCTGTCAAAGTCTCTTTACATCAGACACAGACCCACACAACATGAAAAACATCTTCCCACCATCATACCCTTTTACATCATCTGCAGTGCTATCCAGAACCTGCTGCAGTTTTACCGTCTAACATGGATCTCATGTCTCTTAATGTCTATCTGCTTCTCTCCTGTCCATTTCTCAGCAGATCTACGAGCTGAGAGAGAGTGGCAAGGAAGTGAGTGTTTTCCGGCCCGGGGTGAGTCGCTCCTCTCATAGACCTCCGCCAAGTCTCAGCATGCCGTGGCATCGTTTACAAAGAGGCTCAAACACGCACGCACACACACACAAAGTACACATACGCTCACGTGCACAACCACCCAGGCCTTGCCAGCTTTCCCCATAACTTTGGCCTCCTGGTTTGTTTACAAGTTCATCCGCTCTGGGTTTACGTAGAAGCGAAGCACCATGAAGCTTCAAATCACCAGAAGCACAGTCTGTTATATTTTTAATGGAGCAGACCCCCTGCCCAAGATCTCCTCCAGTATACTACTATAAGTCAGTCGGTCTTCTCATAAAGGGTCATGAAAAATGAAACTTATTCCTTCATTAATCTCATAATCCTTTTAGACATGGGGGTTAACTTCTCTTATGATGATGATGTTTGAGAAATTAAACAATAATAAAACAGTGATATTGTTAGTATTACCTACAGTTCCCGTGAGTCTTTAGAACCGCCACTAACAGTATGATAACAGGATTAAAGAGACTTTTGTTAAGTGAAAAACAGGGATAGAGAAGCAATAAGAGACCTTTTTCTGTGTTCGGGACCTTTCTTGGCTTACAACCTAGAGGCAAATTAAGTAAGTAAATTTTATTTAGTTTAGCACATTTCATAGAATAAAATCACAAAGTGCTTCACAGAAAAAATATTCAATTTAAAATTAAATCATAAAAAAAAAAGAAATCATAAAACATTAAAAGAAGCAGACAATAGCATAATTAAAACATTAGTCTGTACAAGGTGAGTCGAAGGCCTGTTTAAATAAATGTGTCTTTAAGAGTTTTTAAAAGTGACAACAGAGACGGCTGAGCGAATATTTACAGGAAGAGCGTTCCACAATGTTGGTCCCACCACTTCAAAATCACGGTCACCTTTTGTCCTTAGAAGAGCTCGAGGGACAACCAGCAAGCCCTGGTCAGAAGACCTGAGTGACCTACTGGTGAGGTAGGTGTATATAATGTGTGTGTAGTCCTCTACTATAAAGCACGGAGTGGCTCTATTATTAAGTATGGACCCCTGACAGATTGTCAACATCCATCCAGGGGTAGGCATTGGGCCCATGGATGGTATAAAACATGAACATAGTCTCTGTGGAGTCACTCATTGGGTCCTTGAGAGGCATTTTGAAGCCCAACTAGGCGAATGCCATATTGAAAATGGTGACTCAACCTAATGTTTTAAACATAGAAAAGGGCCAAGAGATGGAGTTGAGGCAGGCCTTAAGCCTCCTGGCAAACAGCAAACAATGTTCCTAACTGTCAGAGTGATCGACCACACCATTATGTACATTTATGTCAAAGCAGGTGAGTTGAAAAAAAGGTTCACCCCCAGTGTAGTCTGTATGAATAAAGGAATTAGCTTATCAGACTAACACGACTGTTGGTACCAGGCTGTAAACATGTTTCATTCCACCATAAAAACATGTCATTTAAACTGGGTGTTAATGGGACTTTCTAGGCTTCTGGAGCCAGAGGATACAGCTTTATCTGGACACATGTAGGCCAGACAAAACCTTTGGAATTTGAAAGTCTAAGGGAAATGGTAGTGCACTGAACACCCAGATGTGTATTTTGTGCTACAAACATGTAGTGCTCTCTAATACAGTATGTCAGCTTTTACATGTCGCTCCTCATTGCGTATAAATACTGAAAGAAAACCTGACAGACAAACATTAAAGTTCACTCCAAACCATTTCACTCTGTTTCAGGGAGACCTGCAGTTCAACCCAGGAACTGGAGCCAAACAATGCACACCCTTTTCAGATTAATTGTGCTCCTGGTGTTCAGAATTCAGGGAGGAGGAGTCTGTTTTTTTAAAAACTGTTTCCAACCAGCGAACAACATATCTGCTAAGATAATGAATGTACTACATCTAAATTGGTGTGGACATGAAATGCA
Organism: Notolabrus celidotus; assembly: GCF_009762535.1. Taxonomy (NCBI): domain Eukaryota; kingdom Metazoa; phylum Chordata; class Actinopteri; order Labriformes; family Labridae; genus Notolabrus; species Notolabrus celidotus. The sequence goes on along the minus strand of NC_048274.1, from coordinate 33,553,274 downwards.
TTTGAATCTGGAACAAAATATTTCACTTTAAAATGAAATACTGATGAAAAAGATGGAGAAAGGTAACTTGACTGAGAACAGGAGCTGGCTTAACTTGTGAAAATACAACACTTAACATTTAAAACTAACTTAAAACTACTACAATTCCCACAGGCAAACACGGTGTCCTGATGGTAAGTATCATATGTGGTTGTTTTAATTACACATGAAGAGGTGTTTAAATTTGCAGTAGCAGATGTTACAGCTTTTTAAGAAGCCCACAGTGATTAAATAACAGGGAGCTCCAAATATTTGGGGAGCAATGGTTAGCCAGGAATAGGGGAGGGGCTTAAACAGCCTTAGCTGTCTCAATTACAAGTTGCCTTGCTTTGATTGAAGTGATAAAATTGGATCAACGCTGAGCTTTTGGGCTTGAAGGCCCTTACTGTGCATGACACGCTCCAGTGTAAGCCTGAGTGCTGCTGCTCTCTTGGCTGCCAACCCACCACTAACTAATGACCAGGAAATAACTGTGGTTCACTCACATAAACACACACACACATTTGTAGATTTGTTTCTGACTCTTAGGGTCTACATTCCTTCTCTTAACCTAACCCTCTCAAGATAATCCCTGCCGAGTTAATTTAAATCCCAGCCTTTAAGGATAACAGTGTGTGCAGAGATTTTAATTTCTCTGTGCTGCCATTATTACCAATGAAACGTTTAAATCCACAAACGTAACTGCAGCTCTTTCTACCTCTGTTCTGCTGTGTCCTACCTCCCAGAAGCAAACAGCTTTAAGCGCTTCTGAACAGCACCTTAATTGGAGTTTTACTGCTACATTAGTTGTTGTGATATGTTATGCTGAAGGTGGGTATTGTGCATTTTCCTACCTCAACCCTGATAACTCTATAATCAGCTCTGTTCAGTTGAGATGTGCCAGAGTTAAGTGTGAAGTTCTTTGTGTGTAATTTCCTCCCACTCAACCTCGTTTGCTTTTGACTTTTTGCTGCTATAATAACCAAGTTGGAGAGGAAAAGTCTCTTTTAAATTTATATAATCTGCATTCAATGTTATATTTGTAGAAAGTTGGCAAGACAAGCAGCGGCCTCCACAAATACATCAGACTTGGACCGAGTTGAAACAGGAAACCAGACAGATAGAAAGCTGATAACTTGATAACTTTCCTAAAAACGTCCACACAGGTGAAGAAATAAAACGTAGAACCACCTGCGTCACTGCTCCTACGTGACAGTTTCACAGATCTAAATACCTGTACACACACTCAGTGCTCCACTGACGCCACTCCAGCCTTCTCTTAACACACACTGCCCTCCCTCAGACAGCCCTCTCCTCTCACTCTAGGCGCCACGAGTGACTGTTTGCTTTGCTCCTACTGGCCCTCCAGAGAAACCGCAGCCTCCTCCTCCTCCTGCGTGTGTCTACGAGGCCTCGTCAAAATGCCTCTGTGGTCTAATTCCATGTTTCAGTAATGGCTCAGCCGTGGGGAAACAATTCCCTCTCCAAATGTCCCACAAACACCATGAAATGCCACAGTATTATTGTGTTAGCACATGCATGAGCATACAAAGGGAAACGCACTCACACACAGCAGTCATTAGTTTGAAGCTGCAGCTAGAGGGAAAAAAAGCTTCTCCTGAGTCGTCTTTTCCACTTACTGCTTCACTCCTGACCTTTTTTTTTTTTTTTAAGTTCGTGTTACAGTTTTCCAGAACCAGCTTCTGGTGTCTCATGTGTGTGTGTGTGTGTGTGTGTGTGTGTGTGTGTGTGTGTGTGTGTGTGTGTGTGTGTGAGTGTGTGTGTGTGTGTGTGTGTGTGTGTGTGTGTGTGTGTGTGTGTGTGTGTGTGTGTGTAGAGGGCTGGTGTGCATTTTCCATCTGTGGGCCAGATTAAAGGCGGAGGAGGAAAAAAAAAAATCCAGGGATTCATGTGTTAGAAGAGCACAAGACCAAGGGAATGAGCGAGAAGAGTGCGGGCATTTTTTCAGCGTGTGTGCACATCCGTGGATGGGAGTGTTACACTCTGCCTGTCTCTCATGTGTAAAGCATGTGGTCGGTCTGCCAACATAGCAATCATATAGCAATCATGAGGCAGAGGCTCTCCTCTGATTACCGGGTGCTCCTGGTCTGGCCTTATCCAGCAGCCTTTTTTTTATCAAAGATCTTTGAAGTGTTTGTGGAAGTGAGGATTAGTGGTGATTAACACGGCCAATAGAGCTGAAGTGTTTGTTAGTGTGAATACAGAAGATGATGATCTGGCGGGAGATTAAATTTCAGTTTTGTCATCAAACATCTGCAGTTTTTTGTTTGTAATTGAACCACAGCGACGGGCCTCATACCCTTATGGATCTCACAGCTGTTATTACAACAGCAACACAGCTTCTCTTTTCAACAAGTCTGCTTTCCATAGAGAATGTGAAGGAGCCACAATCAGATGGAAATAGCTCTGCAGATGGCAGATTGGGTTTTGGTGTTGCAGTGAGTCGCATCGCCATGAAGAATCAGCCAAAAGTAGACAGTGAGCTGATTACTGAAACCTAATATCAGACTAATATTACACAGAATGATCCAAACCAGGATTGTTTAAAATACAATCAAATGCACATGTCTCGTCTTTGTTGGGCCCCAATGTGTAAAATGTACCCTGCAGTGCTGCAGCGGAGCAGGTGTGCTGACAGTCAGCCTGACTTTCACTCATAATTTAGTTCAGCCGTCTCTGTCAACCACAGTAAGGAAAGGCAGGGCTGCTGGATGAATCAGTCTGTAGGTATTGTTATGGTTAGTGGTGTGCTCACAGCATGACTGGGTGATTATGGGAAAAATGTGAGCCTTTGTGTATGAATTTCCTGTGTAAATTCTACCCAGTATTTCTTCAGTTTAGAAATGTCTCTGGGTATTGTGGCTCGACTTTGTGCTTTTACACAACTAAAGGTAAACAGAAAAGTGGAGCAAAGAAAGGCAACTTTGTGGTGTTCTATTGATTCTCTGTCCTACTCAACTCCACTCTTTAAGACTCAAGTGAACTATCACTAAAAAGTCAACTGCAATGCATACATTACCTTGAAGCAGTGCTTGTTTTTTTTTTGAGTGAATTTCTTGCATTATTATTGTGAAATAAGTAACCAGATAACTGTGATGTAACATTCCTGCACCAGTGAAAAGTTTCAGGTAGCAAAGCTTTCATTACAGGACAGACATCAAGTGTGTAGCTTTATGAAACTCCATTCAATAAAGTATTCAAAGTTTACATTTTTCATAGTTCAGACGAATGATATTGGAGCCCAATCTGGCCACATGAATAAATACATACTTCCTCTTTTTCTCTGCAAGTTAAATGTTTTAGCTTCTACACCTTTATTTAAAGAGGACACATGGATAGAGCAGGAAACTGGTAGAGACAGCCAGGGGATGACATGCGGGAGGGTGGCCTCAGGCTAGAATCGAGCCCAGGCCGCCCGCTATAAGGGCGGGCAACTTAACCACTAGGCTAAATCCACACTCAAATACATACTACTTCTGACATGTGGATCTTCTTGTTCCTTGAGTGAAAACAAAACGCAAAATCCCACCTGTTTGTAATTATCAATCTGCTCGTTAGTCCATGAAATGATTACCCTTGATCAACCTCCCTAGTATGCACCAGAATACCAGGTCAGTTAAACAATTACTTTATGTTTTGTTAATTGTAATGCCTGAGCTGTAATGCAGCTATCCACCGCTAATTGGGGTTGTATCTATGGTTAATGGCTACTGCCATCATGCTATAATTCTATACTACCATATGTAAACAAGCACAGGTGACAGATGGCATCTCGCGGCGTGGTTTGTAAATATTGTGATCTACAAAATGGAGATAAAGTTGCAGGTAGGCTGTGTCAGGTTGAAACTGGCACATAACCCCTCAACCGCAACGAGCGAACCAGCAAAGGCACGTGGACTTTATTTTTCAAGGAGAACCAAAGGCATTACCTCTGCTAACTAAGTTGACATTCACAATTTTAACTGTTTATTTTTAATTTTTTTAAATCTTGAAATAAGTCGGCTAGTCAGGATTTCAGATTCTGTTTAAACAGCTAGCAAATAAGTGGATTCAGAACATCCCTAGATTTAATGATAAGACATTAAAGATTAAAGTTTCCTCTAAGGATAATAACAAAGTCATACATCTGTCAATGTACTTCCAGTAACTAAGCAACAATATTCTCATGATTAAAACAATTTCAGTACAATCCATCATGCTTTTTCCTTTTTGAAAACTCAGCCTCATGAGTTTGACTTGAGGGCAGCATAGCCTGAGGCTAAATGGGCCGAGGTCAGAGAGGATCCCTGGAGCTTTTTAGAGGCTATGTGGGAAGAATAGATCTGAAGAATAAAAACAACATAGGTCGAGGAAAAGTTGGTGCGGCAGCAGGAGATATTCAGGAATGAACCAAAGGTTATTAATTTATAATAAAGGGAGTATCTGAGGCTGGATTTAAGGGAACGTTGCGCTCAGTCTATCTCTAACAACAACCACAAACAGCTCAAGGGCAGAGGAGAAGGCTGAGGGGTCAAAGCCACCAGAAAGTAAATACCGCAATATTTACACTGCTCAAGTTTTTCAGTTTTTTAAACAAATTAAAAGCCCAGATCAATCACACATCCCCCATCCACACATCTAGAGATAAGGGTCATGTTTGTGTACAGCAACACTCTGAAAATACGTGTGTTTTCAAAATACTTTGGCACAGGTTTCTTTAAGAAAGTTGACCTTATAAAGGGAGCCATACCTGTTTTTTTTTCCTCACAGGAGAGACGACACTGCAGCACAGACACTGAGCACCGTGCATTATTAGCATGTGTCAGACTCTGGTAAAATGTCATTCTGCTGTTCTGCTCACATCACCCTTTCTTTTCAACATGTGTAACATCCTTTTAAAGCCGAAAATAAAAGCTTGACAGAGTTAATCCCTATTATAATACAAAGGCCATCCCCTCTGTACGTTACTGAGAGCCTGAACATTTGCAGTAAAATGAAAAATCTTCACCTCAGGCCCAGTGTATGGAAAACATTGTGCGTCACTTATACTTCAATGAAAAGTCTAAAGCTTCTGTCTCTGCAGACTGGCGCGGTGCACTGACCGTGTCTTCACATGTAAGACCTGAGGCCTGTACGAGGAAGCCAGTTTAGCATACGCCGGATATCTTTTTGTTGTCTGGCTTCACTAACCCTAACAAAAGCAATTGCACTAAGCAGTCATGTGATGCTGGTTATCAACCAGTCAACTCACTGTTTCCATGAGCATGTCCGAATCAAAGGAGTAGAAACGCAACATATTCTTCAAACTTAGAACAAACTATGAGATTAAACAAATAAGGAAGAGTTTGGCACGTAATCCAAAGCAGCACCTGGAGGATGAAGTAAGCACAGCTGGCAATATATTACCCTCTGTGTGAGTGTGATTCTTATTCTCCATCATTAGAGCAGATATATCTGATTAGAATTACACTGTGTTTGAATAAACGTCTTCCTTAGATGCATTCTTTAGGCATAAGGAAGCTTTATTCTTATTGGTTAAAGCTCCTCAGAGGTTTTTGTTGGCTATGACGAGGACTGAAATAACACTAATGCTGCTACATAACTTACAAAAGGTAACAGGACTAACAGCATGCTGCAAAAACAGCCTTCTTTTACAGACTAGATTGAAGGTGGATGATACGTTTTAAAAGAAAGCAGGAGTAGATGTTTCTACAGAAAGCATAATTTATACATGTACAGGACAAGATCAGCAAAGAGATAAGAGGTACCACTGAGTCCTCCTGCACCAAAACTGAAAATTCATGAGAAGTAAATGCATATGGCTTTCAATCATATCTTATTTGTACAACAACTACAAGGATACTGTTGTTTTCTGTCTCTGTTGTTTGATTAAATTAGGAGTCAGCGCAAAGAATGTCTCTCAAATAAAACATCAGGAAGGAGAGCCAAAGTGTTTTTGCCATTCTCTGAATCCTATCCCCCTTCTCCTTCTGCATCCTTCACCCACAACTGGTAAGGACGAGGCTTTTTTATGGGTTGCTCTGTCATTCATGCTCCACAGCAGCAACTGTGTGCAGTGTAAGTTATTATGGTGGTAAATCCTTGTTAAGAGGTGAACTACCATTGCATTATTGAAACAAGACCTCTATCTGATGTCTCAACCTTCCCAAAGTGTCTGCCTGAAATCATCAGATCATACAGATCTCCCATCCTTCACCGAGGATGTGTTTAAAGGTTTCTGGCTCTTACATCGAGGATCCTCTCCCTTTGCGAATGGACCAATAGACAGACAGACAATGGGCCAGATGGACAGACAGATGGTTGGAGTTCATCAGAGCAACATTAACATATTAGGCTATACAACTTCAAATGAACAGGGAAACAGCACCACCATCACAAACATTGGACGATCTCCAACTAGGGCAACAACAGGCCCAGGAAAATATTGTTCCATCGTTTGACACCTATAACAGGAAGCATATCCATTCATTATGCACGCGCACAGTAACCAGGGAGGGTCCATGCATGTGCCAAATGGGGAATAACGAGGGACAATGTCATTTAAAGTACAAATCTGAATCTTTATCCAAGTAAAGCAAAGCAAAGAGGAACGTTTTACTTCTTGTTGACACACTCAAGAGAGAGAGAGAGAGACTGAACTTTAAAGGGTGAGTGTTTCTGCATGAGTCCAACTGTTCACCCTCGTCATTGCAATAAATCTTTGCCACTCTCACACCATAAAACATCTCAGCAAAATTTATGTAAGAAACGAGTACACATACAACCACACACATCCAGTACACTGAGTCTATACCAGAGGATGGAGATTTTAGTACTTGTGGGGGCTGATCTGTCTCTGTGTGTGTTGATGCTGGATGTGTTCATGAACAAACAGGCTGCACGTGTTGGAGCTTGTCTGTTCCTGGTGGTGACTGAGCCGGCTTTCATTCACACACACAGCGAGGCTCTGACCGTCACCAGCATCTGAGTGTACGTGCATCAGAGCTCACACATGCTTGTCTTTGACGCATCTCAAGAATGAGCAACTTTACAGTTAGATGCCAGAGGAACTGACTCTTGAAGTTGGGAGTCAGTTGAACCGTCTTGGTCTTGATTACACTGTAGAAGTTTAATCTGCAGTGTGTGGAAAAATTGTTTAATGGAAGATGTGTCTATGTTGAGTCAGGAAAGTGCCGCAAATGTGCAGAAAAGAGGAAGGAGGAACTCGCTGACCCTCTTGGGACACATGAAATATCACTGTAGAGTGTATTCACATTTCTTCAACCTATCAGAAACAGACATTTGAATTGTATCCGTGGTCTTTTAGAGTCTTACCTGGAGAGAGGTCTCCGTCACTCTGCTCTCCTGAGTCTGAATCCATCTTCCCCTGCAGGACACTTGGAGGCTGCAGACGCTCTCTCTGATTCCTCTTTCTTCTTCTTCTCTTCCCTCCACAGGGACTCTTCTGATTTCTTCACCCAGAGAAAAAATATATGAATGCAGTTTTGTGGGGTTTTTTTCTTCCTCCTGGTGGGTGAGCTAAACTTCCCCTCCCAGCCTGAATCTCTGCAGCTGTGAGAGGAATGCTACTGAACTGATCTGCTGAGCTGTCCTCCTTTTTCCTTTAGCGCCCTTCTCTTCTCCTGACTCCCTCAGTTTCTCTCTTTCCTTCTCTCTCTCATCTACTTTCCCTCCCTCGCTCACTTTTCGGCCCGTCCCCCTCTCTCAGTTTCTCCCTCCCTTGTCCCTTCCACTCAGTCCCTCCTCCTCCCCCTCCTTCTCTCATTCGGTGCTGTCACACTCAGCCTCTTCACGCTCTCTCCACTCAAACTCTTTCTCTACCTCTTTCTGTATGCTGTAAGTGCCGTCTCTTCCTCTCTCTCTCTTCCTCTCTCTCGCTCTGTCTCTGGGTAAGAGAGCTGCCTGTGTTTAGGCAGAGCAGTGGGAGAGTCTCATTCATGGCAACTTGAAATTCATCTCCAGCAGTAAAAATCCCATGACCCCTTGTTACTGCCTGTTATAAAATCTGTCGTTTACTATCTGTGGTAGTCACAGGAAGTCACTGTTTTACACATGGGTCTGAAAGATTTTGGGTCCTTTTAATGAGAATGCAAAGCAGTTTTTAGGTCACATTTATAACAAAAACACAGCTTATAAATCACAGAACTTATTGTAGAGTTCTCACTGATCACATCAAGAGCAAACTTAATAATCAAAATTACTGTCTTTCAAAACAAGAAGTCATGTCAGTTCAATGAGACACTATTGTGTAACTTGTTTTTGATTGATTATCAAGGATGGCTTAGCATGTGATATTTCAGTCACGTTGACGAAGCAGCCTCTTCAAAGTACAAGTAATCACGTTAACCAGGAAATGATGTGTGCCTTTGAGCAGCAAACCAAAGAAAGTATGTAGAAAACTCCTTTATTTAAAATATATCATCATTCCACACATACATGCTTTGAAGACTTACTCTTTATGAGACAGTAAGAGGTTATTAGTCTATCTCTGGGACCATTCAATCTAAAGAATGGAAACAAATGGCAACCTGAAAGGTCAGAGCTCTAAAGGAAATATAACTTCATTTAAGAAAAACAGTTTAGTTATTTGGTTTGTAAAAGTTAGTCGTTTGTAAGGTAATCACATTAACATGCGTAACTTTTGCAATATCGCACAAAGAACAGTCCCAAAATCTGACGTCTCTGTCTCTGTGACGGTTCCTGCCGATCAAGGTTATGATTGGTTGGCTGGAGCAGCAACACCAGCACCTTGCTGAACAATACACTGTGGGCTAGCTGCTGAAATAGCTCATGATGAAATAAAACAACACTCTGAGTGCTGTGGTTTCTATCTGTATACTCACCTGAGGCGTGTTACACAGTCTCCTCCTTGGCAACAGCTGCACAAAAAGCTGAACGTATTTACATAGCATGCACGCTACCTGCGGATAGCTAACTTGTGGTTTCTCTGCTACATGACTGGCGGGGGCTGACAGAGTTTCACCATCATTAATTCACTTACAGTTTTAACTTTTTTTTTTTTTTTTTTAACTAGAAAACAATAGTGCTTTTGAATCTTTTACATTTTCAAGCCGCTAACTGCTATCATCATGGCAGACAGAAAGTTAATGTCTGAACACAGCTGAAGAGTCAGATACTTTCCTCAGGAGATGTAACCTCATGGAGTGGCCAGACACAGGACTCCGATTTGAAGCGAATGCACCTCTGTGTCTGCTAAACTGCGTAAAACAGCATAAGGTTTCTGACATATTCACTTCAAAACCTTACACACAGGATCTACTGCCCCCAGGTGGCCAAAAAAATCAAGCAACTACATTTTTTTTGCCATATGGGTTTCATTTCACCTGTTCATGAGTGCCAGAGACACAGACACTGCCTCTTAGATTTGTTGGGCACAGATGCAGTTGATTAATTGCCATTATTCCTTGGATTTGGCAGTAAACTAAGCAACAACAGAATCTTTGCTGATCCTCATTTTTTTACAGTTTCAGTAACAACATACAGAGAGAAATGTATCATACAAAGGAAGATAAACTGTCAGAGTTTCCCCACCCACTCACTGCAGAAACATATTGTGTTTTGAGTACCAACAAACTATAAAAACATCTTACTCTCTCTCCCACAGATGTAAGCAAAAAAAAAAATACGGGCATTCTGGGAAGTGTTTGATGTAATCACTTAATGAATAGCAATTAACCACAAAATATCTCCAAGGCATCAAACATGAAAGACTGGAGATGTGAGAAAAATGAAAAATCATCTGAGGATGGGTTTCTCTTTTAATCAACTTAAATGACCTTTCCTCTGTGTGGCAACAGAGAGCTGAGAATCAGGAGGAGTGGGGGGCAGGTGGGCGTGCGGTTGGTGGTCCGACAACAGTTGCAGGCGATACATCTCCCAGGTGTGGAGCTGACTGTTGCTCAGCATGAGCACTGGGCACCAGATGGCATTAGCCTGCCTGCCCACTGCCCCAAGGCTCACTTATCATCCACTCAGTGTGTGTATTTGTGTGTATCAGTGTGTTGTGTGTGTACCCTCCTTTACAATATTGCACTGTGAAAAAGATATGTCAGTGTTCACAAACAAGCTGAGCCACTTTGGTCCAAACAATAAATCTGCAGGTCTCTTAAACCTGAGTGTGTAGGTGGTATGAGCATGAATATGATGTTGGAGATGGATTGAAAGCAGTAAAGTGAATCTACAGTATCATGTTTTTATGGAAGAATATATCTGCTAGTTTAAAACATGATATTACCACAACAATAATATGATCAATGATACTTCACAGAAATAAAAAAGCAGGATTTAGCCCCTCTGTGTCTGATAATGAGCCCCTGAGTTTCAACTAGGCCACACTTATTCCGTTTCTGACATAACCACCAGTGTGTCTGTCAATATGCCCTCAATGGTGTGAAGGCTTTTATTTTGTTAGTAATTTTTTCCTTTCTTACCACAAGGTACTGTTAAACCTACTGTGACTCTACTTGATGGGAAAAGCTCCAACCACAATGCACTAATGGCAGATAATGACCACTGAGGAAAGAGGAATTCTAATTCAGGGCCACAATGTAAAAATACTCCAAAGCAAATTCAAGTCCTGTGTTCAAAATCTTACTGAAGAATGATAAACCTCAGTAGATCTCAAAAGTGTTATCAGTAAAATATCCAATTCCACATTCATTCATTTATGTACTTACTTAGTTGCTAACTGCTTATCTTCTTTCTTACTAACATGCTTCCTTGCTAGCATACTTTGCTTACTTGATAACATTCTTACTTGATTACTTACTTACTTGCCCAACTTCTTACTTACTTATTTTCTTACTTACTTACACAGATTTGTACCTGCTAGCTTACTTTCTTATCTGTTGCTTACAAGCTTCTTACTTACACCTTCTTGCTTGCTTACTTCTTTACTTCCTTACTTTCTGGTATACTTGATTACTAGATCTACTTACTTACAGATTGGCTTTCTTGCTCACTTACTTTTTTTACTTGACTACTTGCTTATATTTGTTCTTACTTTCTTGCTTGCTTTACGTATTTACAGACTGACTGCCTTACTTAGTTACTTATTTAATTACTTATTAACTAACTTGCTTACTTACATTTTCTTACTTGCTTACCTGCAAACCTACTTACTAACTTTCATACTCAGTAGCACTTATTTACTTACTTACTCACTCACTTACTTGGTTAGTAGTGTCCTTGCGTGCCTTCCTCCTTGCTAACTTCATATAAAGGATTCTATTAGTTATGACTACAGTAACAAGTATTCTTCCTGTGGTCCACATTAAAGAAAATAAAAGGAAACATATAAGATATCTTGATAGGCTTTCATTTATGTTGTACATAATCTATTTATTATTTAGTAGAATAATTCATCATGTCTGTCCTTGGCAGGGTCACTAGAAGCACTGTGATTTATGGACACATTGGGCTGGAGGCAAAGTACACTTTTAGTAGGTCACCTACCTATAAACAGACTAGCATTCAGACTTACAATCAAAACCACAGGCAGTCATGATGAAGCACTATGTTTAATAACCAGCAAAGAGCTCCATTTAGCAGTTTTGACTGTAATGGATTCTTAATAGCATCCTCTATTGTCATGTTAAATTATTCTCTAGGAACTACTTAATTAGATTAATAAAGTGGAGTATGAGGCCAGTATGTCCCTCTGGATTGTGGTGAAGTAGAAGTAAGAGTACGATGGTGGGGGTTTTACCGCAGAAGGAACTGAAACTCTAAACTTGAGTATTTTCATTTGTTGAACTGGGAAGAGCACACAGTTTGTTGCGTGCAGAGTAAAGTTACATAGTTAATAAGTTGTGTTCTTTTATGATGAAGGATGTGCCACTACCACCAGTTGTGTCTGTGTTGACCTCTCACTACATAACTTCTTCTATAACCTCTTAAAATGTATAAACTCAATACAAAGTTGTTTGATGTGATTCAAATGTTCAGTTTATGCATAACTTTCTTAAAGTGTGCTAGGATAGAATTCCTGAGACAATGTTTTAATTATTTCCAGACACTTTTTATTATACTAATGCTTCTTATAACAATTTTAAGCAAAATCAACAGTAGGGTGTAGATAGAGAAATATATCAGCAGAAATAATGAAAAACAACAGCTCTGACTTTGAGCCTCAAACTTTAGGGCAGGCTTCTTTTGGAAATGTTCAGAAAGGGGATTTAAAAGGAAGAAGAAGTCTCCTCTGAAGTTTCCTTACATGCACATGGGCTGACTCTGCAAAGTGTTGCATGAGAAAGACATGTAGTCAGAGCTTGCCTGTGATCCAGTGCCTGGTGCTGGCAGAAAGCCTTACAGTCTGGGCCTCCTCAGACAGACAGACTGACAGGCATAATGAAGGGGAGATTTACTCCTGCTTCAAGGGGAGCCAGGATCCGTTTTTGTTTTTCTGTTTCATTCTGTTTTCTTGTGATAACCAAAGCTACAGAATGTGCAGTCCATTTAAACACAGAGTATCCAAGAGGCTGAGAGAGATTCAAACTGAAGTGTCAATGCAGACTGTAGGAGGTGACATTCATGTTGACAATATACCAACAAAGGAGAGAGGTGTATATTTCTATGTTGACCCTTTCTGCAAGATGTTTCCATGGCAACCTAGGTTCTGTTTTAATGAAGCAGTAATCCAGCAGGGGACTGAAACAGAGAGACAATATGGCCACTGGCATTTGAGAATTTTAGCACAACATAATGTGTGTTTTTGTGTGTTTGTGGGCGATGAACAGCATGTAGTCAGTCAGATTGTCAATCAGAAATCAGAGCACGAGGCAGGACCAGCTCAAGTTTTTGTGCTTGGAGGCTCTTGTGTCTGAGTTATTTTAAAAGCTGACTGGCATCCTGCCTTTATAAATCTGTCATGCCGCAATAGCAATAAATGGAACGAAAAGGAAAATATATATCATGAGACTAACAGAAACCACAAATGAAGAACTGTGGACTTCCTTAAGAGAAAAAACAGACTGGGCATCTTCACAGACATACGTCAGATTCTGCAAAGCAAGCTGTTATAATTCCTTGAAGTATTACAGTAATGTTTCATGCTGGTCCAAGTGAAATGCAGCTCCATGTGGAGGACTTGAAATATGCATGTTTTCTTTGAGGTGCCCCACCTTTGTAAAGTGTTTCAAAGTATGAAAACTTTCACTTTAAAAGATACTGGCAAGAAAAAACTGCACCACTGTGACAGACACTGGAGCAACCTTTCTGCCAGGAGCAGACAAGGCTGACACAGTTTGAAACCACAAGTAAAATTCAATTCCCCTTTGAGAATATTTCCTAGACTTACACACACACACACACACACACACACACACACACACACACACACACACACACACACACACACACACACACACACACACACACACACACACACACACACACACACACACACACACACACACACACACACCACAGTCCACAGTAGTAGACATGAAGAGAATATACCACAGATCTATTTAGCAGATGCCCTATCTCCTACAGTTTGGAGCTGAGGAAATATATTAGCTCAGTATTTACCCTGTAGCCTATAACACAGTAGACCTCCACTCCTCTGCAAACTGCCTGAATTTAGAAAGGCAAAAGAAAAAACAAAGACACATAAACTTTCAGTGTTCATAATGCAATGGATATAAAAGTGATCACTGTGTTGAAAACAGTCTAAACATCCATTTGTCTTAGCCAGCAGTCAGCAGTAAACATCCTCCAGCCAAGATGTCCTTCTATGGCTCTTCATTGTTTACAGTCCAGTTGGTAACTTGAGAGGCACGTGCGTTCAGAATAAAAGAGAAGCGAAATGCTCTCCTACACATGTGCCTAAAAGATAAACACTATTCAATTCAATTTGCTTTATTGGCATGGACAAAGACATGTTGTTGCCAAAGCACATAAAATTCATACACATACATTACATATATATTCGTTACATATTATATATATTACATATTTTATACGCATTAATGAACGATGGTGTCACCCATACAGCATAGCTCAATGTCCTCACTTGATGCGGTATGCTCATAAAACCATCACCTAAAACCAGATATTATGGGATGGTGCGTCCCTCAGGCTGTGACAGGCAGACACATATTTAGCAACCAGCCTATCTTTTCTTGATCTTTCTACATCCCCTGGAGTTGTGACTGTTAATCTATATCTCGAGGGTCTCAGTTTCACTGTAAATAACAAGTTACACAGAAGCTCCACTCTGGCTTACTTCAGTGGTAAAAGTGGTAAAAAGTTTAACACTGGCTTCCAGCTGGGTTGTCACTCAAGTTGAAGTTTTTGATCTGGAATGGATTGTTAACCTCACTTGCATGCAGATTTTTGTTGGAAGAGAATAAATGTCTTTTGTCAGATTAAGCACCGATGGGAGATTGTGTTCTGGCTGCTCTTGCTCTATAATATGGAATATTACTGCCTGGATATTCCAAAGCCTGCTGATACATGACTGGTCAATACTACTCTGGCAACACATGTACGACAAACAGAAACCACAACACCCCCCTTACGGAAAAATCACATTCTCGAGAACAGTTTCTATATTTTTCAAGTAGAATCCAAAGAGATTAGTCCAACAGTTTATGAATTATATTCTTTTAACTTGAAATCAGGTCAAACATCACTCTTGATTTTCAACACTGTCTAAAATGTATCATCTGACTTGGCCACTTTAGCAACCAGCTAACTGCAAAACAAATGACATTTATCATCAAATTGTCTTTTGTTGGACAGTAACTCTCAACAGGTTAAACTAAGATGGTGATGATGATAACTGTCAGAGTTCTGATTGTTGTTTAATTTCTTTATCATTTGTGTGTTAGATTTTGTTCTTGAAAGAAAGATCCAACTCTCATTTCAGACTCCTGAATGTCTGCCAGTAGTATCACCTCACTTGCCCTTCCCCTTCACTCACCTGCTCTCCATTACCTGATGAGCTCTCCTGCTCACTTAGTCATGCCAGTCCTCTGCCAGATTGTCCTGTGTGTAGACATAGCTCTGTATCCTTCTGAATAGATTTAAACCTACTTGGTTTGGATTTTTGCCTCAGCCAGACCTCCTGAATCTATGTTTGCTTTCTATCATGGAAGTAAAGACCGTGAATCTGACTGCTGAGTCGAGCGTTTGGTTTCTTTTTGCTATTGAATTGTTACACTAACACTAACACTGTGCTTAATACTAGCATGTTAGAGTTGTTATTGTCAGCATGCCTCTTCACTCATTAATGTGTCGAGATACAGCTCAGCTGAAATGGATCAGAGACAGTAGATTGAAATTAAAGAGGAGATAGATAGATAGATAGATAGATAGATAGATAGATAGATAGATAGATAGATAGATAGATAGATAGATAGATAGATAGATAGATAGATAGATAGATGATAGATAGATAGATAGATAGAAAGATCAAAAGAAAGAAAGAAAGATCAAAGAAAGAAAGAAAGATCGAAAGAAAGAAGGAAAGATTGAAAGAAAGGTGGGTGTATTAAGTGATGGTGATTCAAAATGACAGTATTAGGCCTTTACTGGTGGAAGTGATAATTAAAGCTACTGTTTACCCCGAAGCTACTCTTGCAACACAGTAGTAAGTGCCAACAGAAATGACAGATGTTGTTGGAAGTGGCAAATCATAATTTGAACAAATACAGAAAGCAAAGGGTGTTTTTTTCCGTCAGTGTCAGCCTTCTTATGTGTTGCGCAGCAATTTAGTTTGACATTTGTTGTAACAATAGACTGACAAATATTTGCTTGATGCATTTGAGGGTTGTGGAAAAACAAATTAGTAAAAGAGCAACATGTGACATTTGTGAGAAACTTTGCTGAAACAGATTAAGAATTTGGCTGCAGTTTTCTGTGTTGGCTTCACAGAAATCCATCCATCCAGTATATGTACAGTTTATCCCATTAGGGGTCACGTGGGGTCAAAGCCTGTCCCAGCTGTCATGGGGCGAGAGGTGGTGCACACCCTGGAGAGGGCACCAGTCAATCACAGGGCTAACATATAGCCTTCCAAACACACCCAGAATCACTCTTATGGGCAATGTAGAGTGACCAGTTAACATAATGAGTATGTCTTTGGATTGTAGGAAGGAGACAGATTATTCAAAGAGAACCCGTGCATGCAGAGGGAGTACATGCAAACTTCATGTGAAAAGACCCCAGCCAGGATTTCAACCAGTTTTCAGCTGTACAGTAGCAGTGCTTACCACTGCACCACTGTGCAGCCCTTTACAGAGCCTGTTGTGAAAAAAAGATGCTTCCCTTGTAAAATGTATGAAATATATCTAGCATAGTGCAGTCAGAGCTACCGCAGTGTATGTGGAGCATTCTTTCTGAAAAAGAGGAATGGGACTGAGGTTAATGAGAATACAGTGATTCATTCCTTATTTCCCAGGACACCTGCAAAAAGAGCGTCTAATATACACAAACAACAAAGAAACACAGAACTCTACAGAGAACAACATCTAAAGCATACAACCACACTTTAATGCAGGCTGTAACACAAGGTGTGGGCACACACAGACATACACAGACACGTACACACACTCAATAATCACACAAAATCGTGTTGCTCAAATGGTGATTCCATCTGTTGAAGATATTGATTAGCATACCAAGCACTTAAACGTGCGTGTTTTTTGTCTCTGTAATCAGCACAAGCAGCTCCCAGGTGGTTGTGTGTCAGTGAAACTGAGACAGACTCTGATTTTAGATGTATCACTCTCTTGCGTTAGGGATAGACAGCTGACGGGTGACAGCTGAGGGAGAACTGCATCACACAGCTGAAAATCTTAACAGCATTTATTTTCTCTTTGCTCCCTGCTTAGTAACTCCTGCTTGTCTTTCCTTTCAAACACATTTTTTTATGTAAATCTCCTCTGGTCTCTCAGCATGATGTGTCCTTGTGTTAAGAGAATGAAAGCAGCTCTAATCAAGACATTGGAGGGTGAAATGTAATGCCAACTTGCCTAAAGGCAGAGCAATTGAATATAATGAAAAAGCTGGCTGTTTCATTTGGCGGTGAAGACCACATCATTGTGGTATCATATGCAGCAGCAGTGCCCTCTACTGGCCAATATTTATAAGTACAAAAGTTTAATAAATTACATTTTTTTTAACTAGTTTTGCATCCAATCGGCACAGAGCACTTTATTTCTCCTCTTCATTTATCTGTTGCTGTCCAAGATGGAATTTACTTTCAGAGTAATATTTTAGAAACACTTACAAAGTATTTGCTTCTTTTTTAGTTATGTGCAGACACATTGAACTGCATAAAATCAAAATAATGCAAAAAAACAGATGTTTTAAAAGAGCTCAAACAGCAACAAGTTGTTTTTGAAGAGACCTCCTGTTAATTTAAAGGACAAAATATAAACCAAGCTAATTAAAGCAAATACTGCAACAATGAATAAACAGTAAACGAGAAAACGAGAAAATAAGAAAATAACTTGTGGTTTGTTGGTTTAGGAGATTATAAAAAATATTTTTATGATACAATTTTTACACTGAAGGTCATTTTCTTGAAAATGGCTCTCAAGTATTTTTTATGTAATGATATAGATATTCAGGAAGAAGGCCTACACCGTAAAAAGACAACAACACAATATTGGCACAACGTTTTAATTTAATGTCTCAATGTCAATGTCTTTACATACATTTCATATAATACACAATAGTTCAAATAGACACAGCATTCTGAAGTACGTCACAAAATATAAAAGTCAGCTTTATACAGTCATGAAACATGAAGTAACGATATAATACACTTACAGGTACAAATAAAGAGCACAATGCAGAAGAGGGTCTCACAGAGTTTCCCAGCTTCCTCTCTGCCTCGGTAAGAACCTCATGCCGAGCGGCTCGTTCTCCTCATGGTGCTCCACAGGCTGCTGGGACAGGTTGTTGGTCTGCGGGAGGCCGTCCAGGGTCAGACCCTCGTGAGGGCAGACTGAGTACCGGGACAGCAGCGTCACCAGGATGGATTTCATCATCACCATGGCGATGTGCTTTCCAACACACGCACGAGGACCTGAGCCAAATGGCTGGAAGTAACGACGAGGAGCCTGAAGGAAGACAGAGGGGAGAGGTATATAGACTGAAAACTGTGTCCAGGGCATAAATATTAACAAATAAAGGAAATAAAAAACACTTAAAACTTCATATAGCTCTACATATTATATTCAGTGAAACAAGCTTTATTTATAGGGACTGTGGTGGTGTGACTGGTTCATTCCAAATCAAATGTTGCTATATCTTAATGGCTGCAAATAATTATCTACCATAACTTCACTAAGAAGCTCTGTCTATGAAAACCCAGTGAAAAGGTGAAGGATGAATAAGGAAACACAGAAATATTGCATGTGAAATATCTAGAACTGTTGAGACTGTTTGGGACTCATTTGTCGTAAGAAAACAGTGTTTTTGTTTAACTTGAAGTAATCTATTTTTCTTACTTGTGTGTCTCAGTACTACGGAACTCTTCATGTGACATTTGAGGAAAAAAAGGTGTCTACGAAATAGTTATTGTTAATCATCTCCATGCAGAGACATTTCATTGTTGCGTTAGCTGCCTTCAAAACGTGTGAACGTAGGCGTAGACAAGTCAAATTTTAGAGATATGCATACGCAGAACACAAATATGTGACACTATTTTGTCGGTTTTCTATTGAAGTCTGTAATTTAATAATACATCCTGCAGTGATGCAACTCCAGCTTTTTTTCCACCGTTGCGCACGCGCTCACATAAACCCAAGCACTCAACTAAAAGCGAAATGTGTCACAGTTCTCAGGCATTACCACGAGGGTCATCGATCACATATAGATGGTTCCATTACACATACACTAACAGTGTGTGGCCGGATGCGCAGGTGGCCATCCGCATGTGGCGCATGGGCGCACAGCGCATCACTCTTCAATCTGCTGGATCATACAGCCACACACTGTGAGTGTTTGTAATGGAACCATCTATGAGTGATCGATGGCAATTGCGGTAATGTTTGAGGATCATGCTTAATCTACCTTTTTTGCGTTTGAAAGCTTGTGTTTATGTGGGGACGTGCGTAACGTTGGGAAAATGCTGGAATTACATCCCAGCAGGATGTATTATTAACCTCTTTGAACTTCAGTAGTAAACACTATCATGTACCAGTGCTCTACATCTGCATATATCATAAGTAGGGGTAGTCCAAAGTCCAAAGTTTTCACGTTTTGAATGCAGCTAACGGAATGATGAAGTCTCTGCAAGGAGATTACAAGAACTATTTCGTGGCCACTATTTCTTCCTCAGATGTCACCGGAGGTAGGGCTCTGTATCTCAGAGATAGACCAAAAAAAGTAAAATGAAATTCTTTCACTTACATTTTTTTCAAAATGTTCCAGGCTGAAGTCATTGGGTTTGAGGAAAAACTCTGTCCTGTGCATGTGGCCGGTGTTCAGTATGATGTTTGTTCCTTTAGGTACTCTATAGCCCTCTATGATGTCATCCGACAAGGCGCGACGCATGGTGAAGTCCACCACAGGGTGGAAGCGTAAGCATTCGTTGATGAAGCTCTCCAACAATGGCAACCTCTGAAGGTTTCCGTTCTGAAGCTGTCCGTCACCTACAGTAAGAGGATGAGGTAATAGAGCTGTTATGTTTCTGAACAACTTCAAGAAAACCTAAACCTTATAATCTTCATATTGATTGAATGCAAAGTGCTCTGTTGACATTTTCCACAAAACTTGGCCGTCTGTGTTTGTTCAAACCAATCTGTCATCTGCAGGAAATCAGCCAATATGTGAATCTGACTGTTTCAAAAATAAGTATTCTCCTTTCTACTTGCCAACAACAGTGTCCATCTCCTGCAGCAACTGCAGCTCCACATCAGGATGTTCTTTGAGGAGCAGCAGCATGAAAAAGAGGCTGATGGACAGAGTGTCAGGTGCTGCGATCACCATCTCCAACACACACTGCCTTACATTCTCTGCAGACAGCTCACCATGGCTCTGAATACACACACAAATACAAACATTATGAGCTGGGTTTACCATAAATGTATTTCTGACCAGTGATTAGGAAGAAACGACTAAAAAGTTTGTGCTGTTCTTTCAAAACATACACACTCTGAGTCTTACCTGAGCAAAGATGAGCTCAGCTGTGAAGTTGATGTTGTCTAGTTTCTCTGCCTGCTCCACTTCTCTCCTCTTCTGCTCCACAAGACTCTCTATGGCATCTTGCAGATCCTGGCTGTAAGGGAGTGGATATATGATGCACTATGTTGCACAACCAAAAAGACTTGAATTGGCTCATGCATTAAAACACATTTTACAATGAGTGCTGGAGTGACTCACGCTGCTGTCTTGTGCCTCTGGTGAATCCAGTCTAACTTGAAGTAAATGTCTGGTTTGATGAGCACAGTCTGCCACGTGTCAAAATACTTCTCAATCTTCAGCATCAGCTCTTTTTCTGCACGCAAACATAACACACACGTCTAAAGGTTTGTTTGATCCTTGAAGCAATGCCCTGAGTTACGACTTGCTAACTTAAACAAAGTTAGGAGATGTCTGCTGCCTGCTCACCATTCACAGGAACATCCAGGAAGAGTCTGTTGGAGATATCCACCACGGTGCAACGCAGCAAATTGATCACGTCCACATCATCCAAACTGTCCAGATCATCTAGGTGACTCTGAGTGGATGAGACACAAACCTCTACTGCCTGCTGCAGGCCTGGACCTGTCAGCGCTGATACAGAACATCAACATTTATGAGGTTAAATGTTTTGCATTTCTGAAATCAGTGCAAAAATACTTCAATTAGTAGGTTTGCCAGGCTGATTTAAGATTGTTAAAGGTTACTTGAAGGGTCTCTTAAAGCAGATAGAAATGTTACCTTTAGTGAAATAGGTGCGTATCTTTTTCCACAAAGGCACATTGTTGTTAAATATGATCCCTCTTTCATCCATGCCAATGCAGCTGAGGCCTCGCTTGCTTCCAAAACGTGAAGTGTAGTGGCCACTCTTCAGGACGTGGTGCACAGCTGATGACCTTGTGGTGAAAAAAAGACAAGAAGAAAACAATAATATTTACAACTAAGGTGTTGAGCGGCTATTTTAAAACTAAGTTTACCGCCTCAGCCAAGAAAACTGACCTGCTGAGTATGAGCGTCTCCTCTCCATTGATCCAGACTCTGACAATGTCTCCATACTTGGTGCTGTAGTAGTTAGATGCTGTACCAATGCCAGTCCAGATAAATCTTAAATATGATAGAAGTGGACCCAAACCCAGATAGAAAGACGGGCCTGTTGAGGAAATATACACACAAGCTTCTATTAAATTCAGTAACGAGGTACAACCAGGAAGATAGGCAACATAGAGAAAGAACATTGAGAGAACCCAGGGAACCTACCTGGTACAGATCTCTTGTCCTTGTGGTTCCACGCAGCAAGCAGCACAAAAAAAAGCAGAACCAGGGTCCTGGTTGCCATTGACACTCCCTGCAATCCCACCACAGTTGCATTCTGGGACATGTAGACCAGGTCTTTCACCTCAGCATCCAAACCTACAGGACTCATGGTCCGTTCGCAAGCAGAGATCAGATCCATGAGAAGACAGATTGGCCACTGTACTGAGAGATGAAAGTTGCTTCATGAAACGTGTCTCTGTCTTTATACATGCTCTGAACTGGTGACGAGCTAGGTCAGGGTGATGCAAAGTCACAACACTGTGGAGAAAGGTAAACAATACAGATGAAGCCTTGAGGCGCTGGACTTGTGCCAGCGTGTGCCCTTGGGTGTACAGGATCCTGAGTTGTATTTGACATTTTGGTGATAGGAGACAAGTTTGGCTGCATCTTTGAACATCAAAAGAGTTTGTCTGGAAATCCATCAAGAGAGCACAAAAAGCCTGTGAGCATAAAGGAGAGCCAGTGTTGTTATTGTTTTTATTGTCACAGCTGTGCCTCTACAACTTCACTGAATTCTCCACCTCTTCAAGAAGAATTCAAACTCCACTTTTCTTTTTAATTTGCCCTCAGACACGTTCACTAATCACCACCCTGCTCATTCCTGTACAGCTTTGCAAATCCTCTGTTATACCAGTTGTACATATTTTGTACAAATATTGTCATCATGTTTTATTCACAAGTGTTTATTGTTGTCTTACTCTCTTTATGTTCCCTGACAGAAGGAGCGCTCATGTTTTATTAGCTTTACTTTTTAATTCTGCCTCTGTGTTCATTGTTTTTGCACCAAAACACAGAGACGGATTCCTCAAACTGCATGGTATTAAACCTGATTCTAAAAGAAGAGAAGCTCAAATTGAATGCTGCAAGTACAATATAACCAGAATACGGGAAATACATTTTTGGCAGGTTGTTTTAAAAGATGATTTAAAACTTTTAGCATTTGTTGTCACACATGTTCCTTCATCAGACGGCCAGTAGATGGAGAAGCAGAGATGTGAGGTCAAATCTAATGTCACTGTTATGTTATTGACTGTTATGGGAACACTAAAACCCATTTTGCCCATCTTGAGTTCAAACCACCATTAAAGCTGGGTAGTTTGTAAATATGGAGGGGAGTTTGAGCAGCTGGAATGGATATGATAAAAGTGAGATTCAAGTAATGATTTTAAATGCAGTTATCATCTTTGTGCCCGAGAATCAAACTGTGATTATTTCCGGTTGATAAAAGAAGGAAGTGGAAATCAATACAATCAATAATAAATAAAACAATAAAATCAAGAAATTAAAGTTGTTCATTGTTCATTGTTCATAATTTTTAGCTGATGGTTATCCTTTATGTTTTTTTAAGAGACAGGTCAGAACTAAACTGAGGAGCGTGTCGCACTTTGTGAAGTTATGTTTCAATATAAGTTTCATAAAAACTTAAAAGAGTTCTTTGTTAGCACCTCAGCACCACATTCTCATAAGAATCAAGGCCCTGAATCTATAGAGCCAGACACTGAGTCTGTTATGAAGGAGGGCAGGCTACCAGGCAGCCTGTGACTCGTGAATCTAGGACTTTAATCTCGCATCTACAAGTTTATTCTCTAAAATGTACAAGTTTATTTTGTAAATAAATATAAATGTAGATAAATTCCTCTTATGACTTCATCCTCATAATATCACAACTGTATTCTATTAAATGTATGACTTTCTCCAAATCTGTATTTTTTTCTTAATTCCTGAATGTGGCCCCAAGCTTTCACCATACTGTTTCTATTTAAAGTAACTAAAATGAAGTATAAAGACTTTTTATCAGGTGTCTGCAGAAATGACAATTCATCTTAGCCTCTTATTGTTTCTATTGACATAAATATCTATCCATAACAAACCATATCTGTGTTTCTTGTTTGTGACTGACATATCTGCTTCAGTATTTGGTACAGATTTATAAACTTTTTCTTTTTTAAACTAGATCTTCAACAACTACGTAAAGACTTTTAGAAATACTCATATTTCATGGTCTTGTGTTTACTCTTGGTGAACATCTATACATAAACAGACCCAATACAAATCCCAGAAAACACCCCTAAACCCCTGGGACACATAAATAACTTCATGATTTAACAAAAGTTAAATAACGACGAAATCAACAAAACAACACAAGCACAAACATCCCAGAGTGAGAGGCAGCAGGGCAGCAGTCCCGACTCCATGTGCCTCTGTCCTCTGAGGGCAGCTCTGGGTTTTAAACACCTGGGACCAGGTTCCTAACTGTCAGTCAACGAGTTCTCCTGAGCTCAACTAGAGAGAGCGAGGAGGAAAGGGAAACATACAGCAGTAACAGTATTATAAATATTAATTCAAGCCTGCCCATCATTTGTTGCATTTGTTTTATGTGAACTATAAACTCAGTGAACTGGACTACTTTCTACTGATTATTTAGTCCATGCTGCTTTTTTTCTTCTTGGTATTTCATGTTATTTTGCAATTCATGACAAAGCCAATGCTGTGTCCATATCTCTGTCTTTGTTCCACTCGCTCTGGTTCAGTATAAAGGACTCTGTGAATTCACCCAACGCCCACACCCAAGTCCAAGAATGTGCGTCGCTGAAATGATCGACTGTGTGCTGAGGCCCTGCCCGGATAACGCTGCCCTGTATGATGGCTTGGACCTAGATTGTTCTGCGTGATTAAGCAGAGACCCCCACCCCCACCCCCAGTGTTTCTCCTGACACACAGAAGTTAATGTAACCTCCTCTCTGAGCTCTGTGTTGTGGTTTACCACATCTTTGTCTTTGACACTTGTGAAGAAGAAATCTGAGGAGAAGAAGATCTTAAATGTCAAAACATGCATCGTGTCTGAGCAGAGTTCATGAAGTCTTCTTTATATTTCATTTTAACATGATTCCCTGATGTCATCTTCATGTTTTTTCATCATTGTTTTGTATATTTTACAATATGTTTTGAAAGAAAAATAAGTGACATATTGGAGGGTTAGAATTTGATGATGGACAGCCAAAGTGGAACCGTCAGACTGCACACTTTATATTTTGTGATTTGTCTGAATAACCAATAAGGCATGATCTCACAATTTAGATTTGAAGTTGCTTTGTAGAACTGACATCATGATATAATAACAGCATGAAAATGAACTCACTTCCTAACCACTCCATTTAAAAAATATCTGTATAATACACCGTGGAAAGCATAGATATTTGTAGCATCACTTCTCTTAAGTAGACAACTTTAAATCCATAAATGTAATGAGACTGTCCTCCGAATGATCTGCTTTTCATTGAGTTTAATTAAACTGAGATGTAACATTTTCATCTTTTACATTTTGGTGGCATTGCTTTGATTGATGTAATTTATCATGCTAAATTTATGTTTGAAAACCTCACAGTTGTGGCACCCAAAATTGACAGAGAATTTCTTGTGATAGTTCTCCTAAGATCCCCCTGGCCTTTGGAACAGAGATGTGAAACATGGGAGGATGAAGCTTGCTGCAAACACAGTCGGTCATCTGGCTGTCCTTGGCCTGGATGGATACGGACCTCTCAGCCTCATGCTAAGAAGAATGCAAAGTCTGCTTTCCCTGCAGCTGCACCTGATGAAACAGAGGAAGTCAATACATACCATGGACTCTGCAGTTTGAAATGTTGACATATTTGCACCAAATGTTTCATGTCAGTCGCTCCAGAGTACAGTGATCGAGAGACAACAAAGGAACGACCTCAGATCTCCTGAGACTGTATTCATGTACACATGTAAACATCTGTCCAACAACTAACGGTCTGTCAGTGACCCACAGCCTGAGGCAGGAGCACACATACACTACAGAGCTGGTACCTCACCCAGAGTGTGTGTGTGTGTGTGTGTGGAAAAGTAATATGGGTTACAACATTGCTGCAAGTTACTAGAGAGGCTAATTAACTGTAATGATTATACAGTGTTCTGTGTTATAGGAAAGAAAAGAGGATTATATAAACAGAAGTGTGTGAGTATCGTAGGAACTTGTAAAAGACTTGAATGAAAATCACACCTGAGACATTTAGAAGGTAAAAAAGACAAAGAAACAGACATGACAGTTTTACAACAGTGGTAATTAATGATTCAGATAAAAGGATATTTATTGGTAAATTAAGCAGCTGCAAGACCTTTCCACAATAACGCATGCTTGCATGCTTAAAGCAGATTCTTTGTAATGCTGATCTGTATTTTTCCTGTGAAATACCTCTCCTGTGGCCTAAATCAAAGAAGTGGATATGGGTCATTGTTGCAGTTGGTTGAAGGAAACTGCGAGGATGTGGCACAGACTTACGTAGGAGAAGAAATGATGGGCTGGTAGAGGAGCTGGGGAAGAGAGGACATGAGGCAACTCGGTGGAAACTGTGTTGATGTTAATGCACTCAGACGTCATTGGGTTTCTTTTGATTCAAGTTTTGCTGTTCTATCATAATAACACGATTCATAATGAAATGTGTACATAAACATCACTGACCAGTCAGTATGTCTGGTCCTGTGCATGCTTTTATTTGTTATGTATGCAAATGCTTTTGTGCGTGCATCATACATGTGCATTTGTGTGTGTGTGTATGTGTGTTTGTGTGTGTGTGTGATGTCAGTCTGCCCACGGCGGTGCAGTAGAATGGGTCGTGCTGAATATGAATCAGGTGACTGAACAGGAGGGGGTTTCTTCCCAGACAAGCCCAGTAGATTGTGTAATGCCCACTCCTACATTACTGGTTTGCAAGTGCACACACATACACACACATACACACAGCCCCACACAACAAGCAGTGTATTTACCAGTCTGCCTTCAGATAGACCACCCTGCTGGAGCACTGACTTTGAAGCTCTCAGGACTTTGCTATGTGGAGTTTTAAATCATCTGGATTAGACTCTGAAAATTGAGGAAATAACTTTTTCTTTAGGTTGAGTTTTGTTAAATCAGCATCTTTTTCCATCCTCAACTTTTTTTTTTCTTTCTTATTTTCTGCTGATCTGGACTCACACTCCCCTGTGAATGCTGAGGCTGGTGGGTGAACCTCAGAAACAAGGAGGCGAAGTGGTAACCATGTGGATCCCAACCCCAAGTATGACTCTCCCTCAGCGGGTGGTGCTGTACGGCACATGCATGATGGCGTTGATGAATTCTGTGGGCCTCCTTGTGCTACTGATCCAGCAGAACCAGCAGCGAGTGTTACTGGAGCAGACAGAGGGGAGGCTGACGGAGGTGCAGCAGAGCTCGGTGGTGGAGTTCATCCAGGAGGTGCCCAGAGGAGCAGCAGGGCTGAGGGCAAGCGTCGTGGACCAGCCAAAGTATCAGTACCAGTTCTCCAGGAACAAGAGGAGCGAGGAGCTGGAGAAGGAGCTACAGCAGGAGCTTCACCTAGAGGAACTAGAGGAAGTGGTGCAGGAGCAGGAGGTCAGCCAGGAAGTGGGAGAGGAAACAGAGAAGAAGATGAAGAATGAAGGGAAACACAAGCACGGACACAGCAGCCAGAGTTATCACAAGGCACATGTTCAGAATGACATGATGATGATGATGACTTACTCCATGGTGCCGGTGAGAAAACATAACCTGCAGGTGGAAATGCGTGGTCATTAGATTCACAGTCTGAAGTATGTTGTGTGTCCAAAGATGGATTACCACCTGCTTCAAGTAGGTTGTGGTCTTTGGGTCTGTGATCAGGAGGGGGCAAAGCTTTCAGGTCCAGTTAGTATTTGAGATGATGTATTATTATTTATAAAACCAAGTGTGTTTGGTAATGCTGTGTGAATCATTAGCTCACAACAAACCAAGATAACAGAGGCCTGTTACGTACGTGAAAATATTGTTAATACTTAACATCTATACGACAGTAAAATATACTTTTTTGCTGGATTTAAAGAACAATACAGCTTTAGAATATTTGATGCATGTCAACGCAACACTTAAAGAAGTTGAGTTAGCTTGTTCAGCTTCTAAAATGGGTTCTGTAAATTATTAGCATCAATAATACTAATCCTGAAACATTTCAATTTTGACATGTAAGAATGATGCTTTGTTGGTAATACTTAAAACTATTTGTTGTAATGGCTCTGTATTTTTTGTAACTTTGGAGTACAATCTAAGCTAGCTCCTTTGAAAAACAGCTTTAACTCTTGAGGGGGTTACTTTGTAGACAAGCTAATTTAGCTCCTTTAGATGGTTTGATAAAGAGATAATGATAAAATAAAAGATTCATCTAAAAACTTCATTCAGTGGTGTTGAGAAGGGGTCCACGGGGGGCCCATTACTAATTTCTGCCCCCATACTTAACTGTTCCAGCCCTGTTGTTAAAATGATAATGAATGTAAATACATGTATGTGAATCACACTCTGATATTTCTCTTTCTTTTCAGATCAAGCTATTGATTGACATTTGCAACAGCACAAAGGGAGTCTGCATAGCCGGTATGTCTTTAACACAGCTTCACAACCTTCCTACTCATGTCCAGAATGTTCATTTTTGTCTTCTAACATCCTCAAATCTTTTTTCACAGGACCTCCAGGACCGCCTGGTACGTGAAGCCTTCACTCTGGATCCAAATTTAAAATCCAGCCACTACTGTACATCCTCTTTGTGCATCACTGACCCATATGCTTAGTGAGAGTGTTTCACATTCAGCCCTTAGTGAAGGTTTTTTTGTGTCACTGTAGGTTTGCCCGGTACAGACGGTATGCCCGGTTACAATGGGACTGATGGCATCCCTGGACTGAATGGCGTGCCCGGGGCTGATGGGAAAAGAGGAAAAAAAGGTAAAGAATTAAAAAGACCCTTTTCTTATTTTACTCTCCATCTTTTCTTATTGTTACCCAAGGCCATGTTTGCCATTTTAGTGCAGGACTTCTGGTACAATGTAACAGTCAAAGGGTTGAGTGTAACCTCGGGGTAAAACACCAAAATATGAAGCACACACAGTCACTTTGAGTAATGCACGCTCACGCTCACTAACACAAAAAGACAAAAACTCAAAACACACTCAGCATTCATTTTGAACAATGACATCAGACTCTATTCATGAGACTTTCCTGTAATTCATAAATGACTGAAGAGGTTGCAGCAGCTGCCCTTCTCTCACATTCTTAGCAAATATTATTCCAGTTTGTGGTTTTGGGCTGCAGATAAATGAAAAAACTCTCTTCAATTATTCTCCCACTCCGCTCCATTCTCCTCCACAGTGGTCAGCATGAATCATCAGAGCAAGTCAATGACAGAATTCATGTTTCTGTAACAACAGGGCAAAGTTTATGGAGCCGGTGAATGCAGACTTGGTGATATTGTTGAATTATGTTCCTGACAGGGCCACCAGGTGAGAAGGGAGAGCCAGGCGGAACAGGAGAGCCAGGAGAGCCTGGTCCGCCGGGAGAGAAGGGACAACCATCCAATGATGTCATCGTAGAGGGCAAGTAGAGCTCAGCACACCTGGCTCTGAGACGATCGGACCATTTTGCATCCATAACTTCAAATTAGAGCAATGTTGAATGAAAAGCTATAAATGATTTTTTTCATCCAGAAAGTAATTTTTTTCTCTTCTTCTTCAGGTCCTCCTGGTCCTCCAGGAGCTCCTGGGCCCATTGGGCCTCAAGGACCTCCTGGCCCTCAAGGTCCCACCAGAACCAGGCACCACAGAGCCAACCTTCAGGCAGCTCAGACAATTGGTAAGAGGCTTTTGTCTCTAAATAAAAACCCTCAGCCTAAAGATCAGATGGAGATTGTTCTGGAGATTTCAGTCATATCTCATGATCATACTCAGCAGAGCTAGAGTGGCTAGTTGTCAAGGGATCGTGTTCATATTTAAACTGTTCTGCATTTTTAAGTCTTGGGTGAGAAGTTTTCTGAACGAAAGTCCACATATTTAGGACAACAGTGTGGTATGATCTAAATTCAAAGCTTGATCCAGGACACTGGACTTTGTAGAAATTCTTGAAGACGTTTCACCTCTCCTCCAAAAGGCTTCTTCAGTTCAGACCAGACTGGGAAAGAGCTGAAAAAGCCTTTTTCGGATCAAGCTTTTCCATGACCTCGATGACACAGACAGATGTGATCTAAAGCTCCAGAATAGGAACATAATAAGTCTGGTAATGGTTGCTCTGTTCAAGTATGAATGGATACTATAAGTCAAAAGATACAATTATTTCTAACAGGGCTGTTACATGCAGTTCCAAATGACGATACCTCATCTGTAAAGGAGGCTCTGAAACTGCCCGTGAAGAAGAACGGTGAGTTTACTCAGAAGTTTACCTCATACATTATGTTTATTGTGGTAAAGATGTTATCATCTAAGGTTGTTGTTCCTTTGTTTCTTTTTTTCCCCTTCAGAGTGCCTGATCAAGTCCCTGATCAACCCCAGGAACGTGGCAAAGATGGAGAGCACGTTTGGTACATGGATGAGGGACACTGCACGACTGCACGATGAGAGAATATGGGTGGCAGAACACTTCTCTGGTAGGCTGATAATGATGTGATGAATATGCATCTTTGTGTCAAGGACTTTGGTGTCAAAGTTAGACATCAGGATTTCTAATAACCTCTAAATCAGGAGCACCAGTTTCGCTCAGTTGGTAGAGAAGACACAGTAAGATGCGGAGGCTACAGTCCTCTCTGCAGCATCCATAGGTTTGACTCTGACCCTTGGACCTTTTGCTGCATGTCTACCCCCCTTGCTCCTCCCAATATTTGCTGTCTGTCTTTAGCTGTCCTATCAATAAAGACAAAATGGCCCCAAAAAGTCACTGTAAGAATATCTTTTTCTACCAGTTAGGAGTGAACTATTTGTCTGTCCTCATCCAGGTCGTGTGGTGAAGGAGTATAAGAGCATCGCCTCCTTTCAGAGCAACAGCAGTGATGTAGTGGACGTCAGAAAGTTCTACCAAGGCTGTGGCCACACCGTTCACAATGGCTCCTTCTATTATCATATCGCTGGTACCTCCAGTATTGGCAGGTACAGAGAAACAGACAGTTTGGTGCCTTTGCTTTTCTTTCTCTTCTTGGTTTAAAACTTCCTTTTTTGTTTTGTCTCAGGTTTGACTTTCACACCAAGAAGCTCCACACTCTGAGTATAGAGAACGCTCTGTACCACAGCCTCGCCTACCTGCTCCACAACTCCAAGACTTATTTCAAACTAGCAGCAGACGAGAACGGCCTGTGGCTTATCTTTGCTTCCAGCGTGGACGAGAGCATCATGGTGGCCCAGCTGGACCAAAAGACCTTCTCCGTCACGTCGTACATTAACACCACCTACCCCCGCACGAAAGCCGGCAACGCCTTCATCGCCTGTGGTGTCCTGTACGTCACAGACACAAAGGACACCAGAATCACCTTCGCGTTCGACCTGTTAAAGGGGAAGCCGGTGAATATGACCTTTGACCTGAGGCCTCCTGTTGGAGTGCTGGCAATGCTTTCCTACAGCTCGAAGGACAGACACCTGTACGTGTGGGACAACGGCTCTGTCAGGCTGTACGTGGTCCACTTTATCTCTGATGAGTGAGCGGCATTAGTCTCACAACAGACTGTTACATGATGAGAGTTAGATTTATCTTTGGTGATCATTCATTTTTAGATATTTTGGAAGTATCAACATGTAATAATATCAATTTAATGCCCTGGGTATTATTCCTGTCAGATTAAAGTGTAATCTGTACTTTAAAGTCACAATCTCACTCTAAGAAGTGTTTTTAGTCACTTCTTCTTTTGATATTTATGGTCAAAAATAATTACTGCTGTATGCATATCTTTTTTTTGCAATGTTCATGTAAAGTGTTGAAGTTACTAACAGATTGAAAATCTGTTACACTTTTATATCAGTTTTAAGTGAAACCAAATTGAAGTTATAACTCAATTTTAGTGTCAGTGTTGTACGTTCTGAAATGTTTTGCATGAAGTGTATTTTTATATGGATGAACATGTTAATGTAATGAAGCAGCATGGTCCCTCTGTCGCTCAGTCTACCTGACAGAAAAGAAAAAAAAAAACAACAGTGCCAAATCCACCTGATGAAATAAAAAGAATTTATTCACTTTACAAAGGTAAAACTCTGACCATGACCTGTTCTCTCACACACCTCCAGGCTCAAATGCCCCAGTAAGCGTCTACCCATGATATTGGCTTCTTTTGCATTATTACATGCACACACACACACGCACACACACACACACACGCGCACCAGACACCAGTAGGACCATCGGTAAAACACTTAAGTTACATACAGTACACATAGTGGGCAGAAAGAGGGAGAGAAACACAAATCTCTTTAATAAATACCAAACATACACTTAACAAAAGTTACAACTAATCCAGCTGGTATGATACAAACCAAAAATAAAGAACTGCTTTCATGTTTGTACAAGCTGTTGTGGTATTTCATATATATATATATATTTATATCATTTATATATTAAAACTATTTCAAACGTTTTACTACTAGGCCAAATAAAGCCAGACATTCATTTGTATATAACAGTTTCTTCTTCATTATCCTATTGATTTGAAATAAACTTTTAGTGTCTCCAGGATTTGAGTGCAAATATCTATTCCCTATGGATGAAACAGTAAAAACAACTAGAGAGGTAACACACACTTACATACAGTAGACTGTGTAGCACATCTCCCAGTCAGATACAGTAAAACCCCTTACATTCCTAAAATAAAAGGCAATAAGTTAAATAGTTTTACAAAGGAATGGTCAACCAAACAAACACAAACATATAAATAATTTAAATAATAAAATCAAGTTTAAAAACACAAATTCAAGAATATCTTGTGCAAAACCAGAAGTGAACCTTTGTGTTTCTGCTCTGGGTGGGTGGGGGGGCGTTGGGTTCGGACCAGACAGATGGAAACATTGAAATCACAGTCACAGGAATAAAACACGTCATCTTCCAAACAGGAATGTTCTAGCAGTGAGTCTGCCGCACAAACAGGCATTTGAGGGCAGGTGGGTGGGCAGGCGCACGGATGGCAGACACAGCAGAGTGAGCACGCACTCCGGGACCAGAATCAGACTGGGTGGAGCCCGGACCGGGAGAGGCCGGAGTGAGTGATGGGCAGCCAGTGAGAAAGGGGTTAGAGGGGGAGGGTTCACTACAGGAGCAATGCACCATCAACTCTTCCATAAAGGCTGAGAAAGCCGGGCAAAAAGGCAAAAGGGGGAAGGGAGTTGGGGCAAAACCATTGAAACAAAATGCAGATTCCAACAACTCGATTCACACCGGAAACCACTGACTCAACAAACCACAGTGCTGGTTACAGTAGATGCTAAGAGATTTCAGCTGTGGGCACAAAATGACAACAGTTACACACTTTTTAAAAATTTTTGCTTGAGCACTTTTACAGAGCACTATCAATAGACCTGTGATTGCACCGCGGAACGAGAACAGGACATGCATAGCTTCCCTATGGACACACTCTAAGAGTAGAGATTCTCAATAAAATTACAATAAATCTAGCTTTAAAATCAAGTATGATACCTTTTGCTTGTAACTTCGCTTTCAGCCTTTGGGAAAAAAAATATTTGCAGCTCCGTTTTTCAATCTTGATATGATTTACATCAACAGTAAACCTGCGAACACTGCACGCTCAGAAAGACGCCCAAAGCATGGCGATCTTTTGCCAACTCTTCCCCCATCAGTTAAACTATTAATGCCTAGCGAGTGTTACAGAAGCATTTTGTTTTTTTTCCTCAATCTCAGTCTTCTTCTTTGGACACTCAGAAGTGGGAGTAGGCGTTACAGGACGTCGACCAAGCTGCTTGGGATGTTGTAGCGGTCAGGGAGGACCCTCATCTTGAGGGTGCCGTCTGCTCCACAGGTAAATATGCGGTTGCCGGGTCGCGTCTCCACCTGCATGACGCCTGCGCCAATGTTGCGGAAGATGGACTGCTTGGCGTGCTCGGTGCTAAAAGAGTGCATGAGCCCATGGCCGGCTAACTTCCACACCTGGGGAAAGAGAGAGGGAGAGAGGATGAGAGAGGTTTTCAGTCTCTTTCTTTTCCTTTTGCTTCTTTTTTAGCAGAGGATGCCACTGCAATGGTCAAGTCCTAATTTAGATGTGAGTGCTGCAACACTCGTTCTGAGTCACTTTATCCAATTAACTGCTGATCAAGTTGGCAAATGTTTCATGATAAGCAGCATGGTACCATGAGCAGGACCCAAAGGCAGTGCTAAGAATAGGTTAGGCAAGGCTAATACAAATTACACATTGCACTGAAAAAAGATGTTGGAGAACCATCTGCTACCACTCTGATCATTTTATCAACAAGGGAAAAATAATAATTGGCAACAAATGCACAGAATTCTGCATTTAAATCAACAATAGTGATATCAATAGGATTGAGGGCGCTTACATCAACCTGATTAGCTGCACCTGTTTACTTGGCTCATTCATGGAAGCCAAAATGTATGTAAAGTACTTAGGTAATATTCTAGTTACATTAGACACAAAGTAATTGTCAACTAAAGCCTCTGGAAGTTTTTCGCACAATATGTGCCGTTTAAAAGTGAAGTGGTTTCATTATTTTATATCACGGCTGCAGCAGGAAGCAGGAAGACAGTGTGGTGGCTCAACTACGGTGTGCCAGAAGGACAAAATAACATACAGTGGGGCAAAAAAGTCTTTAGTCAGCCACTGATTTTGCAAGTTCTCCCGCTTAGAAAGATGAGAGAGGTCTGTAATTTTCATCAGAGGTACACTTCAACTATGAGAGACCAAATGAGAAAAAAAATCCAGGAAATCACATTGTAGGATTTTTAAAGAATTTGTTTGTAAATGATGGTGGAAAATAAGTATTTGGTCAAGAACAAAAGTTCAACTCAATACTTTGTAACATAACCTTTGTTGGCAATGACAGAGGTCAAACGTTTCCTGTAAGTCTTCACCAGGTTTGCACACACTGTAGCTGGTATTTTGGCCCATTCCTCCATGCAGATCTCCTCTAGAGCAGTGATGTTTTGGGGCTGTCGCTGGGCTACACAGACTTTCAACTCCCTCCAGAAATTTTCTATGGGTTGAGGTCTGGAGACTGGCTAGGCCACTCCAGGACCTTGAAATGCTTTTTATGGAGCCACTCCTTCGTTGCCCGAGCGGTGTGTTTGGGTTCATTGTCATGCTGGAAGACCCAGCCACGTTCCATCTTCAATGCTCTCACTGATGGAAGGAGGTTTTGGCTTAAAATCTCACGATACATGGCCCCGTTCATTCTTCCCTTAACACGGATCAGTCGTCCTGTCCCCTTTGCAGAAAAACAGCCCCAAAGCATGAGGTTTCCACCCCCATGCTTCACAGTAGGTATGGTGTTCTTGGGATGCAACTCAGCATTCTTCTTCCTCCAAACACGACAAGTTGAGTTTTTACCAAAAAATTCTATTTTGGTTTCATCTGACCACATGATATTCTCCCAGTCCTCTTCAGGATCATCCATATGCTCTCTGGCAAACTTCAGACGGGCTTGGACATGAACTGGCTTAAGCAGGGGGACACGCCTGGCGCTGCAGGATTTGAGTCCCTCTTGGCGTAGTGTGTTACTGATGGTAGCCTTTGTTACTTTGGTCCTAGCTCTCTGCAGGTCATTCATCAGGTCCCTCCGTGTAGTTCTGGGATTTTTGCTCACCGTTCTCATGATCATTTTGACCCCATGGGATGAGATCTTGCGTGGGGCCCCAGATCGAGGGAGATTATCAATGATCTTGTATGTCTTCCATTTTCTTACAATTGCTCCCACAGTTGATTTATTCACACCAACCTGCTTGCCTATTGTAGATTAACTCTTCCCAGCCTGGTGCAGGTCCACAATTTCCTTCCTGGTGTCCTTTGACAGCTCTTTGGTCTTGGCCATGGTTGAGTTTGGAGTCTGGCTGTTTGAGGCTGTGGACAGGTGTCTTTTATACAGATAACCAGTTCAAACAGATGCCATTAATACAGGTAATGAGTGGAGGACAGAAGAGCTTCTTAAAGAAGAAGTTACAGGTCTGTGAGAGACAGAAATCTTGCTTGTTTGTGGGTGACCAAATACTTATTTTCCACCATAATTTACAAATAAATTCTTTAAAAATCCTATAATGTGATTTCCTGGATTTTTTTTCTCATTTTGTCTCTCATAGTTGAAGTGTACCTCTGATGAAAATTGCAGACCTCTCTCATCTTTCTAAGTAGGAGAACTTGCAAAATCAGTGGCTGACTAAATACTTTTTTGCCCCACTGTATATCAAATTAGTGGATTAAACTACTATAGCTGATACTTCTGAACTGTGTGTGTGTGTGTTACAATCCCAGTTACATGAATGTACTGTTTAAAGTAAATGTACAAAGCACTTCTGGTCATGTTTCCTTATACAAACAAGACATTTGAATTGTCATGTTACATCCCATATAGTTTTATAGCTCTGGAACTTGAGACAAAAACAAAAAAGAACTGCTTCTGATACAGGAGACATTAGAGAAATAGGCTCACACTTTGGAGTTAGGAGTTATTTTAAACTGTTAGACTGTCTCTACTGATAAGTCCAGCTTTCTCCACACCAATTCTTCTATGCAGTATTTGTCTGATAACAAAGGAAGCAATAAATGTCAAGCAGGAGGTTTGATTAGTCCACATTGTCAGGACTGTGATGAAGTGAAATGTGACTCCACAGAGATGAGCCTGTCACTGGGAGATAATCTGTAGGTATGAAGGAGGATTTTCTGATTTTATCAACTACCTTTGTACCTAGAATAAGACATTAATCCTCAGAACACAATCACAGCGCGACAGTGAGAGTGAGTGTGTTTTGTCAGGTCAGTGAGCGAGTGATGGAGCATGAGTCACCTTCATGTTGCCCTCTGCAGAGCCGGTGACGAAGAAGTCCTCGAAGGCATCCAGTGCGAGAGCTTTAATGGCTGAGTCATGGGCCTGGAAAGTGTGCAGCAGCTGCCTCTGGCGGATGTCAAACACGCACACAAAGCCCTTCCTGCCTCCAGTGATCAGCAGCTGCTGTTTAGGAGCATACTGCAGCACAGTGGCCCCGTTCTCGTGGCAGGGGAACGCTGGAGGAGTGGGTGAGAGGGAATGTGATATCAGATCAAACAACTGAATTTATGAAGACAAATCATATTAATAAGCTTCTCCACTGATTTCTGGATTTCTCACCGTGGACCATGGTATTGCTGGGCGAAATCAGAGTGTCCCACAGGCAAACATTTCTGAGGACAAAGATGGAAATGTTGAGCGGTTTACCAACAGAGAAAGATCAACACTAAATAGTGTTACTTACACTCCAGGGCCTTGGCCCAATGTTTGAGCACGTTAATACATCTCACTGTAAAGCATGTTTTATTCTAGATCCATCTGAGTTATTCATTGTTGATTTTATTTTACAACATTATTTTACTTCTATTCAGTAGAATTTCTTGATGGTTATATTTCTCTCTTTTAGCGCTTGAGCTTTTTTCACTTCTGGTGTAAAACCACAATTTCCTGGTATGGGATCATTGAATAAAGGAAGGAAGGAAGGAAGATTGAAGGGAAGGAAGGGATAAAAGAAGGAAAGAAGGAAGGAAGGAAGGAAGGAAGGAAGGAAGGAAGGAAAGAAAGATTGGCAGAAGGAAAGATGGAAGGAAAGATTGGCAGAAGGAAAGATGGAAGGAAGGAAGGAAGGAAATAAGGAAGTAAGGAAAGAAGGAAAGATTGAAGACAGAAAGATTGAGGGAAGGAAGGAGGGAAGGAAGGAAGGAGGGAAAGAAGGAAGGAAGGAAGGAAGGAAGGAAGGAAGGAAGGAGGGAAAGAAGGAAGGAAGCAAGGATTGAAAGAAAGAAAGAAAGAAAGAAAGAAAGGTATGAAGTAAGGAACAAAGAAAGAAAGAAAGAATGAAAGAAAGAAAGGAAGAAAGAAAGAATGAAAGAAAGAAAGTAAGAAAGAAGGAAAGAAAGAAAGAAAGAAAGAAAGAAAGAAAGAAAGAAAGAAAGAAAGAAAGAAAAAAGTAAGGAATGAAGGAAGGAAGGAAGAAAGGAAGGAAGGAAGGAAGGAAGAAAGGAAGAAACAGTCAGTCAGTCAGTCAGTCAGTCAGTCAGTCAGTCAGTCAGTCAGTCAGTCAGTCAGTCAGTCAGTCAGTCCCCTTGGGAAGTCGCTGACCTGTTATCGTTGGACTGTCCTGCTGTGGCGATGAGGCTGGAGGACGTGACAAAGGCAAAATCACCGCAGGTCTTGGTGTGGCACTGCCAGCTCTGAGGACAGGATCACAACATTAATGAAAACAAAGTGCAGAGTGACTCAAAGAAGAAGATGAATATCTGTGTGCTAATTCAGGAGGAGGGAGGGAGGGAGGGGGCAGGTGAGCTCACCAGGTAGGGTTTGGGGTTGGAAGATGTTTGGTTGACCTGCCAGAGACTGAGGAATCCCTCTCCATCAGCAACTCCACACTACAAGAAGAGCACACAGAGATCAGAACAATCACACCACATAGACTAAACAAGGGCACGTGTGGAATGTGTATCAGTATGGGTGTGTGTCTGTGCATGTGTGTGTTCATGTGTGTGTGTGTGTGTGTGTGTGTGTGTGTGTGTGTGTGTGTGTGTGTGTGTGTGTGTGTGTACCTTATTGCCCTGGGAGTTAAAATAGAGCCGGGTGACTCTGGCGTTGCCTGCCTGTCTGAAGCAAATGAGCTGCTGAGGTCTGTTCCATTCAAACATTCTCACACTGCCATCCTGAGCGCCTGTCATGTCTGATAATTAAACAAAAACACACACACACACACACACACACACACACACACACACACACACACACACACACACACACACACACACACACACACACACACACACACACACACACACACACACACACACACACACACACACACACACAGAGAGAGAGAGGGGGATGTAAAGGAGGGGGACAGTGAGGAGGAAAACAAACTGAAATTGAAAAGTGCTCAGTACAGAAATGTTGTTGTATGTTGTAGCTATGACTTATTGTACACTTACAATACTGATATATGGGATGGGATGTCATCCTCTTCACATTGTTTAGATTCCTCTTCATGATCTATAAAAAAAGATGAAGAATACATGGAACTGAGAAAACACAAGTTACAGCTTTTGTTGAAGTAAATAAATGATGCAATCAAATCAACTTAGTCAACGAGTTAGTCTGAGGTTTCTACATACTGAACATTTCATCACTATCACTGAGGCAGACCACAACACACGTTTCAATATAATGTTCTTATAGTGAAAATTACAACTCTACACATGAATGTAGCTTCGACTGATCACATCAGCTTATCATTTCTTTCTGCATGTTCTTTCAAGTTGATCACGGCCCATTAACAATGTTTATGCCTACACATTTCAGCATGAACCGGCTAACTTGAAATATCTCGAGAAAATTGAGTCTTCTCTATTTTAAAAGTTTTTCTGTTATTATTAATCTGCAGCATTCCTGCATTAAAAACACATCTTTATTTACTATAGTCGACAGGTCTGAGAGAGGTAGTTGTATTTACTCAAGGACCGGTAAGTAGTGTCTCACTCTGCTAACTCATATGCTGTTTTTAAAAAGCTGCAGTCTAATTGAAGGTTTCAGACTTGTCCAGACTTGCTGCTCTCACTCAAAACTTGACTCAAGAGACAAAATCTGAAAATAAAAATGTCGCTGTGTGCACTCTGAGTCATATGAAATGCTGCTGACCTAAGGGATCCAATAATTATTGACTGGCAAAGGTCTTCGCTAACCAGTCCCTTGTAGACTTGAGAAAGCCACAGCCGTTCTAAAACCCTCTGTCTCGTCTTGCTTAGTGTACCACACTCAGAATTTATCAACACGGCTGGGACATGGAGAACCCTGGCTGTGAGCAAGTGTGACGCAAATCTGTACCCTTGGCTAGCTGTCTGTGAGAGCTGCTACTATCTGTGTTTACATGAGTCCATTACCGCCATGTGAACACACACACCCTCTTAGTATCAGCCTCCATAGACTCAGCAGATCAGCTGTTTAGTCGGCAGGACTCAGTTTGGCTTGACATTGATAAAAATAAATGTAAAATGTATCCTAGAAATGTGCAGGAGCCACAGTGGTGCCTGGTGATGTGGCCTCAAATCAATATCAAGATTAATTTAACATTTCACCTCCATCATGATTAATTAAAGATTTGATTTTGTTTATTTATTATTTTTTCCCTTATAGTTCATCAACAAGGTTTGTCTATAAATATGCTGACGTGATATATATCTTTAAGAGGGATTTAAAAGATGCTTACACACACTTTGGTTGCATAATTGAATTAAAGTTAAACAACTTTAACTCGCAGAAGTTCGTCTAATGTTTACAACTTCAGACAGCAAAGTAAAAACTTAACTGATGCATCTATTCAGCCGCTCAAGTTCTTACGAAACAAAGTGAATACAAAGTGACAGATCTTGTTCAATACCATCTACATGTTCCAAAACATAACTCAGATTCCCCCTACTGGCCACCAATGAGAACTGCAAACCCACTTCAGCTTGTCTCTGCTGGGTTTGTGATGATCTGTGTTTCTATAACACACAGGCTCTTACCACACTGGCTCCCATGCTGGTCTGCCCGGTGCCCAGCCACGGCATGGATGCAGAGACCTGCATCTGAGGTGGTGCGAAGGGAACAGAGCTGGCCTGGGCGATGTTGGTCTGAGAGGAGCGATAGTCTATGTCGTCAGAGCTGAAGAAAAAACAGAACCTCTTCCTGAATATTTGAGATCTTTGAAACATACATACATAAATACAGAATCAC
This sequence comes from Notolabrus celidotus, assembly GCF_009762535.1. Classification (NCBI taxonomy): domain Eukaryota; kingdom Metazoa; phylum Chordata; class Actinopteri; order Labriformes; family Labridae; genus Notolabrus; species Notolabrus celidotus. The sequence goes on along the minus strand of NC_048274.1, from coordinate 33,513,014 downwards.
TCAAGCCAGTCCCTTCATCCCAGGGTTCATGCAGAGTTCACAGAGTGAGATAAAAGCCTTTGAAGATATAACATTGCATATCAATGCAATATGATACTTTCACAATATCAGTCAAATATGAAAGCGCAATTAAAAACCTCTGAGGTAGATATGAGCTAGAAATATTCATCATTACATCATATTTCTTTCTTTACTTCTAACAGTATATTAAAACCATTAGTCACAATATAAAAAGCTAAAGTAATGTAAGCTGAAGAGCTAAAACTTCATACATTTCATTAACCATTCAATTGATAATACATTAGGTTGATTGAGGTCGACTCAAGTTGACACTTTATTAAAAATAGATGATGATCTGAGGAGTTAATTAGCTAAAAGAGGTGATAGTGTTTGATGGAGCTGATGAAGGCTACAGAAAGAAGAGAGGAATTTTTGAAATAGGTGTGAAGTTTCTTCAACAGTGTGGAAAGATATTATTATGAATACTAAATGTAAAGGACTAAATATTTGGCATAAAGTGTAAATGAAACCTCATTTAAGAAACCACCATCTGCTCAGCAGTCAGATTTGAATCCTTAAAATGACACAGCCCATCATAGGGAAGATCTCACCTGCGGGACTCCTTATCAAAGTCGTCCCCTATCCAGGTGAAGGGCTGGACAGACACCAGATTGGACACATCCACCTCCTGCACATCGTGAGTGGAAGCCAGAACGATCTCATTGGAGTTAGCCTGAGAGAGGAGAGAGGAACAAGGAGTGATGAGAGGATGTGAGGTGAGCTTGGCAACAGTTTCCTCCTGTTTCCTAGAAAGACGTGATATTTATGTAAACACAGAAAAAGGTTCCTGGAAAGGCTTATGCATTTATCCCGTACTTATGCAGTACCAAATCACATCCAGGAAACATATAATTATGGAATCATACGCTCGTAAAGCAAAGTGCTTCCGGCACTCTCTCTCTCTCACACACACTCCACCTACCTTATTGATGGAGAATGCCATGATGATATCAGACTCCTTGTGAATGATTTTAGCCTTTCCTCCTGGGTAACCCAGATCTGCCTCCACCTGGAAAAGCAAAGACACGTGATACATCAGGGATCATGATACATTAAAGCTACAGGTCTCCAAGGAGCACTGTGTGAAATTTGAAAACTTTACAAGCCATTTATGCTGAGCTGACTTCTTTCCAAATCCCTCGTGCCCTCAGGCAGCTTCAAAAGATATTCCCACTTGATGTGAAATCAACCCAAATTACAGCCTCATTCACCAAGAGAAGGGAATAATCCTAAAAATGATCACATGTGCATTTACCCAATTTAACACAGACAGTTTTGACCGTCCCTTTGGGATTCCCCGCTCACAACACCCTGCATGATTAGCAAGCCTCACACGGCCCTGAGAGTGAGCATGCAGTTAGTATGTCTACTGAATGTGCCAACCTTCCTAAGGGGAGATTTATTTGCTTTTGGGTCCGGCAGAATAGAGAGGACAACAGAGTGAGAAACACAAGGAGACGTGTTATTGGCAGGGATCGGCTGTGAGGTTATGTGAGTGGATGTTCCAGTGAAAAGGAAGGATTAGACGTTAGGTCTTAGCCTTGAGGAGTCTTGAGGAGAAGTTATGCTGATAAAATTTGCCAGAGAAGTCACCGTCAGGCCAAGCTGGACAGGAAATATACAAGAGCTTTCGGAATTTGGCGCCCCATCTGAGCAAAAGCTGCAAACCTACACCCTGTGCAAATAGTACACACTATTTCTTTTAACCTTAATGCACTTACTCCGTCTAGCCTGGCTCTGCAGTGACTCCCCCAAACATTAAGACAGACAGACAGACATTACCAGGGCCTGAGCTGGTACATAAGATAATACTACCTTATTAGGACTGCTAGCTCCTGCTATGCAGTTTGGGCTTAAATGGTCCATATGGTTCTCTACAGACTACACAACACACACAAAGGCAATATAGACACACAACACAACAACACGGCACAACAAAAAACACATGCACAAACACAGAAAAATAAAACATGGAATGAAAATAATGTAAAAGGTTGACAGGATCTCTGTATATTATAAATAACATGAGCATGAAGCTACAGTCACGTAGCAGGATCATGGAAGCATACAATACGAGTCCGACAGCTACATCACTTCATTTAAAGTGCCTTTGTTGCTCCGGTTAGAGAGAGCTGATATTAATGTTGTAATGTTAAGAATCTAAGAATATGGAATCATAATCTGTGAAATTTTCTAATTTTGTACTGGCAGCTATATTAGAGGTCTGTCATGACAGCGCCATGATAATAACGACTTCAAGACATCACAGGAGGCAGCGAACTGTCATGTACTTGATTAAAGATGTCCAAGGAGTCAAAGCAATGATAAAGATGACAATAAAAATATCAGCTCGAGAGATTAATGCTCAGTGAGCAGCTCTGTGTATAACAGGGAGGTGATGGCTTTAGATTCATGGCTATGATCCTATGAGGGCTCTACATAAATCTCCACTGACATGTATAAATGTGCAGCAACGCAAAGACTCGTTAAATAGAAAATACATTCAGTTTTATGGGTAATCAATTATAAATATGTAATGCAAATTTAACGCAAAACATGCACATTTAAAAACCCTTTTAAACATTTAAATGTAAAGCATAAAAAAGAACATTACACAATAAATACAACAACAATAATAATAATACTTAAAACATTGTTTGTAAATATAACACTGTTCTGTTTTTTTCAGCTACGCTCTTCTTCGAGTTCTTAGAAGTAGGAAGATTTTCTTAGACTGCTATTTTAGGCTTCGGCAGTCTCCTAGCATGACATCTTGACACTGCATTTATTGGCTGCTTGACAGTTGTTTGATGACTATAACTAATTCCATCAATCTCCATCATTATGGGTGACATGTGGTCTATTTTGAGCAACTTTTCCAAACTCAGCCAAAATGACTCCTCATCTGTCTGTGCAGGCGCTTCACTTCAGTGCCAGAAACTCACGCCAGTCAGGGGATCATTTTCTGAACACGTCCCTTTTAAGCTGGAAATAGATGTGCGGCCTACCCTCTCAAAATGTAAAGTATTTACGTGCATATTTTGGCAGACAGAATGAATATAGGGAAATAAGGGAAGTGAACTGAAAAGGGTAAAATGACAACACGTGTAAATGTGTTAAATATGAGTCAGAGTGACTTGTAAAAGTAAAACAAGGGGGCAGGGGGTTAATCATCCTAGCTTATGGACACTTAGAGGAGGGGAAAAACAGCAGAAATGTTTCTGTGCATGTGAGCAGCTGACCTCACTCTGCTTCCTCTTCTTAGTGAAGATGTAACGGATCAAAGTTTCCTGAAGAACTTCTTGTTTGACCAGGAAATGCCAGAGACGTCGGGCGGGGAAGGACTGATGGTTCTTTGTCCTGAAAGAAAATGACATGTGTTTTGAATTTTTCCAACAACTCAACAATGCAGTTTGGGCGGGGGCACCCCCAGTCCTGGACATGCCCCTCGTTGTTTTGTATTTTGTCTTGGTTTCAGCTGAATCATCGACAGTTGATCTTTCTGTAACTTTTAAACATACCTGTCAGTGAGTTTCTGAGCTACGATCTTTGAATAGGGGTGGTTTTGTGTAAGTGTTTCTATAGTACTGACATATAAATCTAAAAACTGGCATACATGCTTTGAAATAAATATATATGCCTGTAGTGTTTGACAGTGTGTCTGCTTGTTAACTGTATTGAGTGGTTTCATCCTCACTTGAAGGGTGTGTTATCTGGCTCCAGCATGGCCTTGTGTCGGAGTATGGCAGGTCCGCCTCCCGCGCTGAGGTCAGTGGGGTAAGTGTTGATGTAGTTGGGAGGCGGGCCATCAAACTTGTTCATTCGCTCCAACAGAAGCTGCTCCCAGTTCTCCAGAGTCTTTAACACAGCGTTGCTGAGAGGGGAGGCGACTGGCAGATCTGTGACACCAACACAAACACAGCCACACCCAGGAAGAGTTTATTTTTGTATTCACTGAAATCATTTCATTCTTAAGAAGTTATTTTGATTTGAGGAGCCGTTTGGTGTCAGTGAAGAAGTGTGTGTACCGGTAAAGTCGAGGCCAGTGAGAGGGATGAAGTTCTTGACATTGTGATGAGCCAGTTTCACCATCACCAGGCGGATCAGAGCCCAGCTACGATACAAACAAACCATCATGGAGGACATCTTCAAACAAAGGATCCCAATTAGCTTGCACAGCACAGCAGAGGGTGAAACCTACCTATATGAGTTGGGATCAAGGTGCTCTGTTATCTGTGTGTCGGAGAGAAAGGCGTCATCGTCGTCTTCATCATCCTCTGCACCGCTTTCGTCTGAGTCATACAGGGCGCTGCTGTCTGAGAGCGGCAGGAAGGGCTGAAGGGGAGAAAATAATGATGGAGGAGAAGAAGCAAATAAATAGAGGCGATGGGGAGAGAGAGAGAGAGAGAAAGAGAGATGGAGTGATAACTGTTAATATTATGATTCACTGATCTCATTAGTCGTTTCCCTACATGTGTAATTCAAAGCCTTACTTTGGCCACAAAGTAGTCCCACATGCTCAGCTCAGGGGGGATGAACTTCTCTCTGTATGTGGGTCTCTCTATGGGCACAGGAGGCGGGGCGGCTGGCGTCTCCTTTACCGGGCGTCCGGGAACCAGCATCCTCATGTTGAACCTGCGTCTGTATCGGTCCGAATCCTCCGCTGCAGGCTGAGGAGGAGCAACTGTATGGGGAAGAGGAGAGACGGTATCTTTCAAACACAATGAAATCTGATAAGGTCAGTTTGTAGCAGGCTGCAGTATGCTGCCGTTTTGTTCACATGATGAAGATGAGCGGGGACTCAGCGTCATTTTGAAGCCAGAAGAAGGTCAGGAAACAGAGCAGGAGGAAGCAAACTGCATACACACACCTACACAGAGCACGGCAAACCTCGGAACCAGAATGTTTTCCAAAAAAATGTGCCTCTTGTATATGCATAAATTGAGTTCTTTGACTTTGATGAGTCATAGCACACAAACAGGAAATGGATATAAAAGGGAGACACAAAAACAAACACTGAGGATGGAGGCACAGGGAAAGACACACTAGGTTGTGCACAAACCTGCCCCATTATCCTGGGTGACTATCTCTGGCATTGCACCAGACAAAACAAGACAAGACACAAACCAGAGTGGACAGTGCAGTTAGACACACAGATACTACACAGGCCAATTAGATCAGTAAATATTTGACGGGGTACATGACAAAGACAAACACAGAAAACACATCAGACAAGGATGGGGAGTTTGTTGAGCAATCACGTGTTAAACCTTTTTTTCCCACAGCAGTTGAGAGAGGCAAACAATGAGATTTGTGACTGTTACTTGGTTATAAAATGAGCTTATTAGATTTTAACAGGGAGGTATCATTCACTGTGTAACATTTTAGAATGGCAATGTGTTTGTGACATGCATGTTAGTTCGTAGCAGCTCTCAAAAGGGCAGAGTGGTAACATTTAACAAAGTGATTCCTATCAACAGGCTGGCATTTAAGATCTTTCTAACCAGCTCTTCAAAAGGCTCCTGAGAGCTCCCTGACTGAGAGCTTTATCAAGTTCTACTGTGATATGGAGCCTGAATGTCAGCCCATATCTTCCTCCCCCACAAATACAACGCGAGCACAGATTACTTTGGCCCTAATGACTATGGATGAACCGTGTCAAGTTCAGTCAACAGACTAATACAGGACAGCTACTCAGGAAATGACTACATGTCAACAAATCTGAAATTCAGATCCAAAGAAACAAGTGAATCATGTCACAGAAGAGCTAATATCAGTCTATGATGGATTTATTATTACATCTAACACAAAAACTAACTCTGGTCAGTTCACATGTTTTTATTTTTAATTAGGGATGCACCGAAAATTCGGCCACCCAAAATTTTCAGCCAAAAATGGCCCAAAAGTGCATTTTCGGTTTGTGCTCGAAAGACTTTTATCACCAAAACAACATGTCCGAAACAGAATGTTGACGCAAGCAAAAAAACGCGTCCAGTACGCGCTCGTCTGGATAAGGGCCAACATGTCTGCATCCGTTCTTCCTTTAATTGCAGCACTAAAGTGTCTTCTAAGTAAAAAGGTTGAGACAGACCACAGAGTGAAAACAATGAAAAGTCCACTCTTAGTGTCTGTCAGCACGTTTCACTGAGATCACTGAGATTCATCGCAACTGTACTTGATCCGTGTTATAAAGATCATTACTTGGATGTGGGAATAAAGCAGCGCGCATGAGAAATGATCCAGGTCTAGATGGATGAGGTTGGTACACAGTAGGGATGCAGCTGGGAGTGCAACCAGGTCATAATCATTCCGCAGGCGAAGGAAAAAGCGCTCATGGAGACCTGTCACTCAGCCGCAGCCCCCAGCTGAGTGTCAACACCTTTAGTCAGCTGATTCACATCAAAACATGCAAAACTTAAAACACCTCCCTGGTAGGAATGAAATATGAGACCACAAGTGTTTGCTCCGCGAGATATAAAATCGAAACTAAAAAATGTGTTTGAGAAAATTCTTAACAATCAATTAATTGATAGTGGATTAATTGTTGGCATCCCTAGTACACAGTCATAGCAAGAAATGCAAAGGTACAAATAATTGGCAGAATAATTTATTTTGGTGTTTCGGTTTTTGGTTTCCTCATTTTCGGTTTTCGGTTTTGGCGAAGAATTTTCATTTTGGTGCATCCCTATTTTTAATGCTACTAAAATGAACACAGAACTAGTTTTACACCTACAAGTCTACAGGCTTATTCTATCACACCTAATAACCTGTCACAGTGTACCTGGTTTGGTCTCAGTTTCAGATATAGTCTCAGTCTTGGCCTCTGAACACTCCTTGCTAGGCCCAGCTGTTGCTTCAGCAGCACAACAGGGATGACACAATGAGATGAGCAAAGAAGACTTTACAACACGTACATGCAATGCAGTTCACACACACACATATACACGCTCACTCAGCTGTTGGTTTATCATAACACTGTACACAGACAGCACCAGTTAGCTTGTTCGTTGTTTGTTACAGGCATTCAGTAGTAGCTGCACGAGTAGAGAAAGAGGAGTAAGTCAAGTCAAGCATCTGCGACAATGCAAACCTGCACAGTTACCATGCACGGCAATCCTGCAAACCAGCACTGCAATCCACCAGCCCAGTTACTCACAGCTGGCCTTAGTTGCTGGTGCCACAGTGGCAGACCCCTCTCCCCTTGAAATGGGAGGAGGGGGTCGTTTGGGGCGCTGGATTTCAGTAGGGGTGGGGGTGGGGTTTGGGGTGAGGCTGCTCTGCTCAGGTCTTCCTGTCTCCTGAGACTCCTCTGGCCTGGCTGCCTCAAAATCAGCTGGCACTGAGACACAGGGCAGAGGGCACACTCACACAAGACACCACACAGCAGCAGCAGCAGCATCGTAGGAGCATCAAAAGGACTTGCAAAGGTGTGTGTGTGAGTGTGTGTGTGTAGATATGTAGACGGGCCTGAGGAATGAGAAGATTAACCTTATTCACAAGGCAAATATTTCCCTCTGGAGTCATGCTGAAGGTAAGAATCTGAGAAAACATGATCATTTCACTCTTTCTGGAATAATCGCATCACATGTCAACAGATAACAGATAATGAAGCTTTCAGGCATCTTTACTATTGAGTATCTATATCTTACTCGCACAACTTTTTATCATTACACCCTGTAATTAAAGATAAACACCTGCCATATAGACATTTATAAAACAGGCGTGTTACTGTAGCTTTGATTCTTTTTAGGGAAAACTGTCCATGATTTCTATTTTATAGTTTTTGGCACTGCATTCCCAACATCAAGACTAATTACAACCTAAATGGATGGGAGATCAATAGAAAAGAAATGCGATTGAGAGTCATTCCTTTAATTTTCTGTCAGTACAGTTTTAGAGCTTGTACTTTTCAAATTTTACTTCAGTCTAGAAGATAAATCAGAATTTTTCTTTAGAGTCTTTTTGAACAAGTATCTGCATCTAAACTGTACTGTTCAAGTTCTTGTGAAAAACTTTTAGTTTTGGCGATTTTGGCAGCCAAAATTTTCATGAGAATATTTGCAGGATGAGAAAATGTTTAAAAAACTTGTGACTTACTTTATCGGACACCTAATCTATGATGGAGGTTATAGGCAATAACAATGGTTTACAGAAATGATCTCTCTTGTTTGTTTGTTTTGCTGCTGTTGGTCACAGAGAGCTCCAAGTTTAAAGAAAGTTTCATCACCAGTCACAAACCCCTCACAGGGCCTCTCACTTATTGTAATTTATACCTGTCCTGTTGTACTATGAAGCACCATCAAACAGCAGTGTTGCCTGGAAAGTGGCAGTATACCACTGTTAGCTTTGGTTGAATTTTTATGGTCTGCTGTCTTTTGAGCTGCCTGTCACAGAGGAGGCAGTGAAATGATAACTGATGATTAGTTTAACCATGTTCTAGGCTTCCTACCCTGAGCTTGATGTCAGGTGAAAATGGCTGCTGAGAGAGGTAGAATGAATTGCCTCAGATCACAGATTAGTCAGAGTGAGAAAAGTCAACAGATGGAGAAGAACGAGGAGGAGGAGAGAGCACAGGAATAGGAATGTACTTGGAAGACAGGTGAGGAAGACATCAGACAATGATGATGATGATGATGATGATGATGATGATGATGTAAATACAGGCAATAAGAATGATTCCAAAGTAGTTTTCTACCTGGTGGGGCCTCGGGCCTCTTTGGCTTAATAACGACTTTGGCCCCTCCCCCAAAGACTGCGGCCCACATGCGGTTGTTGAGGGGATGTGCTGCCAGGCGGAAGAGTTCGTTGCAGCTGTGAGAGCCCAGGCCGTGGATGAGCAGTGCGAGATAAACAGCCACGACCGCCTCGCACAGCAGCACGCTGAGCCTCGGCTGGTCCTCCTCCCGCGCAGACGTCAACAGAGAAATCAGGGACGACACACCTGCAGGGAGAGGACACACACATAAACACAACATGAGCTCAGAAGGCTAAGCATTAATTTCCAAAAATAACAGACCTCCACCACAGAACAAAAAACTAAGCGTGCACAATGCAGAGCACATTTGTGAAACATTGGTATGATAGCGTGATCAGTCTCTGTCTTTTCGTTGCCTTCCCAGAGGCCATGAAGCTCCTATTATAGAACACCATCTGCCTCTCTGCATAAACACAGACTGCCTGCTTTGCTCTGCTCTTCCTCTCCCTCTGCTCTCAACCATGTCTTTGATGCTCACACATATGCCACTCTCCTTTTCTATGCATTATATTAGGAGTCTGGACGATGATCTAACTTAGGTTCGATCTCATTAAAACTTTAAATGCAATATGACAAAAATGTTTATAGAGATGTTGCCTGTGATTACATTAAAGTATTGAGTCAAACTCAAGCTAACCAAAGAAACATCAGTTCCTTCATTACCTGGCCACTGTGCAGGAGCGGAGTTTGGAGTGATATGTTCTTCAATGCTTTCTGTGCGAAGTCGTTTCCTCTCACTGAGCAGCAGGCCTTGATACACCATCCCTGTAAACTGGTTGGCCTCTGTCTGGCTGCTGCAGAGCCAAAAGAAGAAAAAAAGACAGTGAGTCACAACCGTAAAAAAAAAACATGCATGCTCAACGTTTATCCCTCCATTACATGAAACAAGAACATTTGGACCTTTGTCACTAAACTGCAGAGGCACAGTTACCTGTAGCTGTGACTGTCACACAGTGCTTGATAGACACAAGCAGACAGAGATGCTGCCAGTGTGTGCAGAGCATTCACCTGAGGAGGAAAAAAGAAACATCTCAATTATTCAGATGACTTTCTGACAGACTTGATTCTATACTTAGTCTGTGCAAAGTGCTGATTCTGACCTGATCATCCATGAGTTCAGGATGTGGAGGAACCTCCATGAGCGTGACGGTGTGGAGGATGTCGTGAATGTGGTTGCTGAGGTGGAGGACAGGATTGGCTATGACTGTCTTGGTGGGGGCAATGCAAGCTGATAGCAGAGGCAGTGTAGTGGGCAGAGGCAGTGGAGACTGCAGCTGCTTCACTGTGGTCTCCTGGAGAACACGACAGAAAGATGTAGGCTTGAGTTCTCAGAAGACAAATGTTTTGCATTTATCTGGTAGATATACATAATCCCACATCAGTGTGTGGATGTACCTGCTGGCTCTCCTGCAGAAGGAACAGAAGCTCCATGCGCACAGAGGTGACTCCTCCTCCCTTGGCTCCATGAAGGCTGCAGTAGGACAGAAACACCCTCAGCAGGGCCTGGTTCTTCCTCAGCCATGCCTTACGCCTTTCTGAGTGCTGCTGCTTGGCTTGAAGACGGCGTCGCTCCATCTGGTGACGCTCGTAAGCCCCAGCGTCTGTGCGGTCCAGGACATCGTCGCATATTTCAATCGATGCTGTACGCTCCCTCCAACAACGCTCCACCTCTGAATCCTCCTCCTTTCCCTCCACCTTTGTGTTAAGAAAAGTATTGATGAACAACCATGACCAACCACTTTTACTTATACTTAGTATCACACAAGTTCCAACTCAAAAGACTCCATTAAAAAGTATTAAAGTGTACCTTATAGTTGCAGATAGTATGCATGGCTGCAATCTCCTTCTCCAGCCAACTGTAGAGTTGAAAGCGAAGCTTCCCTCCATCCACTTCAAAGCCTGTGGCCAGAGTGCGCAGCTCTGTCATCAGGATCTTCAGACAGGCACGGAACTTCAGCTGCTCTGCTATCACGTCCACCTCTGACTCTCCCTGGGATAAACAAGAATGAATTAACAGACAGAGGCCCACGCCTCGCAGTCTCACTCCCCTTAATGCAGCATTTCTTAAATGGTCTCAGGCAGACTACGTGCTGGTCACATCTGTGTTTGAGGTCTTCCTTTTGGTCTCATTCCTTAAAATGTTTTAATCTCTTAGAGTCCAGAGTCATGTCACTTCATCAATCCCAATCAATCTTCATTTATATAGCGTCAAATCACAACAAATGTTAGCTCAAGTCAAGATGTTTTACAAACAGAGCAGGTGTAGGCCGTTATCTCTGTTAAATTATTAACAAAGACCCAACATCAAGACAGGATAAGACCCAGTCCTATATTACAGACAGGACTCAGTCTGATCTCATCTTAATCCACCATGAGCAGAGCACTTTGCAGCATTTAGCAAGCTACAGCGGTAAGGACAAACTTCATTTAACAGGCAGAAACCTCGAGCAGAACCAGACTCATGTAAGAGCCATCTGCCTGGACCTATTTGGGGTTAGCTACTTATTGCATCCAAACAAGCTTTATATTGGTGCAAAATCAAAAAATGCCTCGTTATTTCTGTTGACCCAGCAGGATTTATTTAGGTTGTGTTTTTACATGACACTGAACAAGAGTCTATGTTTTCAAATTTTTTTATGGAGTGACCGTTAAACATTTCGCACATCAAAATTGAAATGCAGTGAGATTAAACAATGGTCTTATTTTGAGGAGTTTATGTGTCAAGTAGTTAAAGCCATCTCTTCTTACCTGCGAGTTCTCTCTCTGGAGTTTGTTGCCACTGCTCTCTGATCCTCCATCCTTGGTCTCAGCCTCTGGCTTCTTCATGGTCAGACCGTCATCGTCCTCATCTGAATCCTCATTTTTGTCTTCTTCCCAGTCCAGCTTCAGCCCCTCGTCCTCTACCTTGACCAAAGGCTGGCTCCAGTCCAGCCCGCCTGCACTCTCATTTCCTCCCCATGCTTGTGCCGTGGGGGCCGGGAAGCCCCAGTCCACTCCTCCCTGGGTGCCGTTCTCCAGGGGTTGGCTGGAGTTTAGGTTGGCCTTTGATGAATCTTTGCTGAGAGGTGAAGAGCTTATTTTTTTGGTTACTTTGGGAATTTTGGAGAGAACTTCAAGAGCCAGAACTGGACAGCCCACCTGCAGAAGATTTAGACATGATTAAAACTATGTATGAATATTACATGTCTGCGTTTTTAATAAACACATCAGACGTTAAAGCAGCTGAGATATGAGAGGTTCATAAGAAGGACTCCCCACCTTGAAGTGTGCATTAGCAGTTGTGAAGAACAGTTTGCGCTCTATAAGATTAATCTCATCTGCGCTGCTCTTCTCTGAAGTGAGGCCCACGGTAGTTGTGCCTTCTGGATTCGCAAAGTGGCGTCGGATGATCAGAGGGTGTGTTCTCAGGTAGTTATAGAAACTAAACACCACAGGGTTGCAAGACTTCACCATCATATCTAACACAGAGAGACAAAGAAGAGGAAGAGGAACAAAGAGAAAAGCTTTTAAGCATAGAACAAAGTGCAAATAATGAGCAGGGCAAACAGGGTTTAGTGGATCATATTGTGTAATTCTGTCGGAAACCACTGCAAACAACTGACCAGGGTTTTCATCATCCTCTTTGGGGATTCGCTCTAATAGCGTGTCCAGGGCTTGGGTGTAATCCTTCATGATCCAGTAGGCTATGCTGCGGAGAAAGGGGTCAGGGTGCAGTCTGGAGCAGTGGTAGCCACTTCCATCCCTGTTACAGCCGAGGACCTTCTCATAAAGCAGGCCTTGGCAGGTGGATGAATTCTCAAAGTCAGCCTCATACAGCCTTGCTACAATCATGGCGAGCTGGATATCCTCCATCTTCTCCATCAACACCTGTGGAACAGCAGAGGAAAGGTGAGACAGGGTCAAAACTGACAAAAGGAATGTGATGTGAGGATTTTGAAAATGTGCAAACATTACAGCATGAGGAGCTGAGGTAATAAAGGCTCATGTTTCTGTTTCCTTTTAATGCTATCTGTATATTATGACTGAAACACAGGCCAAAGGAAGCTGAGCAGGCGTGTGTTATGAATCTTATCAGTGTAATTTAGACTTTTCTCCTGTGATTTAAAGGCCCTGTCAGCAACAACAGATATCTGAACTGTCAGTGATGTAGTCTTTTATGAAGATGTGTCTCTCATACAGACACAACTTCACACTCTATGCTGTATTTCCATAAAACAACGCAACGGCAAGTTTTCACCATGAGGAAAATAAAAATAGAGTGTTGGAACAGACTCAACAGTAATAAGCCACGTCTGTGTATTCTCTGTGTTGTTGTGTGTGTGATGTTCACACCTCTATGGCGTCTTTGAGTGATCCTGCCAGCAGGAAAAAGGCGGCTGACTGTTCAAAGCGCTGCTTTCCCAGCAGGGAGAAAGCATTTTTCAGAGCTGCCTTTCTCCAGCGGTCCTCGCTGAAGTTGTTCTTGAAGAACTGAGTCATCTTCTCATCATGCTGAGACCTGGGAGGGGAATAAAAAAACAGCTTATTGCCCCATAAAGCATTTGTGAAACTGAAGCTTAACATTCAGTCAATTAGTCAAAGAACTTTTATTGAGACACAGTGTCCTACCTGAACAGGCCCCACAAGACAGCTTTCTTCTTCATGGCCAAGTAGAACAGAGCAGCATCTAAAGGGTCGTTGTGTCTCTGGAAAGCAGCTTTGCCTACCTGATAACATAGAAACGTTACAGTTATCAAACCTTAATACACTTTTCATTTATTGACTGATGTGAGGGGCACATAAAAGGGACAACAGAAGGATGAAAAGTATGAAAACATTAACCACTTGTTGTCACACTGGTTATAAAACATGTAATGAGGGTCACCCCTCCAATGTACAAAACTTAAAAGTGCCCTCTAATGCCTTTTATTAAATTTCACCAAAAATGGGTCTTTTGGATGAACTTAATGTGAAAAAGTGCTCATGATGACCATGTAGTTAATTATGTTACGTTAATCATGTAATATAAACAATAATAAAGAAATATCTCAATAGTTTTGTGTTTTTCCTTTCTCAAAATTCAATTTCCACCACAATTGGTCACAACAATATTCCCCATGATGCAGGAATTAAAGCTAGGGTTGGTAGTCACGGAAAACTAGCATGAATTTGAATGTAGCATTTCCTCAGGACTCCGTCTACCCCCTCCCTCCCCTCGGAGCTCCTCCAAAACGATGCCCCCGCTCACATGCACGAGCGCCGCTGATTCACGACCATATGATCATGACTGATTCAAAACTGGTCCTCAGCACATCGTTTGTGTTTCGCACGTCAACTCATGTCTCACTCAGCAGTAAGAAAACACCAAAACATTATCACAGTGAAAGTTAAAAACACAAACAAACACGTAATGTACGCGCAGGAGGCGGGCAGAACGGCAGGACGGGATTTGATTGGTTTCATAATTTGGCTCCTGATGGCAGGGATTGGTTGGTGGTTTCCCAGGTTTACTCCATCTGTAGATAGCAGCTTTTTATTTATTTTTTGGACTCTTTTTTAAGAACATATTATGTATTGATTACCATCGAGACATAAAGATCATTTTAATCAGTATAACAACAAGTGTATTTAAATCTGACTACCAACCCCAGCTTTAAGTGTTAGATGCTTAACATTTTCTCGGGAGGACTCTGTGGCCCCCCTCTTGCTACCACTCCATCAATACATTTAAATTAACCCTAAACTTTGAGTACCAGTGGTTTAGAAAGAGATGTCCTTTTTTGGGGTTTTCAGCCCTGTCCCTCAAACAGCCTGAGTTTGCCACTGTGTAATTCTGAAGAAAATGCTATTTAAAGCCGGTTAGAACAGAAAGAGTGCATGTTTGCAGACACAACAATGTCCCACTGCCATTCAAGTTTGCAGTAACAGCAGGTTTAAGACCTGAACTCTGATGGTTACATGGATATTTGACCCAAATGCTTATTTTTAAATCTCATATGTCTCTGCTTTGGTACAACATGATGCTTCAACTGTGGTATCTATAGAAGGCTGGAATGAGCCTCCCTTTGACACAGGAACTACAGTATCTACTTTATTGAAGCTGGTATTTAATGACAGGCTGCTTTGATGAACCTGTTTTCATTGACCAACCCATGCCCAATCAAGAACTGTTTTTAAAATACCATTTAGCTATGCTGCCCTGTGGAAGGATCCTTATTTCCTTTCCTAGTTACCTGCCACAGTCTTTATTACACTAGTCTGACTTTGTTCAGGTACCTTCTCCACCATTTTGCGCAGAGTGTTGATGTTACGTATCCACCATCCCACTCCCACAGCTCTGAGCTCAGACCACTGCGGGTCACCCCTCTGCATGGCGGGGATCATGTTTAGCATCTCCTCTTCTGCCTCTGAATGGAATGCCCATGCAAAGTGGCACGTCGACAGGCCTGCCATAGAGAGAGAGAGAGAGAAAGAGAGAGAAAGAAGGAGAAGGAGAGAGCAAGATACCTGGAGTTCATTCCCAAGATTTAAGGCAGAAATATAAGTTTCATAACGATACAATCTGATAAATGGTGGAGTTTTTGTCGTCATGAAGAACATTTTTATGTCACAGCAGCTGTATATGTATGTATATGAGCAGTGTGTTTTACCCTGATGGAGCAGCTGCATACGATAGAGGGGAGGCAGAGAGGTGAGCAAGCAGGTGTGAAGACGCATGGCCAGCAGGTACCTCAGTCCACACTCATCAAGAGCCTCGGCACCTACACACACACACACAACAGCAAGGAGCCATCAGCATTTTCACAGTTACTCTAGTGACGACTCTATTTAACATGGCCGATGGCAAAACAGCAAAGCCCTTTGAAACTCAAGTATCACTCGAGTTCATGCAATCCTGTCAGAGACCATATCTGTGTCCTTGAACCGTCTTACCCTCTCTGTGCTTACTTTGCCCTGGAACAACCTGCTAATGTCTTCATCGCAAAAGACTAAATACATATGATGGAAAATTGTAAAAAAGTATAAATATAATGGAATAAGTGCAGTGTTTGTTTATGTAGAGCTCAAGAGGACAATGTCAGCTCTGTTGTTTATGCTGCGATTTGATGGCTGGAGATATGAATCCAGGAACACACAATCAAGAAGATGATGCTTAGCTTTCTCGTCTACAACCTTTAGCTGACTTTATTACAATATTATCTCTCAACGAGGGTAACAGTAAATCCACTGCTAGACGATGAGGCGCGCTGAAATACCAAATCATAATACAAGTCTATTCTGCAGGTGTATGTGCATCAGGAAGTTACATGCAAGGTGCATCATATAAAATAAGGCCATGCTTTATTTATTCTGTTGTGACTTGTCTTCCGCTTTGAATGATCAGAGTATACGGACAGAATAAAGAATAAAAGCATGGAGCTGGTCCATCCTTTGCTCAAGGACACTTCAATCAGGAGGGGCCTTTCACTTGAAACAACTTGACTAAATCAGGGTTGCTATTTTGAACAGGAGAGCTTGGATTGCACTGTCTGCAGCATGGACGTGAGCACAAAAATCAAAAAGGGGAAGATTTGAAAAGAACTGAAATATTTGAGTGTAACTATTTATTTACAGCAAAAAAAATAAAAGTGTTATTCTTGAAATACTAACAATCTCACACCCCAATCGAAAATTTGACACTACCCTACATTAATACATATATTTAAAAGTATGCACATATTAACTGACCTGTGTATTGCTGATCTGTAGAGCTAGCAACCTCAGCACTGGTGGTTGCAACAGTATCAGCCAAAGCCACCAAGAACATCTGCTCGAGCCGGGTCAGTCCTGGTAGGCTGGAGTGCATGAGGTGACTGGACAGCACCTGAATAGACGATGACAACACACGTATGAACAACAGCATCAAGGGACTCAGAAGACTGAAAGGTAGAAAATCCTGATATTGTGCTCGTGCTCTGATTTTTACAATGTGACCTTTAAATGTCAACGTCCGCGCTCAAGACCTGTCCAGATAATAATGATCTGATATAAACAGATGATGTGTGCAGATCAGCCTATTATTACCATGTAATAACAGTATTTATCCCTCACTACACTTATATATACATAACTAGGCAAAATGTTTTTTATTGTTGTTTGTAGGGATGTCAACAATAATCTAATATTGATTAATTGATTGTAAAGAACTTACTCAAACACATTGTTTTTGACATGGAAAACATCTTAATTTTTTTTAATGATTAATCAATAATTGATCGTTAACATTCCCAAAGATTGATCATGGAAAACACCTAAAATTTAAATCCCTAGTTGTTTGTAACATATCACATGGTTATTATTGGATTGTTAGTAC
Source organism: Notolabrus celidotus (assembly GCF_009762535.1). NCBI lineage: Eukaryota > Metazoa > Chordata > Actinopteri > Labriformes > Labridae > Notolabrus > Notolabrus celidotus. The sequence goes on along the minus strand of NC_048274.1, from coordinate 33,495,867 downwards.
CACGTGAAACGAAAACAAACATCTGATCGTAGAATCTGGTGTTGCTCTGTATAACTATGATGTCTGTAGTTGTATGAAATTAACTGCAGTCTGAAGTCTCTGTAACAGAAAACATACGGGGACAGCTGTGTCATGTGAATGATCCTTCAGCAGGTTAAACGTGTATTTGGATTCTAACTTATTACATTTACATGTTTGGCCACAGTTCTACATAGGGACGCCCTCGCTTCAACATTGCAAGACATTGTGGCACAAGATCTTGTCACAACCCTACCTACTACCAATCAATTCATCTTTGTAAACAACTTAGAATGCAATCAGGAAATGAAACATGCATTTGTTTTGGATTTGATCATAAATTATCAATATCAACACCACAATCTTCCCATTTTCTTAAAACACTGGATTCCCTCCTGGATTCTAAATAATACCTGAGCATGCTCGGGTCCAAAGTAGGTCGGTCCATATTGAGAGAGGTTGATAACACGCGACTTCTTTTCTGGTTTGTCGGTGGCAAAGTTCACAAAGTCATCAGTGGTAACCGTTGGCACCTTTAACCACAGGAGGAAATGAGTTAATAGTATTAGAGGGCTATATCGTCTGTAACTAACCACAGCTCTTTAACCTTACCAACCTGGAAAAGGTCAGTATACTGATCCTCTTTGGACTTGTGGGCACCATCACCATCAGACGCCTTCCCTCCCTTGGCAGCTTCTTCCGCTCCTTTGTACGAGGTGTCCAGATCAGCCAGCATGAGGGAGTAGAGGGGTAATGGAGGGATGGAGTTGATCTCGGTGTAGTCCCTGCCCCCGTCACGGCCGGCCACTATGGTGTCCTTTGCTGTGCTGCCAGTAACACTGATGGTCCGGGACAGATGTCTCCTGGCTCCCCCTTCACCTGCCTCTACATCCCTTACCACAGCAACTTCACCAGCGATGCACTTCACCAGGTGAGCAAGGATGGCCTGACACATAGAGAAGCAATGGATTAAACAGAGGTCTAAACCTGAAAAGAGCAGCTTCCTGACCTAAAACCCAATATTCAAAGGGTTTACTTTTTCGAGCTTGACAGACTAGCTCTCAAAGTAAACATTTTGCATGTTTTGGAGAAGCTAAATGAGGCAGAAATTCACCTTGGCCCGTCGAACCTTGCCCAGGTCCATGAGCTCCAGCAACTGAGTAGGATGGTACTGAGGAAGAGTCGGGGACAGGGAATGAGCTGCTTCAAACAGCCCTCCTTCTTGAAGTCCTGCAGGAGCTCGAAGAGCCTCATCCACAGCTGTGTTTCCTTCAAACACACTCTTAGACCTTGATCTGCCCTCAAAGACGGAGGAGGATCCTGTCTGACCTCCAGCAATGTCCACACACGACAGGTTGCCCTCGTCTCCCTCTCCAGGCTTCTTGTCCTGATGCCATTGAGCGTACACGTGCATCTCACAGTCCATGCCCACCACCAGGATGCCGTCTCTCACCCAGGACAGGGAGACAGGCAGAGATGGTGTTCCGTCCACAGAGGACAGCAGGTCCACAGACCTCAGCAAGATCCAGCGAGAGCGGATGCCCTGTTTGATGCTGCCCCCTAGAGGGAGGGTAATGACAGCCACCCCCTCCTTGCTGCTCGTCTGCTCATTGACCATGCCGGAAATACGACCGTACATCAGAATGTTGGAGCCCACTCCCACAGTGAGGATGTGAGAGCCGTCCTCCTTAGACAGCCAGTCCAGGTGGACATAGTGCTTAATGTTAGGGGAGCTGTGGTCCCTGGTCATGTAGAGGTCAGACCTAAAAGGGATAATAAAAAGGATTAACTGAAACAACTGTACCTTTAAGAACATCGACAGAATATGATAAGAACACACGAGCAGAGCCCTCCTGACCTGCTGTAGACAAAGAGGTTGGAGTCCACACTGACTCTAGGATCCAGGGTTGAGGTGGGTCTGGTAAAGTCATCCAGGTGGAGAGTTTGCTCTAGAACCCACTCTGATCCACCAGTGGACTCGCACTCATAAATGGAGACATGCATGGAGAAGTCTTCTGCAGAGCCCAGCAGCTGAGGACGAGAGGAACACTTCTTTAAAAAGTCGTATTTTCTTAGAGCTTATCAAATCTAAAAATACTGCAGACACTGGGAGCACAGTATTTCCCATACATTGATCTGTTTGTGGCTGCCCGCCACAATAACAGCATTGACCGCCACATATTGATTTTGTGCTTTTTTGCCATTTAAAAAAGGGCGAAATCTTGTTTCATTGTATAGCTGCACAAGGCACATTGATCAACTCAGCCCCTCTTTGCCCTGCACTCACTCTCTCTCACAAAACACAATGCAACAGACCAGTCTGTGAATAGCCCTCTCTCTGTGCCCACTCTGAGTCAAAACACGATCATATGCATGAGGAAGGATCGTTGTTGGCTTCTCTCCAAAGAGGAGGCAGCTGGCCGAAGTCCTGAATAGAATCTATCTAAAGTTCATGAATGGTTAGTATCGTGAACACCTCTGAACACATTGGTCTTAACTGATGCATTCAAGTTGACTTTGATAAGGTTCATCTACAGTCTTATGAGAGCACCGCCCATCTCAGACGCCCGCTTTAAAATAGTAATCAACAAGCCTGTAAGAAGCCCAGCTAGTAACGATGGCTTGAAAGTTACGTCATTCATTTATTCGTTGGTCATGATTCCTTAGCAATTTAAATATTTCCAGAGGAGCATCTGTATCATATTCATGTGGTATAACAATGATCTTAAAGAGCATGACAGTGCCTAGTTCTACCCTCTGCTCCTTACCCAGCTCAGCTCCCACCAGAAATACATTTTCATTTTGTGGAAACTCTGGAGCCACTAAAGCAGGCCTGCTGTAATCACAAGGCGAATGATCTAGGCTCATAAAAATACCTCGCTAGTGCCGTCGATCCTGCATCACATCATTAAATACAGTGAAAGTCAGACTGCTATTTGTAGACTTCAACACAGTTTCAGTTCAATGGCATTCAGCTCTACTTCCTTTAAATACAGAGCAGCTACAGAGAGTAGACTTACATCTTAAGAGAGTCAGGCTTTGTAGTTCACTTTTAACCATTAGGAACTGATAGCAATTACAGATTTTCAACACAACATGCACAATGATTATGTTTATGTTATCAAGTTTCTTTCTTGCAGTTCTGTGCGTACCTTAAATATAAATATGCTGATGTATGGTATTGTTGTGTACTTATGGAAGATCTAAAGCCAGTCAAGGACAGCAGTAGTAGTACGAGAATAATAGAGCATAAATAGAGAAAACTAAATATAATAAATACATAAAAAATATATAAATAAATGTAATATAAATTTGAAGGTATATATACAAATTTCACAAATGGTATAAATAGTTGTAATTATACAGATAGTAAGGGAATGGTAACATTGTGTGATATTGACAGATGGCAATAGGGTCAGTCCAGGGTAATATAAAAAAAAAGCCAAAAAAACAATGTGTGCACTGAGGCAGTTGAGGTGCAATATGAAATATATTAAATATATATGGATCTAAAGATATGCATGTATACAAATATAAAAAATAGTAAAAAAAACATACTGTGTAATAATAACATGAGTGATTGTAATAATAATATAATATAATATAATATAATATAATATAATATAATATAATATAATATAATATATAATAAAATATAACATAACATAACATAACATAATATAATATAATATAATATAATATAATATAATATAATATAATATAATATAATATAATATAATATAATATAATATAATATAATATAATATAATAAAATAAAATATAATGTAATAATACACAATAAAATATAATATAATAATGAATCATATTCTCAAATGGTTATAGGATTTTGGTATACAGCATCTCTAATTCTTATGTCCTACCTGTCCTTGTCGTGGCTTTTTAAAGGCCACAGCCAGCCTGCCGATGTAGGAGCAGGAAACAGCTACAGGCCGGCCTGACACGCCAACAGCACTGTTGTTGTCCTCCTCCTCATTCATCAGGACCCACGGCTCCCAGCGGTACGCTCGGTTGTCTCGGTCATCCTCACTAAACCCTTCATCACCCTCCACAGCACAGCGCCAGAATCGCACGCGAGAGTCAGAGCAGGTAGTAACAATCAGGTATGGAGCCAGGCACACGGGGTAGATGGAGGAGGAACTAAGGTGACCTAAAAGAAACAAAAAGCAGCATGGAAAGTGAGGAGACTTCTGCCAGGTTACTGCAAAGCACACACATGCCATTAATGGAGTTGCCTTCTTTCTTGTTCTATTAATCACTGCAGTTTTTTGACTTTTACACAACATGTGACAAACAGATTTCCAAGTAATTTTGGAATCTCTCTGACTTGACTTAAAGATGGAAACCAAACAAACAGAGACACATCTTACAGTTAACTTTAAAATATTTCACAACAACTGTTTGCATACTCATGCAGGGAAAGAAAGGAATTGCAAGCATTTTTGTTGAAACCAGAAACAATGCCACTGTATGAGTCATAAGTGTGAGAACTATTCGCCCATCCCAACCTGCAGAGGGGGTTGCCCTGGTAACCTCCACCCCGTGGGGCAGGTCGAGCCGCTTGCTGTACACCAGCTTGGAGCTGAGGATGAGTTTGCTGGCTGATTGTAGGTTGGCTGTGGAGGCAGACCGTGGAAGAGGTCTGACAGGTGACGTCTCCGGAGATGAGTCTGGATTCAAAGCCTGATTGGGAACCATGAGCTGGCTCTGAGAGCTGAAATCTGGGCTGGGCTCATCTGGGGACAGAGATACAGGCATATTTTAGCTTAGTAGAGGCACTTTGATGTAGACAAAATGGTAGGCTTCACATTAAAAATTCATGCTTGCATGCTTATAAATATCCAGAAAAATTCCATTTATGCAAAAAAAGTGTCTCAGATGTGTGAAATCTTCTTACCAACACAGGCCTGCACTGATTTAAGGTGCAGATGCCACATCTGCAGGACTGAGTTCCTGTTCAGATCCTTTTCTATCACCACCAGGAAGAACTTCTCAGAGAATGGGGCCGGCTGAAAATCTGGATAGAATCACAATCGTGTTTATTGCCAAGTAGGTTAACACACACAGGGAATCTGTTTTGGTATTATTGCCATTAATGTAAGTATAAAAAATATATAGAATACAGTGAACTGCAGAACTGTGATTCATAAGAATCATATTCTATGAATATAGAAAAATAGCATGATAAATATTACAAGCTGTCATCTTAGAAATGTATGATTCGTACAGGGATGTATGTGCACGGTGCTGCAGAGGCTGAGTGCAATATGTGACGGTAAGAAACAACACATTGTGAAATCATGATGTTATCTTTTACTAGGTTGACTTCTGCAGTTAGCTTTGAATTTTGATCAAATAATGTACTTTACCTTCACCACACGGGAAAGCTGGCGTATATGCCTCTGGTTCATTGTGAGGCTTGTAACCTAGAATGAAGTCCTCTTGGAAGACATGCAGCAGCTGGGTGTTGGCGCCACACTGGATGCACATGGAGGCACATTCACACAGGTTACTATGTCGATCGATTCAAATGCTTCGGGATTTCAGGCACAGAGTTTAGCTGTCTTATAGTAGGCGTGAAAAACACAGAGGAGCTCCTAACCTGGTTTGTAATGACGTCCAACTCTATGATACATCCAGGTCTGGCAGTGGACTGCTGGCTGACGATGTTGAACACTTCGCCCACCAGTTTCTAAACAGAGACACATGGAGAATGGTAAACTATCCACTTAGTGTACTGCATTTGAAACCAGAAGTGTGGTGAGAAAATATTGGGATTAATGATTTGCTGAGAAAGTACAGTGGGATTTAGCTGGTTGTTATCAGGAAGAAAGATATGTAAGAACGTGAATGTGAAAGAACAAAGATGTAAGACTGACAGGGCCGTGTGTGGTTGTTTTGTGATTATACAAATTTGAAATAAAAGTTTTTGCCAAAAAAAAAAATAAGATGATGACTATCAGGGTTGTAACATGAATGCAATATCAGGCAATATTGTGGTTATAAGATATCAGATTTTTTATTTTTCATGCCTGGTCTTCTGTGACCAAAGCTCCACAGACCCACAGTGTGAAACATAAAGACCCAGCTAACAGAGTCCCAAATGAGAGATTACTACATCCCACTGAGCAAAAGTAGTCTTTGTATTTTGGTGTGCAGTCATGTGTGCGTCCACTCACAGACGTTTCAGGATCCGATAGCTCATCCAGTAGCTTCCTGGCGTCCACCACAGCTTGATAGAGACGCAGGTTTTTGCCATCTGATGCCACGAAGCAGGCGCTGGCACTGTTGCAGTAAGTTCCTGAGGGACAGATAGTTTGTAGGACTGGACTGCACAGCATTGGAGATGCACTCTTGTGGCCCGAATGACATTACATAATGTGCATTAATTTAGCAGAGCTTTGTCCTGACAAGTGAACCAAAAATTATACTGCTCTTTGAGCAATGGCAGATGGTCAGATTATGCGCTTCTCCCATACTGTTCTGAAGAACTATTCACTCATGACAAGAAGGATTCTGCACTGTCATTAATCGCCTACGTTTACATGTGCATACATAATTAAACATATTGTGTTTACCGAGTACAGAGCTGGGTATGAGTGTGGGCAGCCAAGCAACATTGCTGAAGGCAGAGGTGTGCAGGGAGTTGATGCGGGCCAGTTCAGAGACGCCTCCAGTGCAGGACAGGGGTCCAATGTGGTCCACCCTCCACAAGATCAGCTCACTGTAGATCGCATTGGGATCGTGGAAGGTCCTTGTTGCTGCGTTGCGAAGCTGCTTCCTGCTAATGGAAAAGTAATGTTGTCTCAGAAGTCATGTTTCATGCAGAGCACAGTAAGACCATCAGTTTTGAAAGCATGTCACAATGTGTTACAATGAGCAGCATCTGTGGCATTTCAAACCATCTGATCCTTGGTCTGTCTTTGTGTTATATAATTATATATATATATATTTACTGTGTTCTATTCCTTTTCTACTCCTCCTGTGTTTTATACCTAGGAAGTCCCTTCGGTAAGGGAAAGGTTGGAGGCTGCTCTCCCTCCAGGCTGCCCGGAGCTGAGGGCGGGGTGAGCAGGGCATTATGGTGAGAGGATGTTAGCAGCAGAGGCAGCACTGTGTGACAGGCTTGGTCGTTCAGATGGAAGCGGTGGCCGCAGTATCGGAACTTGTGAGAGACAGTCAGCACGTTGGAGAAGGCGGAACGTTCAGCGAATGTTACTGCCCACTGCAGACGGAAGGACCAAGAAATAATTACCAAAGAGTACGGCTGGATGCACTCAGAGAGACAGATACAACACTCACAAATGTATTCAGTTATGACAAAATATTCAGGTGTGGGGAATTTTATGAATTTTTCTCTGTCACAATCTTTTACCTGGTTAAGCGATCCGTCAACATGCTTCGAGACCATCATGACAGCAGGGCTGATGCCAGGCCGAGGGCTGGGAGAGGAGGCCAGAGCGGGTGAACACAGGCCTGCTGAGATTGAAGCAGAGTGGGACACACGGGCAACCATCCTCCCCTGATCCCCTGAGCCCGTACTCTCATTGTCAGTCAGAGTGCAGGCGTACATCAGGATATTTTTGCTCAGAGAGTTGGCATCACCAGTAGGGAAAGCCACAGGAATACGAGAGGAGAAGGACACCTGGAGGGAGGGTTGGAGGGGAATCAAAACATAACTACAGGTTTCTATCCTCTGTGCTCCTTCAGCTCTATAGAGACCTCATTAGTAATTATTACAATGTGATGTCAGCTTTAGTTCATAAGCAGCAACAAAAACAACTCCACTTGAAACTAAAGTATTGCATAATTAGAATATTTCCTTCAGTATATATGTGCTTCAGAAGCGCACAAAGCATTACAAAGCTCTCACGACACAAAACCAAAGTGTAGCTTGTCTTGATTTAATCTCTACAGGTATGAGATTGAGCATAGTTCTGCGTCACTGCAGTCCATGCCAAGAGAAATGCTGTGTGAACGTCTTTGTAAAGATACCCACAGCAGATTTTATCTGGGCCAATCCGAGCATATTTTAAAGGATCTGTAACAGCTACAAGTGCAAGTCCTCTGCAGCATTTTGTCCTCAGCCTGCTTGTGCTGCAGCGCTGCTCTCATCTAACACAGCTGAGCGCTCCAGTGTGAGCATCTCGCTGCATATATAAGTGAAGATTTGAGTACAGGAAGGAGAGGAAGAAGAATTTGGGCACACTACTTTCAGGCTGAGGATGGAAAAGTAGACAAATTCGCTAAATCCAGACTCAAAAGGATACTATTATCCTTCCGTATTCTTGAACAATATGTCGATATTCTGGGATGTAGATTCTTGCTTTTTACTGTTTGATAGCAAACAACAAAGTGTCAGGTCAGCTTTGAGTAATTAAAATGAATTCTGTGAACAAATTGATATCAGACGAAGACTTGTTTTCATTTTGCCGGGCTGATACGCTGAACAACTGTAACTTAAACATTGCTTCCAACCATGAGTGGACTGAGCGGTGGACTGTGGTTAAAAAAAAAAATGAATGGGGCGTTTACACCAAACGCAAATAAAATAACTTGCACAAGTCAATTACATGTTAAGTCAATGTAAAGACGCGAGTTGTAAGGATTTGCAAATACATAACTGTGTCATGTCACGGTAGTCACAACACCCTTGAACTCATATCTCATCAATCATTTTAAATCATAAACATGAGAGCCTGAATCAAGTATCAGACCAGAATCTGTTTCCCTAATGACTCATTATAAAAGGACAAGGGCCAAAAAAGTTGACGTACTTCTCTCATAAGACCTGGATCATTACGTGTCTGTGATAACTTTCACATAAAGTTTAAATGTGATTGAAATTTGATGTTGATAAAACTCATTGCTCTTCCTTTTACAATATTAAGACTTAAATTTTGGTTGAAGTAGTTTTATGAACCAAGACACGACAGACAGTTTGAAAAGCCCACATGCACAGAGGAGCGTGTCTCCTCCAGCAGAATAAAATACGAGGAATCTTACATAACGCTGGAGGAGTGCTGCTGAGTCACCATACACTTTACTCAAAAGTTTAACTCCAGCCACACTGCTCCTATTGTGTGTGAGTGCCTGAGTGAGAATGTGATACCAACACCAACAGTTTGGAAAATGTTTGTTGGCCAGTGAAAATTGGGAGCAGAAATGTCTTCATGTTCTTCTTTTTTTTTTTTTTTCTGGTTTACCTGAACCTGTCTGAAGATGCCCTGGTTGAATTCGTCCAGGTACTTCACATGCCAGACCAGGAAGGATCCATCAGCAGGGTGAATAGTGAACAGCATGTCAGGGCTCTTGTTCCACTCTGTAGTCAGAGTCTCCATCTTCCTCTCCAGCAGCATGGAGGGCAAAGGCATGCTGGAGCTGGACCCCGGGGAGGAGGCCTTGGTGCTTCCCTGCTCCCCCTGCTCCCCCTCCTCCCCTTGCTCTGAGGAAGCTTTGTCAGACATCTCATCCAGGTCTGCAAAGGCAGTATACAATGTGCTGTTAGAACATGAAGCTGCTTTTAGGCGGAAGTGTTCTGAGGATGTTGTGGGTCGTACCAAAATCAAACTTCATTGGGGATCCCTCAGGATCCAGAGGGTCCTCTGTGTTTTGCTCCAGTTGCTGTTCAGAGAACTTGCGGAGCTGCAGCATGAAGAGGTCCATGGAGGCAGTGAAACTGAGGTCTTTGTTGTTGAGCCAGTGGACCACAAAGCCTCCACCACCGCTGCCATCGTCTGGGTTGAACACTGCAGACTCAGCCAGAACTGGTGGGATGTCTGAAAGAGGAAGAGGGGTGTAGAGAGAGGGAAGGATTTATGGCTGACAGAAGCTAGGAAAAGGTTAAATGAAATATTACTAAAGCTTGGACTACACTCACAGCTGGATTAAATGTCATGCTCTTTGATGTGATTCATTTTTTTCCAGTCACTAGATATTTCTGCTGTATCACTCTGCTGCACAAATTGCATCACATTCAAAACAAATTCTGCTGTTGGATGGCTTACTGTTACATTTTCAGTCATTTTAATAATTCATTATGTTTCATAAAAAAGGAACTAAAGCAATTAAAAAGATCTGACTCTGCCTCTGCACGTTGTTTGTGCAGACACAGTTTCAACAAACACAATTCTATCATGAAATCACATTTAATTGTGAAGAAATATAAAAAATGCTGGAGAGCCGTTTCAATGAAAACACTATACCTGTGTTGGGGTTAATACTGGCTGAGATATGGAAGTGACACAGCGCATTGGCATGATGTGCGATGTGGCGGTGAGTGTGTGCATCCTGCGTGCCGAGTTGAGAGGGCAGCAGCTCACTGTGAGCCACAAGAGCGGAGGACCGTCGACGGCCGCGACGAAGATGCTTCAGGTGATGGATTGACTAAAGAGGCAAAGTGCAGAAATAGAGTAGAACAGTGTAGTGTTAATTCATTATCGAAAACAGTATCTTAAAAAAACCCTAATGAATTCTTCGTGGGAAGATCAGATGATTTAAGTGAGTGTACCTCCAAAGCATGCTGGATCTTGTCCTTATTTCCTGCCAGTCCTGGCAGGCTGGAGCTGTAAGAGTGTGTGTTCTCAGATATCTGTCCTCCGAGCAGGCTGTCTTCTGGTAGCAGGGTCTCCGACCACAGCCTACACACACCATCCTCGCAGGACGTCAGCAGCACATTGCACACTGAACCCCTATTAAGAACAGCAGAATGAAACAGTGATGCATATTCAGTAATGACTCCACTTTTAATCAGTTCATCTCATTCTAAAATGTAAATTTTAAATCTGAAGACATTATAGCATATTTAAAAGCCTAATTAAAAACACAACTGTTCCACATAGATGCATGAAATGTTGAACTGTGGGGACAGCAGGGTATGTGTCTTCATAACCTCTGAAGTCACAGTGGATTTTCTAAAAAACCCAACGCATCAAACAACACCCACTTTGGACACGATTCATTATGCTGATGAAAAAAAGAGACAAAGAAAATAAAGTAGGCGTGCAAGTGGGAGGAATAAAATTTGATAACTCGAGACTCTCACTGTGATAGAGGAAACAACCAGTGTGGTCCTTGTTCCTTAATTCACAATAATACATATTGATAAACAGAAATGAAAATTATTTAAAGGCTCTTGTTTAGGCCAAAAAAATGTGACGAGAATGGATCTAATAAAATGTGTAACAGAGGCTTTCTTAGTATTCTGTGCTCCACCCAGCCTGAGATCTTTTGCTGGAGGAGAAAGGGAAGGCAAAGTGAAATATGAGGAGAGACTGCGTTAAATTAATGAAATCAGTCAGTGGAACAGCCAAATGGTGAACTCAGAGTCCCTGGCTGCTGCCACCAGTTTCAAAAGTCTAGAAAAAAGCACAATGTGTGCAAAGTAACCAGACCCAGAAAGTACTGGTGGTGGTCAGATAGTGTGCAAGGACTCAGCAACAGCCTGAGCATAGAGCAGAGTGCACAGAGCAGACTGCCCACCTCATCTGTTAAAGTTTAGTTTATAAATTGTAAAACCAACATTTGCTGATATTTCAAGAAACGTCCACAG